>NC_056736.1:152588362-152925862 GCF_019279795.1 Protopterus annectens | reverse complement strand
AGACTGCTCCGGATGTGCAGGGCTAGAATGCCTTTCACACAATTAGACCAGCTATTGTGCAGGAGGGGGAAAAGGTGGAGGTGTACAGATCTACATTCAGGAGAGATTCGCATCAAGGCTGGTAAAGCAGCGTAATGCACTACAACTTCTTCATGTCCAAATAACTCACAGAAAGGTCCCATACCCTATATTAACTAGCTATAGAACTCCCTTTATGGCAAAAGAAAATCATGATGCCTATATACAGGAACTAGAATCACTCTGTATTAAACACAATACCATTTTCCTAGGTGACTTATACTATCCAACTATAGATTGGGAAACCTACACCACCACTAGTGCACAAGTACAGAGATTCATGGGCTTTGTCAATACAAATTCCCTGGAACAGTCAGAGTACCCACTGCGGGAATAACGTCTTGGATCTTGTCCTTTCTAATATGGGAGCATCTTGTACTATCCTTGCTTATCTTTATCACTTATTAGGTCTGACCATAAAGCAATCTCATTTGAAATAAAACTGAAACCAGAGATCCCAATAACAATAAACAAAACATGCTGGAGAAATAGGTTCCTCACCCAGAGACTCCCCAGACTCTGGAATAGACTGCCCATACATGTCAAGCAGAGCACCTCTTTGGCCCTCTTCAAAAGGAACCATGGCAATTGGATGGGAGAAAGGAAATTCACCCCGGGGATCACATCAATCACCCTGCTATACACGGGTCCAGGGAAGTAAATAGTGTGGGAAGAAATAGCCAAGGAATTGTTATGGCTAGGCTTGTATAGGCCCTAGGGCAAATAGCCTAGTACCAACCTATGAACCTTCTACCTAAGGTACCTTTAACAACTTGTTTAACACACACCACCTATTCCTGTGTGATACATAGGCAAGCTTGAAATTTCTACCAAACCCAGTTACCTCCACTAAATACAGAGAAATGTACACCGCCACATTGTACAGGCATGTAAACAGTTGCAGAGATGCAGCTGTACCCCACAGGAAAAAGTGCAAGACAGACCCCAGAAAAAACCCATATGGGAGAACCATAATATCACCAACATTTATAATAAAAGGAAAAGAATTTTGACCAAAAATAAGAAGAGTGATTCCCAGAATGTTAGAACACTTTTCAGTGAAAAAAAGAAACAAATCATGAGCTTAATAAAATTCACAAAACCCAAGTTTGAGGCTAAAATAGATACCCAGGCCAAAGACAACCATAAGGCATTTTTTAGTTATGCTCTTCATCTCAAATGCACAACACAGCAGTGGTTTGAGCTGAGTGTGAGCAATGTTACCTACACTGGGACCGAAGATTTAGCTCTAACTTTACCCCTATCTGTCCTCTCTGCCTGTCATTCAAGATATAACTGAAAATGAATCACCTTCAGGTATCACAAAAGGATTAGTCCTAAAAGTGCTTTCTAAAGCTAAAAATACTTCATCAATGGATCCTGACAATATCCCTGGAGACATTTTAAATAGCATGAAGCATGTTTTAGCCATACCTCTAACAACACTGTTCAGTCTCAGCCTCCATACAGATTTTGTACCAAGTGAATACAGAATAGCTACAGGCATTGCCTTCCATAAAGGAGAACCTTCCACTGACCCAGGCAATTTTAGACCCATAACTCTGACCAGCCTCATATGAAATCCATGGAAAGACTTATCATGGAATTAAACAGTTAGGACACAGGGAACTCCCAAACAGTAGAGCTGTGTCAGTTTGGATTCATCAAAGGCAAGCCATGAATACTCAACCTGGTAGATTTTTTGAAAGGGTAACCAAAACAATGGGTGAAGGCAAAATGATACATATCATATACCACAATCTGGCCAAACCTTTTGACACAATTCCCCACTCGGGAATAGTAGAAAAGCCAAATAAACTGGGAATAAACTCCTATTGCCAAGTGGCTGTCAGATAGGAAGCAGATAATCAAAACAGGGGAAGTTACTTCCATAAAGAAATCGGTCACAAGTGGAGTCCCCTAGTGTTCTATGCTGGGAGCTCTCCTGTTTAGCATCTACTTTTCTGAAGTAAAAGCCAATACCAAAGGGCACTAGCTGACGATGTTTGCAGATGGCTACAAGCTAGGAGCAGTCATTGAATCCCAAAATGACTTGGCCATCTTGCAGGAAGATTTATCTCTAATAAATAACTGGTGTCAAGATTATGGTCTGAAACTAAGTGCCAAGAAAATGCATTATTATAATCTTTGGGAAGTCATCTACTCCAGGGATCTACCACATTAACAATACGCCCCCTAAGAATTTAGTTGTTTGGGATTTGGTAACTTATGTGGGCAGTAACCTAACTATTGACCAACATGTGTCTATTGTTGTAAGAACATCCTTCTATATTGCACAGCTTATAAATAAAGGGATTGTGTCTAGATCAATGGATATTATTGTCTGTCTTTACCAAACCCTCATTAGGCACGTGCAACAACTGGAACACCCACAGATACAAGGCCTAAACAACATGTCCTACATGGACTGAATCAAAGTCCAGTCACTATATATGATATCATATAGACTGCTAAGAGGTGACCTCTGTCTGTCATACAAGGCACCCTCCTACCCATTACTGATAGATGTACTGCAATAAGAAGTGAAACTGCATTGGCTAGGCTTATATAGGCCCTAGGGCCAATAGCCTAGTACCTACCTATGGACTTATGAAATACTCTTTCTTGTGATCTAAACCTCTTTTGCAACTTCAACAGAATGGCTTAGAGGTACAGGTATATTTCACAGATGATGTCCCATGCAACATACTCCCAACCCACATAAAACAAAGTTTATCCCTGTCCACTTTCAAGTGCAACTTAGATCTATGGATGGGAAAGGGAAAATTTAGCACAGGACTGCCCCTGTATGACTGTTGGACAGATGTAGCTCCTACATGCTTTATCCCATGCATGGGTCCCCTAAAATTATCTGTGGTATGATCCCAGCTTTTTCAACAGGATTAATGTATAATTATTGACCATGGGATGGGTAAGATCTATCTATACCCAAATATTTTGAGCACAAAAAGGGAAACTGGCTAGGCTTAAAATGGCCCATGAGGCTAGCTATCCTATTACTTAACTATGAACATACATGCAAATGACCACTTAAGGAGTTTTAGCTACATAACTTCTGAATGCCCATGATTTTTTATTTTACTTTCTAATTCTTTATGGTTACAATCAGACCAATAAAGCTAAACTCCACCAGCTGTGGACATGCTTGCTTCAGGCTTTTTATTAACCGCATCAGCACATCCTAAGTGGATTATGTGGTAATACTTTAGAAACACGGGGTCTTTAAACCCAGCTGATGACTATACATAGTAAGGTGCTTGTAAAATATCCCAAATAACATCCAAACCAAATGATAAAAAGGTCACGCAGACAAACTAATCTGTACAAACTTCAAGAAAAATCCTGCCAAGTTAGAGTTTTCACTGTGCGATACTTTAAACCTTCTATAATGGAGGCACATGGAATATACTCAAATTACCACTTAAGGATATTAAGTTGTGGGCATTCAGAAGCCATGTAGCTGAAATAGTTGATGTCCTTAAGATATTATTTGCTTATAGCTCATAAGCCACCATTATAACAGGTTTAAGGTATCACGCGATGAAAACTCTAGGTCGGCTGTGTTTTTCTTGCACCATGTTCTGAATGGCTTGTCTCTGCAAACTTTTACCTTTTGCTTTATAGCTACATGCTGTATATAGATATAAACGCATGTGCATGCCTTTAGATATAACTATAACTATATGTATATATATATATATATATATATATGTGTGTGTGTGTGTGTGTGTGTGTGTGTGTGTGGGCTATACAAAGGTATTTAACTGAAATTTAAATCAACATCTTTTTTTGTTAACCCAGTTTGGTTGATAAAACAGAGGTAGACAGTTGTGTGAGATCACAATCCTTCGGGTTGTGGAACATGCCCTTTCCCTGGGAATTGTGCAGTCTTGGATTTGCAATAAAGGGAGTATGAGGGTGCAGGCAGGTAGGTTACTTCCTGCAAAAACACAGTTTCAAGACTTGCACGGTCCAAGGTATAACCCCAGAGCATACAGAGAAGCATGTTGACATTTGCTTGTTAATGTCAATGTTAGCGTTAATGGCATAAATCATCATTTCTCTGATCACCTATATATTTGTATACACAGGCACAGACACACACACACACACACACACACACACACACACACACACACACACACACACACACACACACACACACACACACACACACACACACACACACACACACTCACAGGCAACACTACAAATTAGCAAACCTTACTTTAAAAAAACAGGTCTGGGATGCCGCAGTGGTACAGCGGTAGTGTTGTTACCTCACAGCAAGAGGTTCTCCTGTTCGAATCTCGGCTGGGCTTGGGAGTGCCTTCTGTGTGGAGTCTACGTGTCCTCCCCGCAGTTGGGTAGCGTTCGAAAGACATGCATGCATAAATGGGCATGCCTTCATTGAAGGTTGAGCGTCGAGCTGGTACCGCAGCATTTCGTAAAAATCTACTGCCAATCATTAGCGGACCAGAGTTGCTTTGTGGCGACCCCTTACTGGGAAAGGCCGAAAGACAAACAACAACTTTAAAAAAAACAGGTCTAAGGCACATTGGTGTGGACAGTAAAGCATTTATCCACTTAGTCTTCGGTTACACTATCATCAGGGTCGTGGTTCAGTTCTCCACCATTTTACACACACTGCATGATGTTTGTATAGTCTCATCATGTCTCTTATGCTTTCCTAAGGGTATTACAGTTTGCTGCCACCTCCTGAAAATGTGCTACTTGTTTGCTTACTCTCTCCATATATATCACCATTTACATTCATCCCTGCGGTGCTGGCTGGGCTTGGAATGGTCAGAGATGAAACACTTCAGTAAGTTAGTTGACAAACGCATAAATCACAACTGAATTAACACCACCACTAGTTGGAAAATTGCACATGGCTCACATCTTCAACTTTGATCATTTGTTAATTCTAGTTATGTATGATAGTAAATGTTTGGAGCAGTAAATTGTGTTTATAAATACTAAATGAATGCTAGTCATATTTATTATTTATGTATTTGACATTTGTTTACCAGGAAAGTCCGACTGGGTATGATCCCATTTTCAGCAGCAGCCAGGGGAAGTGGGGAGGGGGCTCCACAGGACACAATAACTAGAATTTAAAAAAAAAAATTCAACAATGGTTACAAATATTAAGACAATAACAATGTAGTACAATATGTGAATACAATAAAAGAAAATAAGCAAAATATAAGGCAAGAAATAATTGGTTAAGCCCAGAAGAGAGAGTTGGGATAACAGCTGGGAGTGGGAGACAGTATCAAAGGCTTTGGATAGATCTAAAAACAGAGAAGAGACGGTTTCCTGAATCATGTGTTTTGATGACAGTGTCAGTAAAGGATAGTGGAGCAGTGTTAGTGCTGTGTGCTGGTCTGAATCCATGTTGGGTGGGAGAGAGAAGATTATTGTCAAGTAGGTATTGAAGAAGTTGTTTATGGATACCTTTTTGTAGAATTTTTGATAGTGGTGAAAGAATAGCAATTGGCTTATAGTTAGAGATTTCTGTGGAGATGCCATCTTTGTGGAGAGGATGGATGAAGGATTTTTTTCCACAGGGCGGGGACATAACACTCCTTGATGGATATATTAATGATTATTGAGACTGAGTAGGCAATTGAGTCAGCAGACATTTTTTAGAAATTTGTTAGGAAGATTGTCTGCAGAGGGGGAACATGGCTTGAGGTTGCACAGAAGGGTTGTGATGAAGAAAGTAGGAACTGTTTGAAGGGAAAATGTGGTGTGACAGGGTATAGGAGAGGGTAGAGGTAGATGGAGGGAATTTGTTAGTGAAGGAAGCTATGCTGTCAATGAAGTAAGAGTTGCTATGTCAGGGGAGGTACTATCACAGGAGGATTGGGGGGAAGACTGACTTCCTGGATTTAGGATTTTTTTGATAGTGTGTCAGAAGATTTTTAAACTGGATTTGTGCTGATCTTGTGGCTTTGTATAACATTGTTTTTGTCTAAATTAACTCATTTCTTTACAAGGTTACACAGCGCTTTGAAATGCTGTAAATTATTGTGAGTCTTATATTTTAGGTAAGTTGTCTAAGCCTTGTCTCTATTTTGCATGAGTAATCTGGTATAGACAGAAAGCCAAGGAGTACAACTGGTTTTGACTCTTTTCCTTCTGCTGGGAGTTAATCTGTCTAAAGTGTTTAAGAATGCAGAATTAAATTGTTCATCTGCATCATCCAGTGGTAAGTATTTAAGGAAGGTCCAATTAATGGGGTGGTGATCACTAATAGAGGCTAGAAATGTTTTGGATTGAGATAAATTGTTAGGATGGGAGACCAAAATCCAATCAATTATTGAGCCATTTTGGTTTGCGGAACTGGTAAAGGTTGGGCGAGTAATTAGTTGAGAAAGTCCAAATAGTTTTATGCTATCTGTTGGAAACTGTAAGTTAAGTTTCTGCCAGTCATAGTTGGTATCACCTAATATTACAATTTGCAGAGAGAGATTTTTGATACCCAAGATAGGATACTTTCCAGAGTTGATAATTTATTGCCAGGGGGTATGGATAAAGGTATAATGCAGAGACTTTTATTATTGTTTAATTTAAGGTAGGTGATCAGTAGTTTGGCTTTGTCAAAGGAGGGTATGGATTGGTTGTGAGGGGTTATGGAAACAGAAGCAGGATGTATTACTGCAACACTGCCTCCTTTTCTTTTATGTCAATCAGTTCTGAATATATTAAAGCCTGGATGAAGTACTTCGGTATTCTTTATGTGTGGTTTAAGTCAGGTTTCAGTGATTACTAGTATTTCAGGAGATTGTGCAGTCATGTCCAGGCATGCAACTCAGAAATTTTGTTGCACATGCTATGTGTATTTACTGAAAGAAATTTAAGCATATTTTGTCTACCTGGAAAATGGGTTGAAGATGTGGATTGTGAGATTTTGGGACCAGGGTTAGGGTGGATATCACCACAGATAAGGAGGAATTTCAAGATTATGTAGTAAAGTAGTCAGTAAGTATAATGTTAAACAGGTACAGCTGTGTCTGAAACAGTTTGGGTTTAAAGAACAGAATATTGTATGTGTGAAAGAGATGAGCAGTGATGAGTAGTGATTTGTGTTACTGGTGTAAGAGCTAGTGTCTGTAGGAGAGTTTAGAATAGGTTGGATAGGGACCAGATACGATGATACTAAAGACAGGGAGAAGAGCATTAATGATAGGAGAGTAAGGAGAATCATTTTAAATTAGGGATTATTAGAGAATTAGTCAGGCAAACTACGTAAGTGGATAATTTGAGGAGAGTAATAACGTTTGTAGAAATGAACAAAAGGAAGTAGTATGCAGATAGGATGCTAGTGTGATATGAATAGGAATATTTTTCTCCTATACAGGAGAACGTATGCATCCTCATCATCATTTTCATCATCAACCGCCTTTTCCCCATTTTGATTTACATGGGGTCTGGGTATCATACCAGTTGTCATCACCTCTGTCAATTCAGTGACACTCTCCTTCCTTCTTTGTCAGCATTGTCTGACTGTCACAGATCTTCATTTACAAAATTCATCAATCTCTTGTCTATATTCCCTCATTTCCTCTTGCTTTTTTCCTGACTCTCCCAAATCATCATCTTCACCAGATTGTCTTCTGCTGTCTTGTACATGTGCCCTAACAACCGCAATCTGTTCATTTTGACATCTGCAACTGGATCTTCCTTGGTTTCTACTCTGACATCATAATGTCTTCATTCGTCCCTCAGTGTGTATCCTGCCACATATCTCAGGCACTTAATCTCCATCATTTCTAGCTTCCTCAACTGCTATGTCCTCATTACCTGTGTGTCTGTATCTTGAAGTACAGGTCACACAACTGTTTTGTATACCTACACCTTACTTTTCAGCTTTTTGGAATTCTTCTATCACACCCTTACCCTAATGCACTGTACCATGTGGCTCAACTCCCTAGCTTTGTTCTCCTCATTTCGATTTAGTTTTTCATCCACCATCCCTTGATCCTGTTAACCAGTTCCACTGTTTTCACTTTTATCTCAGTTTTCAGCTTCTTCTGATTTCCACCATTTACTGCTATGACCACTGCCTTCTCTGTACTCAGTCCTATCCCATATGCTGTCAGTTTTCCATTCAAGTCCTTTATCACTTGTTGGAGTTCTTGTTCTGAGTCTGCTTGTAGTTTACATTTCTATGTAGGCAATATTGCAGTACAGACTTTGAGCAGGAACTTCAGCAAATGATAAGAAACTGGAATACAAAAAAGTGAATTCTCATAGGATAAAACTGACTATAGCCAAATGGTGTTCATGGCAGGTAATAGGGCATATCAAAAGAAGCTGAAAAAATGTATATAGACAATAGTGGAACAGGTTAGCAGCTTTGACTATCTGGGAGGTGTGATCATAGGGAAGGGGAATCTAAATGATGAAGTCAAAGCAAAAATCAGCAGTCCTTCAGCCAAGTGGCACAAAGTGCCAGGAGAAGTGCGTAACAGAAGAATGCCAAAAGAAGCTGAAAAGTATAATATACCAAACAGTGTTGGGCCTAGTGCTTGGTTATGGGAAGAGAAACCTGGGCAGCGAAAGCAAAGCAGTTGAGAATCTAGAGGTGATGGAGATGAATTGACCGAGATAGGTGGTAGGATGCATACTGTGGGACAGTTGAAAAACTGAGAACATCAGAGTGGAAGTCAAAGTAACCACAGTGTCGTAGAGAAGATATTATAGTCATTCAGTCACATGTGCAGGAAAGCAGACGTAATTTTGGTTAAAAAGGATTTCGAACATACAGGTAGAAGTCAAGAGGAGACAAAGCTTTCCAGCCAAGAGGTGGATGGACTGCATGAGAAAAGAACTGCAACAGTTCAGCATGACTGCCAAAGAAGGTAGGAGAGTGGCTATGACACAGGAGTGTTGGAAGCAGTTGACAATACACCCTGATCCCATCGTCAAATGGGAACAATGTGGTTAATGATGATAATGAAAATTATAAGACAAAAGCAAAAACCCCAGATCCCCCCTAAAAAACAAGCCTCTCCCCATACAAGTGATAGTACCACACATAGCATGCATATCTCATAGCCAAGAGAATAAATGTGTCATAAGCCTCTTGCCCTTTTGTAGAATG
Organism: Protopterus annectens; assembly: GCF_019279795.1. Classification (NCBI taxonomy): domain Eukaryota; kingdom Metazoa; phylum Chordata; order Ceratodontiformes; family Protopteridae; genus Protopterus; species Protopterus annectens. Next base: position 152,916,648 of record NC_056736.1, on the reverse strand, counting down.
GTGGGTAAATAGAATGGCAAGGGGCACAAATATGGATGGTTGGAGGAGGACTGAGACAAAGAAATAGACAAAATCAGTGATTTGTAAGCAGAAAAAAATAAAGTGATAAGCTCAAGTTGTCAAGAACTGTAAAAACTGAATCAAATGTTTATTCTGAAACAGTCTCTTGATGGAGCTTAGTGATGGCAGCTACGTGAGTTATATGACTATATCTGAAGCAGAATATACATGACTCAATGACAGTAAAAATAATAAATATGTTGTTTCAAAGTGAATACAATGGCTACTCCCCCATGCTGAATACTGAATACCTAACAATTTTTCAAGAACACTTCTCTGGTGCATTTGTTTCTGCTACTTATGCATTTGTGACTTTTTTTCTGAATATAAGTATAGAAGACTTATTTTAAAGTACAAAATAGTTGTAACCTCTGATGTATCAGAATCATGCTGTAACTGATATAGTTTAATGTGGCAAATTTAACAAGTTTAGGAACTCACAGTGAACTGAATAAACCTCTTTATAGACAAGCAATAAATTTATAAAATGGAACAATAACAAAATTATGTTTTAATTGTTACTAAATTCAGTTTCAGTTTAAAAAAGACATGCACAGCTTACCTCTGCCTGAAAACTTTTTGTTCACTGATAAAAAGCCATTCATCAGTTATTGTTAGAAACTACATGTTGATGTTTCTTGTTTTTGATTATTGTGCGCAGTAATCTGTATAATTTGTGGACTAAAGGGTTCAGATATTACCTTGAGTGTGTAACCATTAAAAAAAATCAGTGGCCTAATAAATCACACTCTGGGAGAACATTCTCCCAATCTGCAAGGAATAGTCTTTCATATCCTAATTAGCAGATAAGGTTAGCACTTAGCAGTATGTTATGGCTCTATGGCTGTTCTGCCAAAAACTTATTTTTCTGTAAGGATCTTCTGTGAGAAAGAGCTGCTTGTACAAATGAAAGAACTAACCATGGCAAAATCCTGATTTATTTGTTTCTTTACTGAATTATGTAGAATAATAGTTATTTAGCTGCACAGCAGCGGGCAAATGTCATGTCATTCTGCCATTGTCTTATCAGTGTCTTCAGCCCTGCGTACTTTTCGTAATCTGTTCCGTTCCACTAACAGCATACAGAAGTGGGTCTTAACATCAGTTGTACTTCGCATGAATTGATGTTCGGAAGTTTATATTGCTTTCTGTCTCGCTATGACATGCTCTTTTTTGCCTCCTTGTTGGCATGGATGTTTAATCTTCTTGGAAATGCCTGTGGTTCTCTTTGTATCCAGATTAACTTTCACAAGAAAGCAACAGCCTTTGAAATCACGTTTCATTTTTTTATGTATATTTCTTATGCTATAAAGATTATCCTCACTGTCAAGGGACATAAGCTTGAAAACTTGTATGCACTTGTATTTAGACTGAAAGAAGTACAGTTCACTGTAGGTCTTTAACTTAAGTACGTCAGTATAAGTTATCACCCAGTGGCTGTTCTTATGATGAAGGCAAGAGGCAAATGTCCATTTGCTGTCAACAATACTAATTACTGTTATTATTATTATTATTATTATTATTATTAATATTAATATTAATATTACTATTATTGCTAGAGTATGCTGAAAACATTGGGCATATATTCATTACTTAAGATTTAAGACAATCAATATCAGCATTAACCTTTTCTCATTTTTTTCTACATGGGGTCAGGGTGTTACATCAATTGTTAAAACCTTTTGATTGAGTGCCACAGTTCTACCTTCTTTATCAGATATACATGACTGTCACGGGTCTTGCATCATGCAATGCATCCCTCTCTTGCATGAACATCCTTGTTTCCTCTTGCTTTCTTCCTGTCACTCCCAAATTGTTATTTTCAAATCATATTCTGCTTTTCGGAACTTGTGGCCAAACCACTGCTGTCTACTCCTCTTGACCTTCGCCGTAGTTAGGGCTACTTTAGGTTATGCTCTGAAGTCCTCATTTCTTCATCTTTCCCGCAGTGTGCACCCTGCCACTGATCACGCGCAACACTTCATTTCCATCAACAAAAACTTCCTTAGCTGCTTTGCTTTTACTCTTTTGTGCACCTTCATTTTCAGCTTCTTTGTCATTTTACTATTGCACAATGCCATAGATACCATGTACCATTTAGGTGAAGCACCTCTAATTCCAGGTTTGACCTCCTCATTCTGACTTACGCTCTCCTCAGCCACCCCTCCCAGATACTTGAAGCAGTTAGCTTGTTCCACTACCTTACTGTCTATCTCAGTTTTCATAGGAATCATGGGATGGCCAAGGTTACTGCATTTTGTTAACATATTTTGAGAGTTCCCACCCTAGACTGTAATTCCCTTACCAAGCAGGGGTTAAATAGTCAAGCCTGGGGTGAATTTATGAGTAGCCAACTAATTTTCCATGTTTTCTTTGAAGAATGTTGGTATTTCATACTGCTTTTTATGCAATGTGAATATATTCCAGAGCCAAGGAGATGCTGAATAATTAATCTGTCTCCCCACTATGCTTTAGGGTTCTTGTTACATGAACAAACCCGCGGTGGTGGTGCTGCGGTAGCGTTGTCGCCTCACAGTAAGACGCTGTCCGGTTCAATTCTCAGTTAGAGCGTCTTCTGCGTGGTGGCATGTGTGAATGGCCATGCCTTCGTTGAAGGTTGTGTGTCAGGGCTGGTAACTCGGCATGTAAAAATCAACTACCAATCATTAGCGGACCGGAGCTCCGCTGTGGCGACCCCTAACCGGGAAAAGCCGAAAGACACAATTACATGAACAAACTTTTCAAAGTTTGAATGTCATATGGTCGACACCATATGATCGAACTTTGAAAAGTTCAAAGGTTAAATGTAACGGCACTGTACGGTGCAGAATGGAAGAATTTCCCTTTTCTGCACTGAAGTGCGATCTCAGAGTTGGTATATTTAAGTAGGGGGGGGTTGTGGGGGGTGAAGGGGGGCTTGCCCCCTGCTCGTGGTATTAAGGTAAGTTTTATTTATTTTTTATGTTTTATTATATATTCGAAGTTTCAAACTTCGATCATATGTTGTCGAACATATGGGATTCAAAGTTTTGAAAGTTCAAATATATAATATAGACCCATGCTTTATTGATCTGCTGAAGCAGGCTTAGATCCCTTGTTCTGGTAATTGTCATCCTGTTTCATCTATGAAGGTACAACACATCAAGGACTTTTAGATCTCTAATTGCTTGATAGGAATCTCTGAGGTCTTTCTTTCCGGCAGCCTGATATGTCTGGTGAAGAACTTCCCAAAGGGGGCATCTTCTTGTATTTATAATTTGTCTGATCATTGCTGAATGTAAGGGAGCAATAACATTTTTTGATCTGGATAATATTTCCATGGTGATAAGCTATGCCAGGTAGAAGTATTTCCTGACAACTGTTGCTATATGGTGATCAAGGAGAAAGAATTATCAATAGCACTTTCCAGGGCTCTAACTACATTTTCATTTTGAAGTGGGGTAGATGGTGTCAAATGCGTTAACCTAATCAAGGTAGGCTGTGTGTACAATGTGACTACTGTGAACTGCCTGTGTTGCCTTTTTAAAAAGGTTTACCAGGATCATTAGACAGGATCTACATTTAAAAAAACAAATTGCTGCAGATCTAGCCTTATGAGATTTTTAGTCGTTATGTTAATCAAGTCTATTATACATATATCTATTTAGTAAGATATAAGTACTATTTATTTCTATGTATAGATAGATACACAAGTTTGTGTGTGTGTGTGCATGGACTTTTACAAAGATACAGGACTAAGCAGAAATAAATTCATAAAAATGATTTTATATATGTTAAATTAAAAATCACTGGTCTATATGCAAAAGATTTAGATAAATACATGCAATGGGCATTAAATAATATTTAGAAAATCTAGCTTGACTGGGTTTTTCGTTTAGTTTTACTGATCGCTTTTTCTCTGTGACCTTGTTATTCATTGTTTTAGTGTAATAGTCAGTAAGTAAGAAATCAAAAGCAAGGCAAATTATGGATCATTTTCAATAAGGACAGCCATAAATATTAAGAAAGATGCTGCCCAAGGGACACAGATTTTCTCGCTCTGTATACTGTTTGTTGATTTGCCTAGGCAACCAAGACAGCCAGTAAATCCTTTCCAATTACTAATTAAATAAAACTTATTTCCAATAACATCTCTATCCCATCAGCATCTGCCAAATTAAGTACATGTATTTATTCTCCTTTAATGATTTTGTCTTTCATGGCTTTAGGAATTAAGCCATTTTCTGTGACCCTAGGGATTGCCATTATTGTCAGATTTGTTGGCTACTGGGGACATTGATGACAACATAATTGGAATTCTGGTTGCAGAATCAGAATTACCACGTATTGTTTTTCCTATGACCTATGTTTTGATTTTCATGAATTAGATGAGGAGGTGATGGCTGCCTGTCAGGTTAGTAGAACCTCCCCCTTCCCTTAGAACAACTGAGGAGCCAAACCCTTTTTCTAAAACTAAATAAAATAACCTATGACTGCTGGCATCTGGACGAGACTATGCTTTTGTATGATTCACCATAACTTCCCCTTTACCATTCTCTCTATTTGCTTCACCAAGGGGTCCTTCATTACCTAGGTACCATTGCATTGGTCAAGTGTTTGGTCGTCAGCTGTTTAGTCGACTAAGAGTGAACAATTCCTGGGTTTGGGGAATATGCCCATCCCCCAGGCTTGTGCAATCTCAGAGTTAGTATATATAATTAATAGGGAATGTGGGGGTGCAGTCGGCTTGCCCCCTGTCAAAAATTATACATTTTTTGCTTGTTTGGGTTTCTTTCCATGCTCTAAGGCAGTTTCTCAGCCCATGTGTAGTTGCTTGTGAACATACATGGCTTCAACACAAAGATGTCGATATTTAGTGTGTCAATGATGGGTGTTTTTGATATATATGAAAACACTCATATCTATCTACCCATCCATCTATGTATAGTTTCATAGTTTCATAGTATAGTACTAGGCTATCTGCCCTGGGGCATTTGTAAGCCTAGCCATAGTGATGTGGCTTTTGCCACCCCATGAAATGGTACAAAAAATGTACAGAATACATTTAGAATACTGTGCCTCTGTCTAGTAGTGACACAATGAAGGTCCCCTTATATAATAGAATTAGTTTACTGTGCCCCTGTCTAGCAGTGACACAGATGTGACCCCTGGGGTAAACTTACGATCTCCCATCCACTCATCAAAATTTCTCTTGAAGAGAGTCAGTGAGGGGCTCTGCCTAATACAAACTGGGATCTTGTTCCAAAGCATGGGAAGCCTCTGGGTTATGAATCTATCCCTCCAGCATGTCCTATTCATACTTGTGCCGAGGTTTAAGTCTTTAGCTCTCGTGGTCCTGATGGATTTGGATTTTTTGAGGTGGAGCATGTCCATCAGATCCCTGATTGGACATGGCCTTGTACGTCAGGCAGAGATCACCTCTGAGCAGGCGGCATGCTACTGAATAGAGCTGAAGTTTCTTTAGTCTGGCAGAATAAGACATATGTTGGAGACCCTTGATCTTCTTGGTGAGGTACTTTTGTGTTCTCTCCAGCTGTTGCAAATGCCGGGTGAGGTACATACCAAATGGGGCATTGTACTCAATCATGGGTCTGATGAGGGAGGAATACAGGGGTACAATGACATCCTTGGATCTGGATGTGAATCCCTTCATGATGAGGTGTGCAAGGTAGAATGTTTTTCTAACCACTTTGGCAACGTGGGTGTCAAATGAGAGGTCGTTGTCGACTTGGGTCCCTAGGTCTCTGATTACTTTTTCCATACTCAGTGGGTTGCTGTCTATGTGATAATTTGTGGGTACTTTGTTTTTCCCAAAGGGATGACTATACATTTTTGGCATTTAGTTTAAGGCCGTGACTCCGGCACCAGTTGTCCGTTTCTGTGAGGCCTTTTTGTAGGATGTGTGTGTCTGCTGGTGTATCGACTATGGCACCTAGTTTGCAGTCATCTGTGAACTTTGTCAGCCACAGCCCTCCCATGTTTGCTTTAACATCTGAGAAATAAATGCCGAACAAGAGGGGTCCCAGGACAGATCCCTGTGGGACACCACTTGTGACTGGCTTTGAGTCTGACATTGCTCCAGTGATTTTAACTTCATGGGTTCTGTCCTTTAGCCAGTTTGCAACCCATCTAGTGACATAAGGGTTTACTTTTAAGCTGTTGAGCTTATCTATAATGCCTGAGTGGGGTATTGTGTCGAAGGCCTTAGCCAAGTCCAGGTATGCTGTATGGAATGCTTTGCCCTCATCAATGGCTCTAGTGACTGTTTCAAAAAAGTCAACCAGGTTTAAAAGGCAGGATCTGCCCTTTACAAAGCCGAACTGGGTGGGGTCAAGTGTCTGTAGGTCCCCTATGTCTCTGTTTATGAGTTCCATAATTATTCTTTCCATAGCTTTGCAGACCAGACTGGTTAAGCTTATGGGGCGGTAGTTTCCAGGGTCTGTAGAGGCACCCCCCTTGTGGAGTGGGACCACTGTTGCTGTACACCAGTGTTCATGTACATATCCCGAAGTAAGGCTAAGGTTAAATAGCATTTTTATGTGTGGGTTTAGCTCCTCTTGGAGTTCACGTAACACGCAACCCAGGATACCGTCAGGTCCCATTGATGCTGTGTTTTTGCTTTGTTTAGGCGGTTCTCACTTGGACATCTGAGATGACAGGAGATTACATTCAGCTGGGATAAGTATTTCTTCTTTTGGGGGTGAAGGAGGAGAAATTTGCACTGAACCTGTCAGCCAGAATGTTGGCAATATCTGTGGGTTCAGTGTATTTTTGTTGTTGTGAACCAACTCTGAGCATATCTGAGGGTTTCCCAGGTTTCTAACATAGCTGAAGAAGGCTTTGTGGTTATCTTTAGTGTCCTTAGCGATTTTTCTCTCAAAGTTGGCCTTGGATGTTTTTATGAGAGAACGTAGTTTTCTGCTAATGTTGATCAGAGATGTCTTCCCTTCAAGGGATTTTGCTCTGATGTGCAGTAGCTTCCTTCTTTTGTTATACAATTTGTTTATGGCTGAGGTCCACCAGACAGGACGCTTACCTTTGGTGGAGAGGGACTTGGATTTGTTTGGGATTGCATGATCCATGCATTCTTGGAGATGTCCATAGAAAGCATTTGTGAAGGATTTGGCATTGTGGGATGTGGTATCCACTGGCACAGTGAGCTTAAAGGATACCATCTCAGTCTTAAGAAGAGTGAAGTCAGCTTTTGAGAAGTTTTTCACTGTGGTCTTTTGTGCTGGGGGTGGAGGTGGGATATGTATGTCCAGGGTGATTAGTTTGTGGTCAGATCTCACTAGTGAGGGGTATACTTCCAGTGTGGAGCATTTTGTCCCCATGTTTGTGATGATCAGGTCTAGTATATTATCTCCCCTAGTGGGAGAGGTGACTAGTTGTTCCAGTGCATTTGAATTTATGAATTCCAGGAACCTTTGGGCTAGGGTATTAGGGCTAGAATAATGTACCCAATCTATGTTTGGGTAGTTGAAGTCTCCCAGTATGATGGTATTTTGTGATACATTCATATCCTCCAATGTCTTCAGGAAGGCTGAGTGGGGTTCTTGAGATTGGGAGGGTGGTCTGTAACATGCTACCAGTTGTATAGCAGTTTTGCCTATGGTTAGTTGCACCTGTATGGCCTCTGATGCTTCATGTGTTGCTACTAACCTAGAGGTGTGGGTGTCCTTGATGAATATGGACACTCCCCCTCCCTTTGTGGTTCGGCTCGGGTTTTGGGGCCGAAAAGCATGATATGAGGTATAGCCTGGTAGTGCTGGGGTGCTCTCAGGAGCCTTGAACCAGGTTTCAGTTACTGCACATATGTCGATGTTCTCCATACTGAGGAGTGCATCAAGTGCCTGCATCTTGAGGTTTAGACTTCTGGCGTTGAGCAGCATTGCCCTTAGTTTTTTTCCATTTTTGTTTTCTAAGGAGGTGGGTTTGTCTTTTGAGCCTTGCCTAAAAGGCACTATGGGGTGGCAAGAGCCTTAGCCAATATCCGGAAGCCCAGTGGTGACAGGTGTAAGCCATCCCTTGTGAAGCAGCGTGGCTTGTCCAACATGTCATCCCAGGCAGACAGACATTGGATCCCCTTAGAATGACACCAGTACTTGAGCCAATTGCTGATCATCTTGTCTTTGTATTGTGGTATCATTCTTGGTGAGGGCAAGATGCTGCTCAGGGTCAGGGTCATACCAGCCTGGGCTACATAATCAGAGAGCTCCTCTATGTCTCTTTTCATGTAGTCCAGGGAGGTACGTCTCAGGTCATTCACACCAGCATGGACAATGACGGAGTCATATTTGTACTTGCTTTGGAGTGACTTGAGTGCGTGTGTTATGTGGCGGATCCTAGCTCCCGATAGACAGCTCACAGTCACCTTCTCCTTGTTCAGCCTGGTCAGCAGGACATCAGTGTGTCTGACTATAGAGTCACCTATTACTAGTGTATCAGGCAAGGTGTTTGGCCTTAAGGGCTGTGATTGGTTGACACACTGATTTATTGAAGTATGTGTTGCATGTGTTTTGTTTTGAGGTGGTGGATTTTTGGATGTCTGCTTTGGGAGCCTCTGTTGTTTTGGTAAGTTTTTTATTAGAGCCTCCGAGTATGTCTTTGTGTTTTTATGTGTTTGGTTTGCAGTTGTGGTAGGTCTATGTGGGACTGGGATTGTTGTGTGTGTGGTTGCCATCTCCTCCTGTCTGGTCATGCCAGCCCTGAGTTGAGGGAGTTCAGCCTCCAGTTTGGCTATATAGTTGCATCTCTCACATGTATTTGTGTTTGTTGGGAGGAGGAGAGGGTTGTATGTGTACATGAGACAATTGGAGCATTGTCTCAAGATACCCAGATTGACCAGCTGAATTGGAGATGATGCCAGTAATCTACCACTTGCCATGCTAGAACAGTATAAGGGAGTGCTGTACCTTTAAGGGAAGTGGATATTCACAGGGGTGGTAAGTAGATGTAGTGCTTTACTTAGTACGAGAGTGCTTACTTAGTAGAGAAGTATTGAGAACAAGTGCTAGGCTTATAATATAGTGAGTAGTCTGGTTATACTAAGAGTAGAGCTTCCTTAAGGGAAAATTTGAAGAGCAGACTTGGCGGAGTCAGAAAAAGTTTAACCTTGTTTAAACGGCGCTGCGCTATGCGCACAACCACGCAGAGCCGTGCAAACGTGGATTTTAAACAGTGAACTACAAAAGAGCTAGAAATGGTCCAAAACAACCAATTACTACAGCTTCTTGTGCTGAGGTCACTTCCTACAGGGACAGGTAGAGGTCACTTCCTACAGGGACAGGTAGGCTGCCCAAGGCTCCCCACTCCCACTGGTGAGCAAAGAAACTTCCTTCTATCCAAGTAAGATAATGGACAATACAGGAACTACACCACAGCCCAGAATACAGCAATGCCTGTAAACTAGTCTAAACTAGTCGAGGAGAGGCAGGAAAACAAGGATTATTTTTTTGTTTTTTTTGGTAGAAACACACAGAAAATGCAGAAACAGTGATAAATTAGTTACACAGGCTAGCACACTTTAGTGGGCAGCCTCCACAGTTAAATTAAACAAACAAACAAACAAACTTTCGATCAAATTCGACTAAAATGTAACTTTAAGTGCAGATTTTAAAATAATGCAGCAAACAGTTAAAAAACAGTTCAAGCTAGTTCAGGGTAAGCTACAGAAGCTATTCCAAGTGAAAAAAACAAAGATACTTAAATCCAGAAAGTAGTCGCTTTTCTGAGTTCCCTGCTGCTAGGACCAATCTGCAGAACCACGAGGAGCTTGTCTGAGTAGTATAGCCAGAAAAAAACGCCCAGAGGCGGATTTTAAACAGGGAACTACAAAAGAGCTAGAAATGGTCCAAAACAATCAATTACTACAGCTTCTTGTGCTGAGGTCACTTCCTACAGGGACAGGTAGGCTGCTCAAGGCTCCCCACTCCCACTGGTGAGCAAAGAATCTTCCTTCTATCCAAGTAAGGTAATGGACAACACAGGAACTACACCACAGCCCAGAATACAGCAATGCCTGTAAACTGGTCTAAACTAGTTGAGGAGAGGCGAGAAAACAAGGATTATTTTTTTGTTTTTTTGTTTTTTTGGTAGAAACACACAGAAAATGCAGAAACAGTGATAAATTAGTTACACAGGCTAGCACACTTTAGTGGGCAGCCTCCACAGTTAAATTAAACAAACAAACAAACTTTTGATCAAATTCGACTAAAATGTAACTTTAAGTGCAGATTTTAAAATAATGTGTGTGTGTGTGTGTGTGTGTGTGTGTGTGTGTGTGTGTGTGTGTGTGTGTGTGTGTGTGTGTGTGTGTGTGTGTATATAGGTTTCCTATTCAAATTTTGAATCAGCTTTGGTCGACTAAAAATGCTGAAAACAGAATTTCGAATAGTAATCCAGAGTGAAAATGAATGCATTGAACACCGTGCCTTGATGTATTTGACATAGCAGGAGGTGATGTCACTCACCTGCTGTTATCCATATTAACATACTGTTACACTCTACAGTCAATGATACTTTACTTATACTATTTTTGAAGGGGGGCTACGAACCGCTGAATCCCCCCATACCCCCTGGACATTAAATATACCAACTCTGACATCACCCTACAATGAGGAACTGGGCTTCTCTGTTCCTTAATGAAGCACGACCTCGCTGCACAATGTCGAACCAAATGGTTGACCTACACTACCCATTCACTGTCGTCTGCCGATCAATTTTGGGTCGACATTCTGCCAGCTGGGGAAAGTGCCTTTTGACCATAGGCCAATCGAGCAGTGCAGTTTAAAACTTGTCATAGTAAACCATACATATATATATATATATATATATATAGATATATATATATATATATATATATATTATATATGTGTGTGTGTGTGTGTGTGTGTGTGTATGTGTATATATATATATATATATATATATATATATATATATATATATATATATATATATATATATATATATATATATATATATATATATATATATATATATATATATATATATATATATATATATATATATATATATCAAGAGGGAAAGCTTGATAAATGGAGTTAAATCTAAATAGGTTCTAAAATTAAGCACTGAGCAGAAATGTAATAGCTTCTGAGGAACACGCAAAATGATCTGACCTAGTCTGAACTTATAGAAGTTAAGTACTTATAAAAGCAGTAAACATGACACCTATATATGCATACTTTTGAGATAACTCTGATTTAAATTCCAAATAAAATCACACGTATTTATTTTATATTAAGACACATGGTGCTGGAGTCTTGAGAAAACTGATGTCTGACACTTGACGCAATCTTTACAGTTTGGAATATCTCTCTCTTCTTCTTTTTTTGTTATTGATGTAAAAAGGTTCTGCTATTAACTCCATTAATAACCTCATTATTATAAAGAGGTGAACTATGCCCATTACTTCTAAACTGTGAATAAATCATCCTTGAGCTAAACCAGTGTCAGTTGCCTCAGTAGCTAAACCAAAAAGAATTTCTAATGTGATATACAGAGATGATGCTCAGGGATAATGCAAGCAAGTACCTCCTCTATTGATATTGGTTAATACTGGCAGCCCAAGATACTCGGCTACTTACACACTGCTTTACAAAGTCCAATGCACATGTGGGAAAAACAGACAAATGTAGGTTTTGTAAAACAGAATTGGAAACAGTTGCACACCTAGTTGCTGGTTATGACATTCTAATGGCAAAAGAACTGTATACTGAAAGGCATAATAATATGGCAAGATTGTTGCACTGGGTATTGTGCAAATATTAAGGTAATGAAGTGGCTGAAAAGCACTGGAAACATGAACCAAAAAGCATCATAGAAAATTATGAAGTTTATATCACATGAGATCACCCATTACCACCAGTTCAAAAGATGTTGGAGAAGCAGATATAGTGGTCCAAGTAGCACTGATCATTGCAATCACCACACTCTGTGACTAGAGTGTGTCTTGCGTACAGAGAGACACAAAGTCATAAAATATCAGGATTTGCAGGCAGAAATGAGAGCAATGTGGAAGAAAGATACCCAGGCAGCTCCAATAGTAGTAGGAGCAATGGGTCGTATAAAAACTAATCTACAATCGTACTTCGATATGTTACCAATACATGTAACCCCATATGAACTGCAGATGGAGTCATTATTGGGCACATTGTGGGTGCTGTGAAGAGCACTTCTGGCTGACATCAAAGACTGAAACAACACTAATCTCTTGAACTTTAATCGTACTTTTGACTTAGGAATGGGGTCCATTCCCATCATGGTATTAGAAACCCAAAAGACTTGGAAATATTAGGGTGCGACAACAATTTTTTTGAAAAATGCTCTATTATATTGCAACTGAGAAATAAACATTTTATGTGTCCCAAGGTTGAGTCAGTAAGGAAATATATGAATTATTTCAGAAAACATCTTGTAAAATCATGATGTGTGTGTGTATATATATATATATATATATATATATATATATATATATATATAGGTTCCCAAAAGTTCAAATGTCACATGGTCCACACCATATGATCGAACTTTTACAAGTTCGAAGATTAAAACAAATGGCTCTGTACGGCGCAGTATTAGAAGATTTCCCTTTTATGCACTGAAGTGTGATCTCAGAGTTGGTATATTTAAGTAGCGGAAGTGTGGGGGTGCAAGGGGGATTGTCCCCCTGCTCGGAGTGTTTAGCTAAGTTTTTGTTTTTTTTTTTTTCTTTTTATTATTTAGTCGATGTTTCAAAGTTCGCCCATATGGTATTGATCATATGAGGTTCGAAGTTTTGAAACTTCGAGTATATAATATAGACCATATATATATATATATATATATATATATATATATATATATATATATATGTATATATGGGTCTACTTCATATGGTTGACAGTTCATATGGTCGAAACTCATACGGTCGACACTTCATATGGTCGAAACTCATTTTGTTGACGGCTCATTTGGTCAACAACCAGTATTCAAGGCACTCAACAGGGATTTGCCCCCCTCTCCAAAGTTGTACAACCCAGGAGTTGATATATATAGTTAGAGTGCGGTGTGGGGGGCACAGCCCCCCACCTATATTCGTTTAAAATGTTTAGTTTTTTTTGTATTTTCATGTTTTAAATGAATATTAAATGGATATTAGTGCCCACTAATATTTGTTTAATATTCATTTAAAACATGAAAATACAACAAAAGCTAAACATTTTAAACAAATATAGGTGGGGGCTTCACCCCCCCCACACCCCCAGTAACAGAAGCTGATCCTCCCTTGATCTTGCCACATGCAGGCAGTACATATTGGAAATTAGAGTTGTTTTATAGCTGTAACAAATGTGGTGCAAAGTAGAAATATAGTCTAGATTCTTTTATCACAGAGAAGTCAGCATCATGCAAAAGATTAGGAATAATTCTTGCATTATTGCAGATGGACTTGATATTAGCATTCAGGGCTATGTGTGAGGTCTTGGGACAATGAGTCAAACCAACAGGCCTGCAGTGACATGCCAGTTCCTTTGTTATCTCTCTAAATCAGGTAAATGTACACTTCATTCCTAATGGGCTTAACTTTATTCCATCTGTCTAGCTGTAGTAACCAAATTTTATAACATCCTACCAGTACAATAGAGTAGTTGATGATTTATTGGAGCATATCATAGTGAACGAGCTAATGTCTGTTCTTATTACTGTATAGTAAAAAGTAATCGGGTCCATACTGATTCTTAACTTTCTTTGACAACAGTGTTTGCTGTTACACTAGCACGATCCTTGCAAAAGTAATTAACCATAGTGTAACTCATGAAAGTAGTAAATTGCACATCCATAAATTTAACTCAGTTATAATCAACAAATTGAATAAAACATTTTTGTCTTTATGTAATTTTTCCAAATATGTCCTGTTCTTGCTGGACTTTCCAGGTCAACAAATGTAAAATAAATAAATAAATACATTTTTGATTTGTTCCTTACATGGCTGAAGCAGGGTTGAATTTCAAAGCTATTTATTCTCATGCAAATGTTCTGCCCCAGGATTTGTGATAACAAGTGTCATGTCTCCATTAATCAGAGTCACCATCTTCAGTGTTTTCACTAAGATGTTATTACACTGAGCTGCAATAGTTTTGGATTGCCACTTACCAGTTCACCCCTGCTAGGCAAGTTAATGACATTTCTTCTTTTGATTTTCAAGCTTGGAAAATTAACAGTTTTGAGTGTAACAATTCCATGACCAGCCTTCAGTTAACAACTCTTATATGTCTGCCTCTGATCAACTGAAAAAAAACTGGAACTAAACTGCTGTAATATAAAAAGTTGCAGCTAGAGAACAGTCATCTGTTGAAGAATATTGCAGCTAACTTCGTCCCCAAAGGGCTGCGGTTTTACAAGTTCCCCAATAGATGTTTCAACAATTCTGAGTTTTTTGTGTAGGATTCCAAGATGGCTGCCGACTAGACTAGTCCCTGTTCTTTGAGCTCCTCACAGATTTGTATCATCTTTATTTTTTTACAACTTTGTAATAATCTTTTTCCTCAGCTTTTTTCAAAAAAAGATTTTACAAACCTTTTTACATACTGTTGGAACATTTTTATCTTTGGAAATTTTACATTGGGATATATTTTACCTCAGAACAGTTTTTGTGTTCTATCTGACTTGGTCACCTGCTGCTTAGGAAGTTTCCTGGAATCTGACATCCTGTTATCATCTCCTCATCTCTGGGCATGGCTACTAAATCTGACTCCATGGAGACCCAGCCTACGAAGGCCAAGTTCTCTTCAATGCTCTCACCTGAAAAAGATACCTCTTCAAAAAGACTGAGAACATCTAAACAATCTCCTGATACTTCTAAAGTAAGTAACAAAGACTTGAATGAATCAAACTTTCATTTAGATGAACTAAAGTTAGCTCTAAAACCTATACAAAGTGCTATTCAAAACTTCTCAGAACAATTTGCTGACTTTAGTAAAACTCTAAAGCAAATAAATGACAGAATAGACATAATTGAAAATAGAAATTCAGCTTTGGAGATAAAAACTGATTCATTAGAAAGTAATCTAAAGTCAAAAGATAAAGTTATTTCTGAAATACAAGCTAAAATGATTTACTTAGAAGCCAGGAGTCGTAGAAACAACATCATTATTCGTGGTTTACCAGAATCTTATGATAATAAAAGTTTGTTATCTGTAACTCGGAGCATCTTTAAAACATTGTTAAATTGTGAAACATCCTCAAAAACTATAATTGTAGAAAGAGCTCATAGAGCATTACGTGCAAGTCAAGATTCTTCTTCACCAAGGATTATTTATACTAAATTATTAAACTTTCAAGACACTTTTCAAATTTTGGAAGCAGCAAAAAGCAAAAAGCAGTTTTTATGGAAATCTCACAAACTGTCATTTTCACAAGATCTTCCCTCTCAAATAAAACTAAACAGACAGAAACTTTCTCCCTATTGTGCAGATTTGATAAAGAGAGGGATAAGATTATGCATGTCTTATCCTAATACCTTGTCTTTTACATTTAATGATAAAAGGTTTATATGCTCTGATGCCAAGGAAGCAAAAGATATATTTTTTAAAGTATTCAAAAAGCTTCCTGACTCTGTCTCCTAATGTGTAACTTCTAAACTGGTTTCAATTGTGATGTTTTTTCTGTTAATATTATGTTTCTTTAGGAAATATCTGCCATTTGTTACTCAGTTTTATTCTAGCTATGGATGTGCAGAAGATTTATATATATATATTGTATTTTCTCCTCCTTTTTTTGGGTGGATTTGATCTCATCGTGAATATATATGTTTTTCAGGAATGTGGTGCTGGCTTTGGATTTTTAATAAGCATTGCAAGTTCATTTGTGAACTGCGAAGTAGTGTGCTTGTTATTTTGCAGGTTAAAAAATTTCACTGCCCTGTGTCAGCTGTAAGTATTTTGGAGGGAGAATCTCCGCTTCTCGAGGCTGGCCAGGGTGTAGACTTTTCTCCTTCTTTCATAAACTGCTGTCTTTACCTAGCCACGCGTCTTCTAGGGATCTCCGAGGTTGGCTGTGACGTCATCATTCACCGAGAACAGCTGCTGGATTCGTTTTGTATGAAGGCTTTGGTTTACTGTGTCTACTTACATATATAGCTTAAACTGTGTACTTACTTTTCTTAATTTTTTACATCCAGCTAATGTTGGTGTCTAATTTAGATCTATGTGTCATCGGTTCGCTAGTCATGTCCTGGCACACAGTGAATGTTGCGTAGGGTTGGCGTTACAACAACAAAGCGAGTTATACTGGAATTAAAACTCAACAGCCAAAAGTATATTGTATAATTTGTAGGGTAATTTTGTTCATGTAAACCAATATAGGTTGTGGCAGTACGATTCGTGTTCTGTCTTCTGCAATTTGTGTTTGTCGGAACTCTGAGATGCGAAAAGAATCTCCGGTTTGGGCATTTCAACGGAATGGTAAGGCATTGTTCCTCAAGTGTTGTGTCAAATTTTTATGCTATGAAAGGTGTTTTAATTAATTTATACAGACATTAAGATGTTCTGTAATCTACCCTGAGTGTAGCCCGCTTGATTTTTTTTTTTTTTTTTTTTTTTTTTTGTTTTTCTTTATATGCTGTCATGACAGCACTTGCGGCTACATCCATTGATCCAAATAACATATAAATTTGTCTGCAGCCTTGTTGTTCGGCAGTTCTGTTTGAATGCTCTTATGATCTACGATGCCTGAAGTATGTGTAAACTTTCTGTCTAAATGATATTGGGGGCAGATGTAGATATAGCAAGCATGTTAGAACAGTATGCAATGATTGTCTTTCTTCTTTTTACAGCAGACAGTTTTGCTTGTGTTGCTCAACCTAGATTTAAGAAATGTATCGGAGCGATGTCTTGTTTAATCAGTATTTTGCTCCACAGCTGAGTGTTACATTAGATTAATGTATCTAGTCAGCCTAGTATAGTTGATAGAAATAAAATTGTATGTAGTCATCACAGCAATGTGAGAATTGTGTGAAGTTGGGTAATTTAATTTTACTTTTGTCTATGCATAGGTTTATGTAAAATTTGATTTATTAAATACCATATGTGGACTTTCATTTTTCTTGTTGTATACCTGCTTAGATAGCTTTTCTTCACACATCAATAATTGTTATATATAGGCAGATATAGTTTATTTCTTGTAGTCTGCAAGGTAAAAGATTAGAAGTTCCTGATTGTTGTGTGTAATTACATGACATAAGGGGGATAGACCTCTAATCACAATGTTCACTTATTTAGCGATAAACAATACACAAGTATTGACAATGTTGTGTGTCAGTATATAAGGACTGAAATTTAATTGGCAATGGAAAAAGCATTACAAATAAAATGTGATTATTAAGATATAGGCACATCTGGTGCTAGAATCATATTTCATATGTTTTATGCTGTGAGTTAGATTTTACTGTTACGGTTATTCATAATATCACTATAGTGTAACATGACATATCTTACTGTATGATTATTTGCATAATTTATTCATCTTGTTAGCTATATATAAAATATTTCTTACTTAATCAAAACATTATTTATACTTGACACAATCAATATTAGTTTTTCCAGAAGGTATCACATGTATGGGGTAATGTTAATACTAGCTTGCATTTATTTTTCATACATGGTAATTTATATAAATTAGATTTATATTAATATTTAGAATATGACGTTGAGGAAATTCTTTAAATTGTTATATATTCTACCTAAATTTAGAGCTCGTATATTATATATGTGAGCAGGGATTGAATATGTTGGACATCTTGAATTTAGTTAGTTATGTAAATATGTTTGATATTATAAAAATGTTTTTTTGTTTAGTTAGGCTTTTATATAAAGTTCTTTATGCTAATTTGAGGCAATTGATATTGACAGCGTTAACCAAAATCACTTGTTTGATTCACTTATATTTTTCTTCTCTTGCAGGGGGTAGGTGGCTAGGCACCGGGGTATTTGGGAAGGAATATTATAGGATCCTTAAAATAATTTTTATGGGAGACATCAAGATACACTATAATAAATACAAAGAATTGAGGTTTATAGTTATAAATACATTCTGCCAAACCTTAGGTATATGTTATATATTCATTTTTACTTAATTATATGGCCTTAAATATTGACTCGGAATGTGAGAGGATTACAAAATAAAAATAAGAGATCCCTACTATTTCATCTTCTATTTAAATCACAGGCTAATATATGCTTCTTACAAGAAACACACTTAAATAGAGAAGACTTCGATAAAGAAACAAACAAGAAATGGATTAAAACGATTGTAGCAGCTGGTAATAGTACAAATTCAAGTGGAGTGGCCATTATAATTAAAAATAATTTTCAGGGAACCATTTCTGATATGAAATATGACATTAATGGAAGATGGTGTTACATTATCTCCTGTTTCCATAACATTGATAAACCAATTATATTTTTTAATCTTTACAGTCCGTGTGATCAACAACATATCTTCTTTATACAAATTTATAATATTCTCTCCTCTTTTAAAGATCATTATTTTATTTTAGGGGGGGATTGGAATGCTATCATTAATCCAGACACTGACCGTACTAGTAAATCCTCCTCGTACAATTTCCAAGCTTCCATTGCTCTGGAAGAAATAATAATAGATCTTAACCTCATAGATCCTATTTCTCTCATAACACAGTATGATAGAAAAGACATTTTCACATACTACTCAAAATGTTACAAGTCATGGTCGAGATTAGACTTTTTTCTTATTTCCAACTTCCTTACTCAAAGGGAAATTAGCTATTCTCTTGAACCCAGATTTTTTTCTGACCACTCTAGAATATCTCTCGGAATTAGTTTGGCTTTAAATACTTTAGATACCTCTTTATACAATAGATGGACACTGAATAATAACTTACTTACAAATGAAGATACACATAAACTAATAACTGAAATTTTGAAAGAAACATATCTTAATTTAGATAAATCAGATATTCCTTTAGATATACAATGGGCTGCATGTAAGGCAACTCTTAGAGGTATACTAATTAACAAAGCTTCATATCTTAAAAAACAATATAGAAATAAAGAATTACAGTTAAAAACAAAAATCCAGATTTTGTAAAATCAATACAGAATGTGTCCTAATTCCTCTGCATATGATCTATTATTAAACTCCCAAAAAGAATTACTGCTTCTACATCAACAAAATCTTACCATATCAGAGCAAAGGTTCTTAGCTACATACTCTGAATGGGCACAGGTTCCTTCTAAAGTGCTAGCCAGAATAATTAAAGGTAATCAATCCCTCCCTAGAATTTCATCACTAAAACATAACAACAAGTTCTATAATACTGATTTGGAAATTATGCAGCTCTTTACACCATTGTTCTCAGAGATATACTCAAAGGAAAACAAATCTAGATGTAAACAACATATAGTGAACTTTGCGTCCTCTATTAAATTTCCTAGATTAAACGATCAACAAAAGAATACACTCTCTGCCCCGTTGACTATTAAAGAAATATCGGAAGCCATTAGCAGACTTAAAACTAGTAAATCTCCGGGACCAGATGGCTTTACACCTGAATTTTTCAAAACTTACTCATCTGAGCTTTCACCTCTTCTTTTTGAAATTTTTAATTATATAATGATTTATGGTATATCCGACCTGTATTGGAACACTTCAAAAACCATTTTAATCTTGAAAAAGGATAAAGAAAAAACTGATCCTAATAATTATAGACCTATATCTCTGATCAACATTGATATCAAAATCTTAGCTTCTTTACTTGCATTTAGACTAAAAAATGTCTTACCATTCTTGATCTCTTCGGAGCAGGCGGGCTTTATGTCACATAGACATTCATGGGATAATACCTTGACAATAGATTCTCTTATACACTTTACTAAAAAAGATTCAAACCCATTGTATGCACTGATCCTTGATGCTGCTAAGGCCTTTGATAGAGTCAATTGGGATTTTCTTTTTCACATTATGTCTTGCTTTAATATACCTTCTTCTTATATAGACTTTATTAAAATTTTATATAAAAATTCTTATACCTTTCTTTATATTAATAAGAAAGTATCCAAAAGTATAAAGATCATTAATGGCACAAAACAAGGATGCCCGCTATCTCCTTTTTTATTCAATTTATATGTAGAGCCTTTATTATTATATATAACACAAAATACTTCTCACAAAATTCCTAGAATTCTTAACACTAAAGTATGTTTGTCGGCTTTTGCAGATGATCTTGTAATATATTTTCAAACACCCTGCTCTGACCTTTCAAAACTAATTGGTTCTATTGAAAGATTCTCTGAGGCCTCGGGATATCAGATTAACACTCAAAAAACACTTATTTTCCCCATAAATTCACTTGCTCACAAATCATATTTGTTTCCAGACTCTGCTTTCCAGATAGTTCAGAATTTTAAATATTTGGGGATTATTGTGAATCATAATGGTCTATCCACATTTCAAAATAATTTAGCTAAAATATGGTCATCTGTTATACTTGATTTAAATAGATGGAAATTGCTTAATTTATCACTTCTATCAAAAGCAGCAATAATAAAAATGAATATTCTCCCCAGATTACTATTTCAATTTAATGCTGTGGATCAGCTGATTCCAAAATCTTTTTTTTTTCAAAAATTAATAAAGTCCTGGCTAGTTTTTTATGGTTTCCCAAATCAGTGAGAATTTCTTACAGTAAATTAATCTCTCCTAAAAATAAGGGAGGACTTGGTCTTCTGAATTTTCATCTTTATTATTTGATCATTTCGGCTAATAGACTATTATCTATTTTGAATATAAATACTGACAGGTATAATCAATACCCTATTTGGACAAAATTATGGTATCAACACATTTTAACTAAAAATATTAATCCATTAGCTCTTCCTTTTCTTTCTTTAGATGTCATGAATAAGCTAAAAATTTCAAACTCTTTAAAACAAAAAATTTTTGCTTTTCAAGAATTGTTAAAACTTGTCAATTTAGAAAATACATTTCAATTAATGCAACCTCTCCATTTAAATCCTAATATTAATTTAGATAATATTCCTATTAATCTTTCAAACTTTCCCCTGATCAAAGATTTCACTGTTTGGGATCTGATACAATACAAAAATGAATCTCTCACTAATATACGTAAAATACTTAAGGTCAATTCTAATTATTTAACCATCTTACGTCAAATGAGAGATATTGTCAATGCTAAGTTCCCTTATATCAAAGTAGACAACATAGATATCACTAATTATAATGTGGTCATACAAGTTCTTACGCTTCCAGGAAAAATGTTATCTAAATCTTATAATCTTATAAATCAGATAACTCATAATACATTTTGTCTCTTTTCCAATTATTGGGACAAACACAATTCACATATATCTATAGATCAGAAACTCTCAGCTATTAAAAATACATTAGAATACTCGCCTTTCAAAAAACTCTTTTATACTCAACTAATGATTAATAATAATGCATATCTCACTCCTTCTAAACTTAACAAATTTGATGCTAATAAATCGGCCTCATGTTCTTGTTGTTCTCACCCTAATGCAGATCTTTTACATATTTTATGGTCTTGCTATCATTCACATAAACTTTGGACTTCTCTAAAAGTCCGTTTACAGAAAATGGGCTATCACAAATCCACCCTATCCTGGGAGACTGCATTACTACACATACCAAATATTTATCTTTCCAAATTGGATACACAAGTACTATTATACATATGTTCACTTATAAAACTCTATATCACCCAAAATTGGCTAGATCGTACCAAATTGAATTGGAATAATTTCTAAATTCTAGCCTGTACATATATTAGTGCACAGAAAAAGGTAGTGAGAAGTCCCAAGAAGTCGGCACAAATCAACAAAGCTATAGAAAAGGTGTTACATATCATTTATAGTGTATAGTTGGTTACTCTCCTTTTGGGTTTCATAGACCTCAGTCTCCTATATATTTATATACCTGTTTCATTTTAGATATATATCTACTGTGAAATACTCTTTGGTTAACATTAGTATATGTTGTAGATAGTTATTGTATGTTCTCAGACTGCAGTGAGATATATGCATTTATTATACAAAAATTGTGTTATCATATATATCTCCTAATTTTTAATTTTTTCTCTCAATATGTATTTTAATTCTGTTGTTGTTGTATTTTTATTTCAATGTTTGAAAATTCAATAAAAAGTTTTTTGAAAAAAAAAACAATTCTGAGTTTTATAAAGAGCTTGTGGATGTGTTTTTTATACCGCGCATAGAGTTGTTAAAAGTTCTGGTGAGGTATAATTATCGATGTATTGAGGGCCTTTCACTCGAGTTAGATGAACTGAACAATTCTATATGCAATGACTTTTTGTTTGAACACTATGAATTGAACTATGTTAACATTTTCAAAAAGGTAGATATTTGTTCTGATTGTTCAGAAGAAAGTCAAAAAGTTTAAAAGAGACCTAATGGACTATAGCAATGGTGTGGTGTATCCTGGTCTCCATGGTAACCATAATGTAAGCAGATGTAAGGAGAGCGTTCAACCTATGGGAGTCAATCAGGAAGCAAGTCCCCATGTGGCTGATGATGGATCCCCAAATGGTCATTTCATAGCAGGAGAGGACAATCTCCGGAGATCCGAGAGGCTTCAACAGCTTCAGAAATAGCAGTGGCAGCAGCATCGGAACCAAATGAGCAATGATGAGTATTATATCAAGGGGGGGGGGGTGCAAAGCTGAAGAGGAACACAACTAAAAAGTGAAAGAATTGGAAGTAATGTGATGTATCGAGACTAGTTCCAATTCTTCCATCAATGAACAAGTATTTGCTTCTAACAGTAGGAAGGATTTTACTATATGGAATTATTTCACTAAATTTCTTGCCTCCCAGCATGCAGATATTCTTTCAAAAGGTTTCGGTTTTGTCCCTGCAAGAAGAGTGAGCCTGGTGACTGTATTAATGGATTTAAAGTTATACACTCCTAAATTAAATTTAATTTCTTGTTTCAACAATAATGATAAGGTTTGTAATAATGCAACTTTACATAGACCTAGTGTGTTTAATCCCCCTTAACTTTCTGATTGATATATTTGAAAGGCTTTGTGAACTTGAAATAAGAGATAAATTAAGTAGACCATTGAACAAAAGTATTTTAATTTATCAGGGGAAGAAATGATTCTTCTGAAACAAATTACGGATGTTGTGTATCAAGGGCATGGCTTAGTTGTTATGAATGCTGAGGATTATTGTTCCAAGATGAATTCTTTATTACCGTCTGACATATACACTGAAGTCTGTCAAAATGAGGTTAATGTACCCTTCTCCAAGATTGAAATGTTGTTACAAGATATGTTGTTGCAAGGACAGTTGACTAAAAATGAGTTTGATTTCATGTGGAATGGCCATCCAGTTATAGCTAGTTTGTGGCATCCCAAAAATTCATAAAGGCTTAGATAATCTGAGTTTTAGGCTTATAATTGAAACTAATAGAATAAAAACCCATTACATAGCAAAATTCCTAGTTTTTTTGTTGAAGGATTGTGTTGCGGGTGTTCCCCAAATTTGTAAAGATTCTTGGGGAATTTTTGGCTAAAATGAATAATGTATGTTATGACAGCAACATCATTGTTTTAACAATTGATGTGGTGAATTTATGTTCAGTTATACCACATGAGATCAGGTTGGCATGACTGGAAGAATTGTTATTTGAATAAGAGTTTTTCCCACTGACAGAATTAATGTTTTAGTGGAATTAATGGAAGTAGTTCTTGTGAATAAATATATCTTTTTTTGAAGGGCAATTATTCAAGCAGGTGACAGGTTTGCCATGGGGCAGTGTATGCCCCCAGTTCTGCAAATTTGGTTATGACCCAATGGGAAGCCAAATTTATTTTTGATAGCCCTTTTGCTACATCATGGTCCTATTATACCCTTTATCTGGATGATATTTGTATTCTTTGGACAGATACAGAGTATAAATAAGAAGACTTTTTACATTACATTAATGGTACAATCAAATTTTTAAAGTTTTCTTACACAATAGGTTATTATAGAATTGCTTTTTAGAGGTGGACTTAACAAAAAACAGGGAGTTAGATTGTTTTCTTCCTAACATATTTAGAAATAATACTTTTGCAAATACGTATTTGCATTTCAATAGTTGGCACCCTACACAATTCAGAGTAGCGATGATGGTTACTGATCCTACAGCCTTCTTAAATGAATGTGATAAAAGTTATATGTATGTTTTTAAGTAGAGGCTACATTGAAGAGTTTCTTTATCCTTCTTAAATGAACATAATGAAGTTATAAGTATGTTGTTTAAGTAGAGGCTACCCTGAAGAATTTCTTTATAATATAAAAGAAGAGGTCATTCATAAAAGATTACAAGGTTTTTATAAACCAATTTTGACTCATAACGGAGGTGAAATAGAAGTCTGGGATGGATTTTTGGTAGCTCAACCCATTCATAATACAATTTATCAAAACAATATTGGAGGAAAAATTAGAGTATTTATCACTACATTTACTGGATACAGTTTTGATGTGTGGGAAAGATTGAAGAAAAATTGGATTGTGCTTTCATGTGACAATAGAATGGTTGATTTGTTAGGTATGGGGCCCATTGGTTCATATATAAAAAGAGCTTTTAAGAATATGTTGGAATCACAAAGATCTTTGTGTTGCAGGAGAAAGGACATGTTTAAATGCGGTCATTGTGCCCAATGCCCATTTGTGCATGTTGCAGATGCTTCAGTGGTTAATGAAGTCCGAATAGTTTAAAGCAGCATTTCACATGTCAGTCTTCCCAAGTTGTATATATTGCTAGTGGCATGCAGTGTGCAGCATTTTATGTCGGGAAGGTAAGTAGAAAATTTAAAGAAAGAGGTTATGAACATCTTCTGGAGATCAGGAAGGGAAATATAAAAAATGCCCATGCTAAACATAGTGTGTCATTACCTGACCATTCTTTTAAATTTTGTGTCTTAGAGCAGGTCAATAGGGATCAAAGGGGCTTTGTTGTTAATGAGCATCTTAATAAATGTGAGCTTAAATGGCAATTGTTGCTTAATGCAATGAAACTCCCGGGTATTAAAAAAGCCTGCTCTATAAATTGTTTGTTAAAGCAGAGATTTGAATTTTCATATTTTATATATTTTTTTAGGAATACATGTATTTCTTAAGAATTTATTTTTTATATTGTATGTGGTTTTATATTTACTTACAGTTTTGCTCTTTAAGGAATATTCCTCAAAAATAATGAGGTTTGATTTGATTGGCGGAACTTGATTTTGGAGGGGCATTTAAATGTTGATTGATTGATGATGGTTATTCTGAAGAAGTTTCTTATTTTAAGAGATGAAAGTGCTTAAAAGTATTTTGCTGAACTGTTTCATTGCCTGTCTCAATTGGTACACCACAGACAGATTTAACAGTTCTGGTTTGTTGTCTAATCTCCCTTGGTTCCAATGGTTTGTTTAACAAGTGTCATGGACACAATTTAAAAAAAAAGTGGCTATTTTATTATACGGTTTGCACAAATGAGAAAGTTTGCAAGCCTTCAATGGTGGTCTTCAAGCTACAAATGAATTCCAAAACATGTTTCATGCCACGTGTATAACCTCTTGGCCAACTGTAAACTGACATTCCATGTCCTCAGAGGATAGCATGCTTCTTTTTAATCCCCAAAAACAATGTGTTCTTGCACCCTCAATTTAATGTATAGTGCAAATGCAGTATATAACATGGATGGAAACCTGGATCCTCAAAATATCCTTACTGGAAAAATTGCACTGCAACATGTATTATTGTATAACTGCTTGCTATGGATTGACAGTATTAATACATTTTCATAGGCAGCCACATACCACAGGTGCACAGTGAAGGTTGAAGTTAGTACAACTTTCTTTGTACATGTAAAGTGCATTTTTGCATACCATTCTCCTTGTCATTGTCTCGACAGAAGCTAGATGGAGCTCTTATACAGGTCATCAGTACTAAAACAAATAATATATCTTCATATGCCCTGTTTGGAGTGGAAGTGAGATGCTTTTCTTTCATACCCTTTAGCAGTTGTCAGTTATACATAAAGCATGGTTGTATAGTTTGCTAGATATGATGGAAGTATTTATTGGAGATCTGCAGAAATATGACAGCCATAATGTAAACTGCTGTTAAGTCAGATAGCATTATCGTATTAGTAGGTACAATTCCTATACATTAATTAGTTACCAGTCCATTTCACAGCTGATCATTAAGCTGTATTGTATAGTTACCCTTGGCCTATATTAGAGGAATCAGGCAAGTATCGGGCTGCTTCCCTTACCAGACATTAGAATTTCTTCTGAAACATCAAAAGAATGGCCTGGCGGGACAGGTATATCTCACAGAGGATACCGTTGCTGTGGAACAGATTGCCCTTCCGCATAATATAAAGTTCATCTATGTCGATATTCAAATGCAACTTGGATCTGTGGATGCAAAACTAAATATTTACCACAGGACTGCCCCCTATACTACTAATGGACAGACACAGCTCCTAAATGCTTTATCCCATGCATGGGCCCCGTCAAATTATCTATGGTATTTTCCCATTTATTCTCATTAGGGGTAATATATAACTATCAACCATGGGATAAGTAATACCAATCTATAACTAAATGAGTAAGTTATTTTGAGCACAAAAATAGAACTCGTCTAGGCTTAAAATAGGCCACAAGGGCAGCTAGCCTAGTGCTTACCTTTGAACCTCTGAATGAAAGAATCACTGTGCAATTGTATACTACACAGAGTAGATATTAAAGGCTGCAATCCCACCAAGCAGTGAATATATTCATTACTTCTGAAGTATCTCCCTCGTAGCATAGGTGCCTTACTTATCATTGTAATTATGTTGACTCAAAATTCCTTCATGTGTACTCTTTATACGTCAGCCAGCAATATCAATTCACAATGTGATTCGTTGGCATGGAATGTTGCAGAACTGTATTATCACTAATATGTGACTGAATGATATATCTGTTATTACCTGGAGTGGATTATTTGAGGCTGTGATTGCAGATTCGTTTTGCACTCATGTTAGCATGGTTCTTGTACTTTTCATGCTTGTGAATGAATATGCAAGGAGATACATTAAAGCAATGTTCCTTGTTAGAATTTATGCTGCCTTGACTAATAAAGAATCTGGCCTCCAGTACAGGTGATTACATGGTTGGCAAATTGAAAACTGTACATTCATAATTAAAAGTTGGGAAACTGAGAAAAGTCCATTTATTTTATAACTTGTCAGTTATTTTTCCAGCTCTAATTAACGGGTCTATATTATATCCTCGAACCCTTAAAAAAGTGAACGCTGATTGATCGAACTTATTTTCGCGAAACTGCAAAATATCGAAGCAGCAGAAGCTCAAATTTTTTCCTAGAGAAAGAATTCAGTTGTCCATTTCTGTTGCTTCGGTATTTTCAGTGTTATGGTGGAAAGTTACCGGTCGGATTCAGGTAAGTGTGTGATTGTGTGGATGTGAGTGTTAGGGTGATTTAGGTTTGTTAGGGTTAGGGCTCGGGTTAGGTGTGTGTGCGATTGAGTAGACATGAGGGTTAGGGCGGATTTAAGTGAGTTAGGGTTACAGAGCGGGTGAGATGAGTGTGCGATAGTGATGGACCTTAGGGTTAGGGTTTGCGTTAACGTAAGTGGGTAGTTAGTGGTGTGTGCATAGTTTAGTGTAGGGTTAGGTATCAGATTTTAGGTGTATGTGTGTGGATTTCTGTTTGTTTGGTGTGTTTGTGTTGTGTGTATGTGTTTTGGATCAGCATTTTTTTCCCTGGGAAAAAAATCACTGATCTGACAGTTCGAGATTGTAAGCTTTCGCTTAAGTTAGGTTGATCAATCAGTGTTCGCTTTTTTAAGCGTTCGATGATATAATATAGACCCTATTTAATGATGAGATATGAGCTGCAAAAAAATTAAAATGTTAAATATTTGATTATATTTTTTTCTGTCATCAGTGAGAATTTTCTCAGGATCAACATAAATAAAGTTTCTGGTACTAGTAACCATATCTTTGATTTTTCCTATTTATACTACTGTGCCTTTAGATGCCGCGGTAGTACGGCAGTAGCGTTGTTACCTCACAGCAAGAGGTTCTCCCATTCAATTCTCAGCTGGGCTTGGGAGTGCCTTCTGTGTGGAGTCTGCATGTCCTCCCCATGGTTGGGTAGCGTTCGAAAGACATGCGTGCGTAAGTGGGCGTGCCTTCGTTGAAGGTTGAGCGTCAAGCTGGCACCTCAGCATTTTGTAAAAATCTACTGCCAATCATTAGTGGACCCGAGTTCCTCTGTGGCGACCCTTTACCGGGAAAAGCCAAAAGACAAACAACAACATACTACTGTGCCTTTACCATTTGTGAGGCATCAACAGCAAGCAACAAGTTCCACACATTTTTTCATAGGTTCATAGTAAATAACTAGTCTAATGGCTTAAGGGCCCTTACAAGCCTAGCCAATATAACCTGATTTTCCCCAATATATGACCCCTGGGGCAAAAGAGGATGCCATGGGCTTGTGCCTGTGCATTGAGTATCTAAAATATTGCCGCTGTCCATAACGACCATGGGCACTACCCCAGGTGTGAATTTGAGATTCCCCCTCCATTGATCCAAACTGCATTTGAAGAGGGCCAGGGAAGGGCTCTGCTTAATGCTGATATGAAGCCTGTTCCAAAGAGGGACAATCTCTGAGACACATATGTATCTCTCAAGCATGTTTTGTTTGAGTTGCTGACTAAGTTTAGATCCCTAGATTGGGTGACCCTTGTATTGTTTGCCTTGCAGATGTGTAGCAGCTATATCAGGGGTAGATTTGTGAGTGCCTTGTAGGTCAGGCATAGGTCACCCCTTAATAGCCAGTAGGAGACAGAGTGAAGGGACAGGGCTTTTAGTCTATCCACATAGTTCATGTTATTTTACACCATGTATTTTCTTTGTGAGGAACCTCTGAGGTCTCTCAAGCTACTGTAAGTGCCTAGTCAAGTACATTTCCTTGGATCTGGATGCCATACCTTTACTTATAAGTTGTGCCACATAAAAGTATTTCCTCACTACCGTAGACACGGGGAGGTCAAAGTTCAGCCTACTGTCTGTGTACCTAGATCTCTCAATTCTGAGTCTACTGTTAGGGGTGTGCTACTGATATTGTAATTTGCAGGAGTATTTGACTTCCCAAAGGGTATGATGATGCATTTTTCCATATTTAGTTTTAGGCCATGATTCTGGCACCAGTTATTTGTCTGATCTAGACCCTACTGAAGGATACCTACATCACTGGGGGTTTCACTAATTGTCCCCTGCTTGCAGTTATCAGCAAACTTTGTTATCCAGTGTTCTTCCACATAAGCCTTGACTTTAGATAATTATATTCCAAACAGGAGTGGTCCCAGCACTGAGCGCAGTGACACACCACTAATAACTGGCTTCTTGCTGGATATGCTTATTATTTGTCCATCACCAAGTATATAATTTCTGTGTTGTAGTTTTTTTTTTTAACTGTAATTTTGAAGCTTGCTGAATAATGTATGTAACATCTGCTTTGCAATTGTATACTTTTCTGTAGTACTCACTTGTTTTGTTTCAAAACTGTGGATCCTTATCTTCCCAGATCTGTAATTTAACTGTATAAGTTTTGTGTATTGTTAATTGTGGAGCTTTTCTTCCAGGGCCTCCACTGAAAATGGGCCCAGTGGACTTTCCTGGTCAACAAATGCCAATAACTAACTAACTAAATAAATAAATAATAAAATATATGGATTCACCCACTTTAACCACGTGTCCTGTCAATGAACCTATTGGCTGTCCATCTGGTGATGTTGGGATTTACGCCCAGTTTTGTGAGTTTATTTTTAATACCTGAGTAGGGACTTGTGTCAGATACCTTGGTCAGGTTGAGGTAGGTAGTATGTACTGTTTTACCATCATCCATGGCCTTGTGACTTTCACAATGAAAGTAGACATGACCCACCCTTGACAAAGCCAAATTGGGTCTGGCCCAGTGTTTGGAGGTTTCTCGTATCATTATTCATCAGGTATATGATTATTCTTTCCATGGCCTTAGATATAAGACTAGCCAATCTTATGGGTCTGTAATTTTCCAAGTCAGTAGATGGTCCCCTTTTATGCAAAGGGGGTGACTGCTGCTGTCCTCCACTCTATCAGGTTAAAGCCAGACAAGAGGGTGTGGTTAAATAGAGATCCTAATGGGACCGATAAGTCATTATTTAAGCTGTTTAAAAGGCAACCTGGTATATTGTGTGGCCTGATCAAAGCCGTGATTTTAGCTTTAGAAAGAGTAGCAACCTGTTCTTTGGTGATGATTGGCGGTGGAGTGGTGGAGGGTGTTTGTAAAGTGAGAACTGGGGGTGGGGATGGAGATGAAATTGGAGCTGACTCTGTTGTCCAGCATATTTGCTATATCTCCTAGCTGAGTATAGGTGATGTTACCTACAGCTAATTCTGCACATTATTGGTGTTGCTCTTAAGACTGTAGACATAACTGAAAAATGCCTTATGATTATCATTAGCTTAGGAGACTACTTTTATCTCAGAGTTTACTTTCAGAGACTTAACTAGTTCCCCGATTTCCTTGTTTACACTAATGAGTGACTTTTTGCTTTTTTGACCATATTCCCTCTTACTTCTCGACAGGATTTTCTTTCTTTTGTTGTAAAACCAATTAATACTAGAGGTACACAGGGTGGCTTGTTTTTTGTGTTTTTTCCTGGGTTTGTTTCAGTCTGGTACTGCTATTTCTGTGCAGTTGCTTATGTGGTTGTACAGGGCTGTTGTGTATGCCTCTGCATGGGTGTCTGTGTTTTCTGGATTTGGGGGAGCTTGGAAACTAGCTATGCCATCCATTAATAGGGGATAATTTACCTTAGAAAATAGTGGATAATTTACCTTAGTAAAGTTCTTAAAGTTTTTGGGGTTAGGTAGGGGGACTAGTTTACCTTTATTTCATGGAAGAGTGCTTTGTGATGTGATCTTACAAGTGTGGACAACACACCAGGCGGAGGGAGGGGGTTGTGTTATGGGTGCAGCACCTTCTCATATTTGTGTACCTTATCAAGGGTATTTATTCCCCATGTGGGAGTGCAGACTAGCTGCTACAGAGCATTTGAATTTACAAACTCATGGGCTTGCATGTTAGTGGCCATGTATGCCTCCCAATTAATGTATGGGTAGTTAAAATCACCCATGAGTATGGTATTTGGCTGGATGGTGAGTGATTCTAGTAACTTTAGGTATGACGTATAGGTTTATTGGCTCATGGTTGGGACCTGTAGCTAACAAGAATATGGTAAAGGATTTTTCCCATAGTTATTTGGACATGGAGTAGCTTGAGCATGTCATATTGTTTGACCAGGATTGAGGTGTGCTTATCCTTTATGTAGATAGATGCACTTCTGCCCTTTTGCTCTTTTTATGAAAGACATCATAGCTATGTACTGCCAGAGTACTTAATGTGGCTTTGAGACAAGTTTCGGTAAAGGCACAGACTTCAGCATTCTCCAAGGTCCATTGAGTGCAGTTCCCTTTCAGGCTCCTAGCATTGAGCATTAATACCTTTAGCTAGTTTTGATAAGCCTTTGTTATGTTGGAAGGTTTGTCTATTTGTCAATGCCTAAAAAAAAGCACTATAGGGGTGGATAATGTTTTGGCCAATATCCAAAAGGCTAGAGGTGAGAGGTGAAGACCATTCCTGGCAAATCAGTGTAGCCTGTCAACCATGTCCTCCCAGGCTGACAAGTACTGGACCCCTTTGGAATGACACAAGTAGCTAAGCCAGTTGGTAAAGTCAATCATTTTCTGTATTGTGCACTTTGAGATGGTAGAATGCTGCTCAATGCTTGACTTGTCCCTGCCTGTGACACACACTCTGAGAGCCCAATCATGTCTTTCTTCACATAGTCAAAGGAGGTACATCTCAAGTCATTCATGCCCATATGTAATATGACTGAGTCATACTGGAACATAGGAGTAAGTGACCTGAGTTCTTGCATGATCTGGTGAATCCTAGCCCCTGGCAGGCAACTAACTGTAACCTTCTCCTTATCCAGCCTGGAAAGAGGAACATCGGTGTGTCTCACAATGGGGTCTTCTCTGACCAGACTATTGAGTTGTGGAGTGTTTCGCCTTGTGAGTTTGGTAGTTGAGGCACAATGAGATGTGGCCTTAGGTGTTGTGATGGGAATTGTCTTGTGTAGCTGCAGAGTTTCTGAGGATTGCTCCTGACATGCCTTTCAGGTTACATAAGTTACATGTGAGCACCTTGGCATATCTGGGTCTTTGTGTGTGGTCCTTTGTGGGAGCAGTGACTGATGTGGGTGAGTCGCTGGCAACCTGTTTGTTGCTTTTTTATCTGTATGTGAGAATCTAGCCTTCAGTGTCAATGTGTAACAACATCTCTCACATACTGTAGTTGTCTGTTTGAGAATTAAATAGTTGTCAGTGTATATAAAGCAATTTTTACACTGCCTCAGGATCCCCATGTCCACAAAGCTGGATGCAGAGATAGCAGGAAAGTGCCCATCCATGGTTGCAGATCCTAATGTGTACTTGAAAGGATAGTAGTGGAGGGTATTTGCAACCAGATGAGGGAAGGGTGCTTACTTTGTGTAATCTGCAGCTAACCTAACCAGCGGTGCTGCCCAGTGTAACTATATTGTAAGACCTTTCATCTTTTGCAAGTGCTACCATTATGACATCTCTGAAAGTAGGTATTATAAAGCACTGTACTTCAACTTCCACTGAACCTGGCACTGTAGTGTTACAACTCAAAGTACCTATTTCTTCATTACCCACTGTGGAATTATCCAGAATAATATCATAAATAAAAGAGATGGCTGGTTCAGGGTCTATTAGAAAGAATCTAACCTGACCTCCCCTATGAACAAATGTAAATATCTATCTTGTCATTATAGGTGGTAACCTTCACATGTAGTATGGAAGAACATAGATGATAAAAACATAAAACAAAACGATCTTTTCATTGTCTTCAAATGTTGATGAAGATTTTGCAGGACACACACTGAATCACCTTCACTCCCAGTGAATGTCTCCTCACATTCTTCTAACTCTCTACTAAAGGTGTTAGTTTTATAGGAAATTTAAACTGCATGGGGGAACTGTTTACTTGAACGAATATCAGTCCTTCATTTTGAAGGGGTACGTGTAGATAATGAGGATGGTCAGTGCATAATGTAGGCAATCCGCTTTGACAGTTATTTATGTTTGTTCACAAAACATAGAGCCTGCATGCTGGCACACTGCCACCAGCAACAAAGGGGAGCATACAGGCTTTATATGACTCTGAGGGGAACAGAACTTTATAATACACAAAAGGGAGATCCTTATTAATTGATTTGTTCACAGGGTAAGTGTACTGCTGCTAAATACCCGTTTCTGCCAAAACAGACTCTATAAGCCTGACAAATTTAGGTACATACGTATAAACTGCAGAGATGTTTAAAAAAACATGCTGAGTACATTACCAGCAAGTACAACTGTAATGTTTTCGATCAAGCATATGAATTGCTTTGCTCATTATCCATACATCAACAACTGTGGTGTTATTACATGGCATATACAGAGAAATTACCAGACCTAAGAGGAAAATTACAGCTTATTGAGTACACATATGTGCTTTCACTATTTACATAAGTATTACTTCAACAAGGCTGCAATGAATATGTTAACAAAGTTATAACATTAAGTACAATAAGAAGAGGTAATGAAGCATTAAAGAAAAATAAACCTTGACAATGAAGGAGGTGAGTTAATTAATGTTAACGAGTCACATTGGTCTTAATTATGTTGGGTATAACAAGGACAAAAGCAATTTCAAAGCAGAAAATAACAGTTTAGTCACTAAATGAGAACAATTCTTTCTTTGAAAAGGGAAAATATGACTTAAAGAAATGACTTAGCTAAAAGATGCTTACAGAGTAGTTACCCAGGCAAGTAGGCATTATCCTTAAGGCAATTACATTTATATACCTTATATAATGTTTTTATAGGGTTGACAAGTTTAGACCCAATTATACTATAATCCAATTGTTTCAATAATTTCTATTCTCTTCTACATGCTACAAAAAAAAAATAAAATAACATAAATAAATAAGATAGGTAATGTAACCTTTTGGGCAAAACATAAAAAGGGGTATTAGGCTAAAAGCATAGCTTCTTCAAAACCACCACCTCAGACTGTTCCTCTTACCCCAGTGCATTAGGCAGCATAGGTTCTACCACTGATAGAGCTCATGTTAGAAAATGAAATACTGTATATCCTGCAAAGCATAGAGGCCAGTTGTTCTATTTTAGACATAAAAAAAGACAGCATCCTATGGTCTGTTCAAGATTTGTTGGACATCAACACTTTTTTTTTCAAAAAAGTTCAGGATAGTAGAGTCATAGATAGTTTTCATAGAACGGCGATTCTGCATGCAAACACTCGTTGCTGAGGATGATTATTTGCACTCACATATATGACAAAGTGTTCAGTAAGTACCTCACATTTTAAACAGATGTTATTACTTTCAGCCTGTAACTCAGTCCTTTGGGCTGCCCACAGCCCATACAGTTTTTATAATGGATCTCATAATAATGGTCTAGCTAAACATGTCAATGAACATGGTCCAACACATAGTTTTAAATTTTTGGTTATACAGAAATTGGCACTAAATGAACATGGTGGGGATATTGAGAACTGGACTGAAGCCACTGCGACTAGATGGATAATCAGACTCAGAGCTGATATAGGTCGAGGTCTTAATAATAAAGTACCATTGAAAGCACTTCTTAAATCTAGATCACTGTATAGATGAGTGCTCTTACTGACAAATCTATTTGTATTATTATTATTTTTATTTTCATTTTAGTTTTAATACAATTTTTATATAAAGATGTTAATTTTATATTATGTGTTGAGGTAGATAGGTTTACGTTATTATATTTTTAGTGCTTAATTGAATGTATTATATCTTTGGTTACTCCTGCTTGGATGTTGCATATAAGTCCCTGGATTGGATTGCTGTTGTGTAATGTCTGAGGAAGCAGTAGTTTTACTGTGAAAGCGCTACTGTTTCTAATAAAACCCGGTTTGTTATTTTTTTACAAATTTGGAATTTGTGCTGTTTATTCTGAATTAGTAACTGCTACATTGCTTTGACTCATTCTTATGGACTTTTGGAGTACATTTGTTTTGAAGAGTGAGTCATTTACGATCCTTGCTGCATGTGTTATGGTTAACTTTTATAACACATTTTTCCAAGAGCAGATCATTACAGCCAGACAATACCCAAGTCCCTGGGATATATATCAACTTGTATACTCGTGGCTCCTCATTCAAGTTTTCACATGACAATATCACAGAGGACTCATGGGAGTACATAGAATCAGTGTTTTTATTCTCTAGAGGCAATGATTCCTCTTTGCCAGTCCATATGTGAGTACCATTTGGGGAAGGCAGGCTTAACTCTCTTTAGTAAGGGAAAGCATCGTGATCATCTAACAATAATTGAGAATAGAGCAGTGGATTCTTCATGTGATGTCACGCCAACAAGCTTGTGGCAGATGTTCTTTGAATTAAAGGTTTCTTCACATCAGCCTTAAAAAAGTGAAAGCGATGTACAGTTCAGTGTCATGACAATGACATGTTGGGGCATTGTCCTCCTAGATCACTTTCACATTGGTACAGACAACACTACTGATATATCATCAAAGGGGAACTGGGTATTTCCAATTCTGATAGGGGACATTTCTGACATGAATTTGGGCCATTCAATACAATCCAAACTATTTTGCAATACACCTTCCAGCCTTAGATAGTCAGATAATATTCTGTTTATGTGGACATATCATTCTCAGTCAGAAATCACATTGCTTATAAAGCAGACCAGTTGTGGTGCAGATTAGAAGGAGACCAATTTGCCACATGCTTTAAAAATTAAATTGAAACATTTTGCTCTCCATTTCACCAACAGTTACTCTGCAGAATAGACATGTTCATTCCCATGGAGTCAAACTTTAATCCTTTCCTCCTTCATTTCTAAGATTTACAATAAAAGGAAAGGACTTCCAGCTGAAAATCAGAAGAGTAGATTCACCATTATTCAAATAAAAAGTCAGGAGTTTAATTAGAACCACCAAAGCAAAGCTTGAGGCAAAAGTAGCCACTCAAGTAAAGGGCATCCATAAAGCCTTCTTTAGCCATGTTCGCAACTTCAGCAGCTTTATGCAGCAATGTACTGAGCTGATTGTGAATGTCACCACCACCTAAACTGAAGCTGAAGTCATAGCAAACCTACTACCTAATAAATCCAGCTCCAGCTTTATCTCTCTTTGACCCTGTATGATCTAACAAAAAATTACAGTAATAGCTACCCCACCCAGTTTTCACATGGGACGAAGCCCTGCTGACACAGTCAATGACTAGGAGCATTGCATCAATGGCAGGGGTGTAGCCAGAGATTTACATTTTGTACTCAAACCTAAAGTTGCTGCCCCCACTACCTACCTGTCAGTTTAAAAATGTACTCAGCCATCAAAATGATACCCCCAGATACATGGGAAGAAGCATGTTATGTTCAACTGTTGGAATTTATTTCCATAACAAGCTAGTTTTAGAGGTGTATTCCTTTTGCACAAGAATTCTTTGTGTACTGCTATACGCTGAATATTCATTTACATGGTTCTAAACATTCTGTGCTGTTTGAGTGTTGACATTTGAAAGAGATGTTCAGAAGAAAATGTACTCAATTCAGTACACTGAGCATGCCTAGCTACACCCTTGATCAATGGGTCCTAACGATATCCCAGGATGTATCTTAAATAGCAAGAAACATAATTTACCTCTGCCTCTAGCAATGATGGCCAAACTCAACCTCCACACAGCCTTTGTACCAAACTAATGTAGGACAGTGATCATACCACTATACAAGGAAGGGTTATCCACAAACCAGCCTCAAGGAAGGGCAATCCACTAACCAGCCTCAAGGAAGGACTATCCACTAACCAGCCTCATATCCCAGGATGTATCTTAAATAGCAAGAAACATAATTTACCTCTGCCTCTAGCAATGATGGCCAAATGCAACCTCCACACAGCCTTTGTACCAAACTAATGGAGGACAGTGGTCATACCACTATACAAGGAAGGGTTATCCACTAACCAGCCTCAAGGAAGGGCTATCCACTAATCAGCCTCAAGGAAGGGCTATCCACTAACCAGCCTCATTTGTAATGCCATGGAAAAATTCTCATGGAATTAATCAGTAAGGACATAAGAAACCTCTAAACACTAAACCCATCCCAATTTGGGTTTATCAAATTCAGACTGTGCTTATTTAACATAGCAGACTTTTTGGAAAGGTCACCAAAGCAATGGATGGAAGCAAGATGGCGCACATAGCTTACTTAGACTTGGCAAAAGCTTTTGACACAGTACCTCAAAAGGCATAGTGGGGAAGCTTATCCAACTAGTAATAAACCCATTTGACACCCACTGAATTGATAGCTGGCTTACAGATAGGAATCAAGAGGTCAAGATAGGGTAAGCTACCTCCACAAAAAAAAAAACAAGTCACCAGTAGATTCCCACAGGACTTGTACTCGGATACTTTCTGTTTGACATCTACTTCTCTGAAGTAAAGGCATACACCAAAGGTCTCTGGCTAGCAAACGTTGCAATGACTGCCAGTTAGGAGCAGTCATTGAATCCTCAAATGGCTTTGCCATTATGTAGGAAGACTTGTCCCAAACAAATAGTTGGTGTTAGAGCCATGGACTAAATCAAATATTAAAAAAGTGCATTTTGGCATACCTCAGTAAGTCCACTACCCTTGGAAATTATTACATTGACAAGATACATCTAAGCGTCATCCAAATAGTTCAGAATTTCTTAAAATATGTGGACAGTGACCTAATTTGACTAACATTTATCCACAGTGGTAAGAATGTCTTTCAATATTACACAGCTGATATGCAGTGTGATAGCTTTAAATCCTATGGACATCATTGTACCCACTTACACTGCTCTTGTAAGTCTAGTCACTGAGGATAATACCCCCCCCCCCTTTGGAATGTATCTGACCAGGCATATGCAACATCTCGAATGTCCACAGGAGGTTCCTCACAAAGAATATGCAGGGCGTAGAACATTTGTCCTACCCACACCACCTTGAAGCACTGCCTCTGTATTCTGTAGAATATACACTGCACAAGGGGGACTTGTGTCTGGTTTATAAGGCATCCTCTAGCCCAATACTGTGAGATCTACTGCACACCCATAAATCAAGGGGTATCAGAATACTCACTGCTGGGACCTAAATCTCTTCTGCATCTCAAACAGAATCTTTAATTAGAGAGGTACAAATCTCAGAGGTTACCACTACTCTGGAACAGATGCCCCATCCATGAAAAGCAAAGCTCATCCTTGTCCCTATTCAAACATAACCTGGATTTTAGGATGGGAATGAGGATATTTTCCCCAGAACTGATCCTTGTACAATGTCTGGACAGAGACAGCACTATATGTTATTTCCTACAATGTGGCACCTATCTATACTCAGTGGTATTACCAAAGACATAAGCACTATCTCATCCAGAACTAATCACTATCCGTGGGGTATTATATAAACATTGACCTTGGAACTGGGTAAGGATAAGTTGAATTAATTCAATAACTGACTAGGATTGAAATGGCCCACAGGGGGCAGTAAGCCTAGTATTCACCCATGAACCTACAAACAGTTGCCAGATAATATATTGCACCTTGCTGCTGTCAGAAGCATGACGTCAACCCACTACAATCCCCTGCACACACACACATGAATTACTTCCAGATTTTAAACAATGCTCAGCACCTTGGATAAAAAAACATCAATGTGAAATTAAAGAATTTCAGGAATAATCAGCATAATCATTGTAATTTTATTATTGTTGAATGTACTTTAATGGCAAGTTTCTTCTTGTTGAAACTGTTGTGTTTTTCCCTGGAACACTTCTCTATTTCTGTCAGAGAATATGTAAAAAAAAAAAAAAAACTTGTAGCTGTCTCTTTTGAAGT
Organism: Protopterus annectens; assembly: GCF_019279795.1. Taxonomy (NCBI): domain Eukaryota; kingdom Metazoa; phylum Chordata; order Ceratodontiformes; family Protopteridae; genus Protopterus; species Protopterus annectens. The sequence goes on along the minus strand of NC_056736.1, from coordinate 152,877,455 downwards.
ATAAACTCAACAAAATTGCTTAGCAAAATAACTTATTAATGTATTGTATGATAAAAAAAGAATATGCCTAAATAAATTATGCTGCCTTCATTTAAATAATGCATTTTAATTCACATGTTTTCTTACTTGTCTTTATCTAACATTTGCACATGGTATACACTGTGACAGATTCAGTTCAAAAGACAGAAATTTAACATTAATCTATGCATTATCACATAACCATATTCTACCAACTGTATAAAATGTATTTAAGTAATCATATAAGGGTTATACAAAATAGCAAATTTAGCCTTTTGGAGGCCATATTCAAAATTTGTCTTACAAAGACATACAGACTTTGCTTCTTTGCTAACCTAAACTTGACATGAGTATATTCAGCATAATGTTAATATGTTTTGATAAAAGTGGTTTATCAAGTACTCATTCACTGATAAAATCACTACTGTTCTGGCTAGTGACTTTGCTTACATTATGCTTCATTGTGGTACATGTAATTACTTCATTGTGGTACATGTAATTACTTAACTGAAAGTGCATAGTTAATACAGCAGTAAATAGAACTATTTATATACAATGTTGCAAAGACAAGAATGAGCATGCCTTAAATACATTAAAATTGTGGATATCCAGTTTACATATTCATAGACAACATGTTGGAATCGTCTTTTTGTTAAAACGTTTTTTTAAGATTTTGCCAAAGCATGTATTCATAAAAAAAAATCAAAACAAACACATACAGATAAGCACAGGAAAATAAAAAAATTCTGGATTTTACTTAAAAAAATTACCTTTTTTTTTCTAATACATGTTTATATGCAAAATATCATGCAATTATAATGAAATATGCTACAGTGAAAACATTTTGAAAGCATGTGACAAATTTAACTTCAATTAATTTTTTTCTGTTCTTCTGCCAAAATACAAGTGCTGGAATAACACTAAGTTTCTAAATACATTTCAAAAATCATGATTCCAGAAAAAGGGGGTAGAAAAATAGTGTTCAGTTTGTGAGGAATTGAAAGCTGTTTGCCCTTTTCCCTGGGTAATTGTAACCTTTAAGAAAAACATAACTTTAAAACCAAGCAATCTACTTCAAGAATATTTGGAAAAATCATGTAATACCATAGCATATGCAGTGTCAATAGTGGCCAATTGCTATCTCCTGGAATTATACATTACCATTCTGTGAAGACAATCATATATCAACTGTCTCCATAAGGGAGACATCTCCCTTGAACTGTCATGCTAGAGTTTCATAGTGATCCTACCCACACTCTAAAATTCTAGAAAAAATATGTACCACTAAATCCTTCCATATGTCCTCACTGAGTATCTACTTTCACTGAACCATTACAGATTTTCTCTAGGATTTAGTAGAGAAACAGCACTGCTGTCCTTCATAAATCCAATAAATCAAAAGCATAACCGAAGTCAAATTGCATCCTCCTTCTCACTTTTATCTAAGGTATGTTTCATCTCTCCATCTTCTGGTAGATAGACTTACAGGCCTGGGTGATCTGAGGTATAATAGTAAGTTCTTTAGATGACTAGTCAGTGGGCAAAGAGTATTCTTTGTTGGGAATCTTGTTCTACCTACCAAGCAGTTATTTATTGTTGTCCAACATGTGTCCCTCCCTGGACCCCTTGTTTTCAACATTTTTATTAGTCTGGTGCACACTGCCTCTAAGCATGCTGCAATAGTTCAATCTTCTGATAGGTGTATAATAACATGGATTCTGCATATGGCACGTCACAACTCCAGCATTTATTTATTTTATTTATTTTATTTGACATTTGTTTGTTGGGAAAGACCGACTGGGATAATATCCCATTTTCAGCAAAAGGCTAGGAAGAAAATCTCTACGTTGACATTATATGGTTTATAGTTAAAGTTATTACAAAGCCTAATATAGATGAATGTCATATTAACTAATAGAAAATTAAGCTTCAGCTCATACAGTGTGAACCTATACATACATAGTGCAAATATATCTTACTTCCATAGAATATTGTCTAATAATATGACTTTGACTCATAAATGCTAAAAGATAAGGTAATAGTATTTAATTGTACCTTCCATATGCTAGCTCAAAGATCCACAGCTTTTTTTATTAGACAAAACTATCACAGAAACTGTATCTTCCACTAAGGCATTACTTTTGGTGATAGAATGAAACTTGAATTTGAGATTTCACATCAACAAAACCATGCACAAAACAAAGCAAAAGCTAGAACTTCTTTAAAAATCCAAACCCTGCCTCTCCAATCAAGGTTGGGTAATGACTGCTTTTTCCTTCCTGTTATTCAGTCTATTGCATGCATCTTTCATACTAAGGAGCCTCCCATCAAACCAACTAACCAAACTACAACACAACTGTAATAAATTGACTAATTTACCACTAATCTCCCAGCTCTCACTAAACTAGGCGGGCTAGAAATATAAAATATACTTATTTATTCTTGTCTCAAGTTAGCAAGCATAATCTTACACAAATCTGAAAAATGTCCCTTCATCATTAAGATTCTGCAGTGGTACTCCCCAGCAAGAGAAGTCAGACCTAAAAATCAGAATTTTAACTCTACCATAGAAATTTGCCAGTCATCATGGCAACACACTGTGCTAGTGTAGATAGCCAAAATCTGAAAAACATATGCCACAAAACATTCATGAATATCATACCCTAGAAACTTTTAAGATAATTAGAATATTCCTAAATAGCAAATCTATCTGTCCATGTTCCATGCTGAATGGAAAACTTCAGCTCTCCCAGTCTTCAAGCCACACTCTACCATTATTTTAAACTAAGCAGCTGTAGGACATGCTAAATTACTCCCAAAGAAACAAAACAGAAATCTCCTCCAATAGATCTGCCTAAATACTATTCTGCCATCCTTCCCAGACTAAAAAAAAACATAAAAATCCTCTGTTATGTTTTACCTAATTATTCCGTCAAACCTACTCTCTTCCTTTACATCACAAATTTCATACTCCTCCATCTGCATTCATCAATAAATCTTTTATACTCACTTATAAGGTGCTTATACAGATACCCTCTTCTTGAAATCTGAAGGCCTTCATAACTTCCTGTATATTCCAGCTTCATGTTCTAGACTGTGATCTAAAAAGATTTAAGTTGACTCTTCCTAAAATGTGGTATTACAGCCTAAGGTAACTGGCTGCATGAGAACAAATAAATAACCAGTACCTCTCTTCATAGTTTTGAAATTATTGTTAATTGATATCTCTAGATTAATTTCTTCTTTACCTGTAAAAGGCTATTCCTTCTGAATTGCAGTTGTAGTAAATGTTAATAAAAGATCCCAATATAGGAAGAGCTATGCCTCAACAATGTATTTTTATGGTATGAAATGTAATATATATCATGTATATGTGTTTTGTTTGCTATGCCAGCTGTATTACCTGTCTATTATACTGTATTTAGGATTATGCATTAATATTAGTATAAGGTATTTTTCCCAAATTTCTTGTAGTTATCAGACTGGATGTTCCTTTGATCTGTTTTTCATTTGACTCTTATCTTATGATTTTTCATTTTTCCCTTACTGGATCGTACTGTTGTAATAGTATGTATATTCTTTAATTATATGCATTTTGTGAAGAGATTCTCTTTCCAGGCCTCCACTAAAAATCTATAACAAGTTAACATTTCCCAGTAAGCAAACACTGATGAAATACATAGAAATATAATACAAAAATAAGAATACATGCTATATCCTTACATATTATCTGAAATTATACAGAGCTGAATATATATTTTTTTGGTTATAGAGTTTAATTGTTGCTTAGATCTGTGTTGAAACTGTTGTCTCACTGTTCTGAGAGACTCATCGGCAAATATACGGAGATGAGAATATTTTTTTGGTTTTAAAGTTTGTACTGTTAGTTTTTGCTTAGATCTCTGTTGAAAATGTTTTGTCCCACCCACCCTCCATATTTTTGGTTTGTATTTTAAATTTGGTGGCTTGTGCAGTTGCCCGCCCCACTGTAGATTTGATGTGGGACACTCCCCCAGTCCCATCTCTTTACCACATTCTACCTAATAAACTCTTTCTGCACTTGCTTTTAGTCCTTTTTAATTTAATTGCATTTTTAAACCGTGTTTGGTCTAATATTTCTGCATATTCAAGTGTGATAGCTTGTACTGCATGTGAATTGTTTTTTACTACTGTTTTTGCTACTTTTCTGTAAAAAAAAAAAAAAAAACTGTAAGCATGTTTCCTACCTTTCCTGTAACTAGTGTTCCAGATACAGATTTGCTGTATCCAGGACTGTATGTAAGCTTCTGAGTCCCCCAAGCCTTTCTGTGTTGGAGGAAAGCCTTCTAGCTTATCAGTGGGAGTGGTAAGCACTAGGTAACCTGTCTACCACATAAGTAGTGGTAGTGGCCCAGAATTTGTAGTTATTGGCTGTTTGGGCAATGTCTTCCATCTCTCTCAACTTTCTGATTTGAAAGCCTGTATTTGCACTTGTTTCTGTCCTGTAACTCATCTAGTGCAGATACAAATTCTTAGTTTTAGCACTTAAATTTGCTTGTTCATGCTCAGCACTTGTTCAGAACTTGTAAGCACTAAATAAGCTACTAATTACTATAGCAGTCTATCTTCCTCATTACCTAGAGGAAAACAGTTTTTGTACTTACTTTTCTCACTTGCTTAGAGAAAAATAGCTCTTGTACTCACTTTCACTTATCTAGAGGAAAAACCCTGCAACTCTCTTTTTGCGCAGTCGTGCGCACAGAGCAGCGTCGGGCAGCGCTGATTAGCTGGGGTATACTATTCCCGGCCCCACAAAGTCTGCGCTCTAAATTTTCCCATAGAACTAGGCAAGGCTCAACTGAAGTGCTTCAGATTAGCTGCTCTTATTGCAGCACTTGCAAAACAGAAATCAGCACTTGTCCTAATCTCCTAGACAGCACTATTATTCTCCAAATTTCCTAGACAGCACTATTATAATATAGCATAAGACCCTCGATCATCGGCAGGACTTAAGTTCAATTTACTCTTCAAAGCATGTCCAAAGGTCAGCTTCAGGTGTACTCCCCAGTTCATCTGGTGGAATTGGGCATCCTGAGGCAATGTCACAACTGCCTCATGTATACAGACAACCCTCTCCTCTTACCTCTAGACACAAACACTTGTGAGAGATGCAAATACACAGCCAGACTGGAGGCTAAGCGCTCTCAACCCATGACTGTAACAGACAGTCAAGAGGATAAGATTCACACTTGCATCACACCACCTGTCACACATGAATCTACAAAACAAGCAACGGCAAAACATACGCATAAATACAGAAAAACATATTCGGAGGCACTAGGTACCAATCTGAAAAAGAAACGGTGCCCTCCAAAGCAGACAAGCAAGCAACCTGCTCCCCCGAACACAAGCCAGAAAACACATAATTCACCTCAGCAGTGTGCCTCACAACAGCCCTTAAGGCAAAAGACCATACCTAACTCGCTAGTAATAGGAGACTCTATATTAAGGCACACGGATGTTCCACTCACCAGGCTGAACAAGGAGAAGGTTACTGTCTGCTGCCTGTCAGGTGCTCGGATCCACCACATAACACAGGCACTTAGGTCACTCCAGAACAAGTACAAGTATGACGCTGTCATTGTACATGTTGGTGTGAATGATCTAAGACATACGTCCCTGGACTTCATGAAAAGAAACATTGAAGAGATCTCTGATCATGTAGCCCAAGCTGGTATGACCCTGACCTTGAGTAGCATACTACTTTCACCTAGAATGATACCACAATACAAAGACAAAATGATCAATTTCAACAATTGGCTAAGCTTCTGGTATCATTCTAAGGGGATCCAGTGTCTGTCTGCCTGGGATGACATGATAGACAAGCCTCGCTGTTTTGCCAGAGATGGGTTGCACCTGTCACCCCTAGGTTTTTGAATACTGGCCAAGGCTCTTGCCATCCCCATAGTGCCTTTTTTAGGCAAGGCTCAAAGGACAAACCAACCACTGTAACCAGCACAGGTAACCAAAAACTAAGCGTAATGCTACTCAACGCCAGAGGTCTCAACCTCAAAACTCACACACTCGAGGCTCTCCTCAGCATGGAGAAAATCGATATTTGTGCAGTGATGGAAACCTGGTTCAAGGCTCAAGAGAGCACCCCAGCACTGCCAGGTTACAATTCATATCATAGCTTCAAGCCTCAGTTACCGGATCACAGTACAAAGGACGGAGGTGTATCCATATTCATCAAGGATACCCATATTTCCAGGTTATTGCGCAGCATGATGCCCCAGAGATCATCTATGCGCAACTATCAGTAGGCAAAACCACATTTCAAGTTGTAGCCGGCTATAGATCGCCCATCATGTCCCAAGATACTCACTCTGCATTCCTTGAGACATTGGAAAATGTAAAGGTCCTACCCAACACCATGATCTTGGGTGATTTCAACTACCCTGGTATAGACTGGGCGAACTACCAATGTTCCAACTCCTATGCTCAGCAGTTCATAGAATTTATAAATTCAAATGCCCTTGAACAACTAGTATGTTCCCCCACTAGAGGGGACAACATTTTGGATTTAATAATCACAAATATGGGCGCCCATTGTACCACAGCCGTTATCACTCCCTCCTTTTTCAGATCTGACCACAAACTGATAACCCTGGACATCCTCACCCCTCCACCTCCCCCAGTCAAAGAAACCATAGTCAAAAACCTTTCCAAAGCAAACTTCAAACTACTTGCATCTGAAGTGGAAAGCTTCACTATTCCCTTGCAGAAGGATAATGATATCCAGGATGCAGAATCCTACACCAAGGCACTCTATATGCATCTTCAGGATTGCATGGACCGTGCTATCCCAAATAAAACCAAGACTCCTTCCTCAAGCAAGAAGAAACCAGTCTGGTGGACCCCGGCCATAAGCAAACTTTACAATAAAAGGAGGAGACTTATACAAAAAAAGGTCAAATCTCAAGTAGAAAAATCATCCCTGATCAGCATTAGTAAGAAACTGAGGGCCCTCATCAAGTCAATTAAAGCTAATTTTGAAAAGAAAGTTGCCAAGGATGCCAAGGATAACCATAAGGCCTTCTATGGCTACGTCAAAAATCTAAATGGCAGTGCCCAGGTCTGTTCTGAGCTAGTACAAAATGGAACAAACTACACTGACCCTTCTGACATTGCCAACATCTTGGCTGACAGGTTCAGTGCAAATCCCCCCCCCCCCCCTCACCACCTACAGGGCCTATTACCATTCCAGGGGATTGTGTAAGTCCAATTATTACTGATATGTTGGTTAACAAGGCTCTATCTAAAGCAAACAACACTGCCTCCATGGGACCAGATGGTGTCCCAGGCTGTGTGATACGCGACCTCCAAAAGGAATTAACCCTGCATCTTAATACCCTGTTCAGTCTCAGCCTCTCCACAGGATATGTGCCCATAGAATGGCACATGGCAACGGTGGTCCCACTACACAAGGGTGGGGCCACAACTGACCCTGGGAACTACCGACCAATAAGCCTGACCAGTCTGATCTGTAAGGCTATGGAGTGAATCATTATGGAACTCATAAATGGAGAGATTGGGAACCTCCAGTCGCTGGACCCCACACAGTTCGGCTTCGCCAAGGGCAGATCATGCCTCCTGAACCTGGTGGATTTCTTTGAGACAGTTACTCAGGCTATAGATAAGGGAAAGGAGGTACACACAACTTACCTTGACCTTGCTAAAGCATTTGACACCATTCCCCATTCAGGTATTATTGATAAGCTCACCAGCCTTGGCATAAACCCTTACGTCACAAGATGGATCACAAACGGGCTCTGTCCTGGGGCCCCTCATGTTTGGCATATACTTTTCAGATGTACAGGCAAGCACAGAAGGGCTGTGGCTGACTAAGTTTGCGGACGACTGCAAACAGGGTGCTATAATAGAGTCTCCGGCCGACATGGAGATCCTTCAGAAGGGCCTAAATGAGACTGATGCGTGGTGTCAAAGCCATGGTCTCAAGCTAAATGCAAAAAAATGTGTAGTAATCCTCTTTGGAAAAAACAGAGTACCCGCAAACTACAACATAGGAGTTAATCCCCTGAAATATGAAGAAGAAATAAGAGATCTAGGGACCCAAGTAGATAGTCAGCTTTCCTTTGATAACCATGTTGCCAAAGTGGTTAGAAAATCCTTCTATGTGATCCATCTGATCACAAAAGGGTTCGCATCAAGATCTAAGGATGTAATGGTGCCCCTCTACTCTTCCCTCATCAGACCCATTATTGAGTACAATGCACCAGTTGGAATGTACCTGGCTAGAAATCTCCAGCAGCTGGAGAGACCACAGAGGTACCTAACCAAGAGGATTACTGGCCTCAAACAGTTGCCCTATGCAGCACGATTGAAAAAGCTAAGTCTGTTCTCTGTTGCATACCGCTTTCTCAGAGGCGATCTGTGTCTAACGTACAGAGCCATGTCCAACCCAGAATTGTTGAACATGCTCCATTTTAGCAAAACCAAATCTACTCGAGCTACATGCTCTAGGGATATATACCTCAACACAACAATGAATAGAACATGCTGGAGGGATAGATTCCCTTCGCAGAGACTTCTCTTACTATGGAACAGGGTCCCGATCTACATAAGACAGAGCCCCTCACTATCACTCTTCAAGAGGAACCTTGATGAGTGGATGGGTAACAGAAAGTTCACACCGGGGATCACACCAACAGCACTACTAGATAGGGGCCAAGGGTACTAGCTGCTAGTACAATGGTCTAGGGAACTACTAAAGGGGTGGTGAATACCGCACAATGTGGCTGGGCTAATATATGCCTTCGGGCAGATAGCCCAGTACCAACCTGTCAACCTGTGAACCTATCAAGGAAGAGTTTCTGAAGGAGAAAAGAAGCAAAGTGAATAGAAAAAAACTGAAGTGTGTAAGATTCATGAAATAATAAGAGGAAAGAATATTGAGAAAATAACTGATAGTACAAAAAATGAAAACACATCTCCTACTTATGGTATAGAATAACAGTTCGATATAAATCCAATTTAAAGTGCGATAGATATTTTGAATAACATGTTTAATGAATGAGCAACTGAAAACGAAAAGAGACTGTGGTCATATGAAGGAATTAATAAGTTTATTAAGAAACAATTGCACAGATAACATGCGCTACAAATTACCAGCTGCAGAGACATAAGGACACGTCCTTAAAATATAAAGAAACAGTAAGGTATAAAACAGTGGAAACAGTGAGGGAAAGTTATAAAAATCATTGGCGCTGATACAATACAAATGACTGAATATTAAAGAAAGAATGTATATATATTTACAAGCTTGGATAACATTACCTTATAAATAGCATTGATCATAATGCATTGGTTGCTGTTGTATAGAAGTTATAATTTGTAAGACTGGTGACAAATGGTTAAGAAGGGCTATATGATATTTAAATAAAGGTGTTCAAAATAGAAGGACATGAGTGCAAGATTAACAGAGTATTAAACTGGGATGCCTGCAGCTATTATATATCAATGTGTTAGTGACCAAGATATTGATGTTTCACAGGAAAAAATGAAGGAAAATGTAAAAAGGTACTGTACCTCTAATTTTAAGATCCACAGATGATATAGTGTTTATTGTTAAGTTTGCAGGGCAGATAGAGAATAATTTAACACATTTAAAAAAAAATATAGAGAGAACTGAATCTAATTTGAAAGAAAGTGCAAAACTAGAAAATGATTTGAAAAGGAAGCTAATACAAAATAGACATGAATTATAGATTTTATATAAGAAATTTGATGACAAATGCAAAAACACTCAGAAGAGCTATATACGATTTTGGGTAAAGGGTTTGTTGGTAAATACAAGAGTGCAGAGAGAAATTGTACTATAATGAAAAAATGCTATGCATATATCAGAATATTATAAAATAAGTATGGAGAAGAAAACATTAAAGGTTAAAAACAAAATGCCGGTGTTAGATAAAAGTATGAGTGCTGTGTTTCTAAACAGTGCAGTGGAAAAAGAATTTAGGGATTTTATGCATGGATTTATACAAACTTCTCATCTAAATCAATTAAAATAATAATTTTATGCAGACAAATATTCAATCTGCTGATTTTGTTACTTTTTATGATTACTTATTCGATAAAAAATATCTAGATAATCTTGCATAAATTTGAAAACTAAAATCTAGAGGAAATAAAAGGCACGTATTAAACAACAAAAAAGGTGTATAAAGTCAAGATACATTTTAGCATGAATGGGGTAAGTAAATAAAGAAATGAAAGCTTACTGATGAAAACTACTGGGATAGTAGAAACTGGTACCATAGATAGCTGATCTAAAATTTTAGTCTATTTGGAATGTGATAGAGACAGAAATACAAAAGCTATCAACAAGAGGAGAAAGAAACATATCAAGAATAGCAAATTATGCAAAGAAGATAAATATTGCTTGAAATAAAAAAAAATATATCTTTTATTGAATCCATCCCTCCATCCATCACCTCTTGTTCCAATTTTAGCCATGGGGTCATGGTGTCACTTTCAACACTGACAATTATCTTGAGCCAAGGTTTATACCAGTGGGTGGCTATCCCTTCTAATGTAATTTATCCATACAATTCACTCGCACCTACGTCCAGTTTAGAGTGTCCAATATGGGAGAAAACTGGAATACCCTGTGGAAACTGACACAACCACAGGGAGGACATGCAGACTCTGCACAGACGACACCCCAGCTGAGAATTGAACCCGAAAACCTCTTACTGTAACTGCCCAATCACTTGCAAAAATCAAAATGTGTATTGTTTTCAGTGGCTGCAAAAAAGATAAAGGTTAGTGGAAATTAGAACAGAAAAAGTTACAAAGAACATCAACTAGAAACATGGGAGTGCAGATTTTATAGTATATAAATATGAATGAAGATGCAGTACTAAGACACTGAAACAAACATGCATAAAATAAAAATGTACAAAAAGATTATGAGCTGAGGGCATATATTTTACTATTATAAAATTCTTTAAAGTATATTTATAAAGTTTTTAATAAAGCTGTGTGATGTTGGCTCTGCAGTGTTTACTCACTAGATTGTAAACATTGGGTAAAGCTGTTGAACATTGGTGAAGAGATTATGTGCATTTCTTTTTGTTATGTGGATTTCAATTTGATAAGTTAAGGTGACACAGGGCAATTCTCAATATCAGGTATACATATATATATATATATATATATATATATATATATATATAAATATAAATATATATATATATATATATATATATATATATATATATATATATATATATAAACTGCTTTAATGCTACAAGGCCTGATACATGAGAAGATCCAATACAATGTCTATGTTGATGTGCTAACATGCATGTAAAGAACATTCTGTGTACTCGTACATGTAACAAAGGAAACTGATAAAGACCTAAGACATTCAAGTCAAGTAAATCTGCAAAGAGCACTTGACAAGAAATCTTGAGCATTCCTTTTGATATAATTACCTGATTTGTAAATAATTGCAGTTATAGTATATGTAGGGTGTCTTTACTATCTTCTTCTTTCAGCTGCTTCCGTCAGGGATCGCCACAGCAGATCAACTGTTTCCATTTCTTCTTGTCCTCTGCATCTTGCTCTGTCACACCAACCACCTGCATGTCCTCTCTCACCACATCCATAAACCTTATCTTAGGCCTTCCTCTTTTCCTGTTACCTGGCAGCTTCATCCTTAGCATCTTTTTCCCAATATACTCTGCATCCCTCCTCAGCACATGTCCAAACCAATGTAATCTTGCCTCTCTGGCTTTGTCTCCAAACCTTCCAACCTGGGCTGACCCTCTAACATACTTATTCCTAATCCTGTCCATCCTCGTCACACCCAGTGCAAATCTTAACATCTTCAGCTATGCCACGTCAAGCTCTGACTCATGCCTTTTTGTCAATGCCACTGTCTCCAACCCATATAACATAGCTGGTCTCACTACCCTATTGTAGACCTTCCCTTTCACTCTTACTGGTACTCGTCTGTCACAAATCACTCCTGACACTCTTCTCCACCCACTCCATCCTGCCTGTACTCTCTTCTTCACCTCTCTTCCACACTCACCATTACTCTGAACTGTTGATCCCAAGTATTTTAAACACATCCACCTTCGCCTCCTCTACTCCCTGCATCCTCACCGTTCCTCTATCCTCCCTCTCATTCACTCACATATATTCTGTCTTAGTCCTGCTGACCTTCATTCCTCTTATCTCTAGAGCATATCTCCACCTCTCCAGGGTCTCCTCCACCTGTTCCCTACTCTCACTAGAGATCACAATGTCATCTGCAAACATCATAGTCCACGGGGACTCCTGTCTGATCTCATCTGTTAACCTGTCCATCACCATTACAAATAAGAAAGGGCTCAGAGCTGAACCTTGATGTAATCCCACCTCCACCTTAAACGCATCCATCACTCCCACCGCAGACTTCTCCGCTGTCACACTACCCTCGTACATATCCTGTACCACTCTTACATACTCCTGACACTCCTGACTTCCTCATACAATACCACAACTCCTCTCTAGGTATCCTGTCATATGCTTTCTCTAAATCCACGAAGACACAATGCAACTCCTTTTGACATTTTCTGTACTTCTCCATCAACACTCTCAAAGCAAACATCACATCTGTAGTGCTCTTTCCTGGCATGAAACCATACTGCTGATCACTAATCATCACCTCCCTTCTTAACCTAGCTTCCACTACTCTTTCCCATAACTTCATGCTGTGACTGATCAATTTAATCCCTCTGTAGTTACTACAGCTCTGCACATCACCCTTATTCTTAAAAAGCGGTACCAAAACACGTTTTCTCCATTCCTCAGGCATCCTCTCACTTTCCAAGATTCCATTAAACAGTCTAGTTAAAAACTCCACTGCCATTTCACCTAAACACCTCCATGCTTCCACATGTATGTCATCTGGACCAACAGACTTTCCATTCTTCATCCTCTTCATAGCTATCCTTACTTCCTCCTTGCTAATCCACTGCACTTCATGATTCACTATCCGCACATCATCCAACCTTCTCTCCCTCTCATACTCTTCATTCATCAACCCCTCAAAGTACTCTTTCCATCTGCTCAACACACTCTCCTCACTTGTGAGTATGTTTCCCTCATTATCCTTTATCACCCTTGCCTGCTGCACATCTTTACTAGCTCGGTCCCTCTGTCTAGCCAATTGGTACAGGTCCTTTTCTCCCTCCTTAGTGTCCAACCTTTTATACAACTCGTCATATGCCTTATCCTTAGCCTTCGCCACCTCTCTTTGCCATGCACCTCATCTCCTTATACTCTTGTCTACTTTCTTCATCTCTGTGACTGTCCCACTTCTTCCTTGCCAACCTCTTCCTCTGTATACTCTCCTGTACTTCTTCATTCCACCACCAGGTCTCCGTGTCCTCCTTCCAGATGTCACACCAAGTATCTTTCTAGCCATCTGTCTTACTAGCTCTGCTGTAGTTACCCAGCTATTTGGTAACTCTTCACTGCCACCCAGTGCCTGTCTTAACTCTTCCCTGAACATCACCTCACAATTACTATTTTTCAATTTCCACCATTTGATCCTTGGTGCTGCCCTCACACTCATCCTCCTCTTCTTGATCACCAATGTCAACCTACAAACCACCATCCTATGCTGCCTAACTACACTTTCCCCTGCCACCACTTTACAGTCTCCAACCTCCTTCAGACTGGCCCTTCTACATAAGATATAATCCACCTGTGTGCATCTTCCTCCACTCTTGTATGTCACCCTATGCTCCTCCCTCTTGTTGAAATACATATTCAACACAGCCATGTCCATCCTTTTCGCAAAATCCACTACCATCTGACCTTCTGCATTCCTTTGCTTAACACCATACCTACCCATCACTTCCTCATCCCGTCTGTTCTCTTCACCAACATGCCCATTAAAATCTGCTCCAATCACCAGTCTCTCACCCTTGGGTACAGTCATCACCACTTCATCCAACTCACTCCAAAATTTTCTTTCTCATCCATCGCACACCCAACTTGTGGAGCATATGCACTAACAACATTCATCATTACACCATCAATTTCCAGCTTCATAAACATCACTCTATCTGACACTCTTTTCACCTCCAAAACACTCTTAGCATACTGTTCCTTCAGGATAAACCCTACGCCATTTCTCCTCCCATCCACACCATGATAAAACAATTTGAATCCACCTCCGATACACCTAGCCTTGCTCACCTTCCATCTAGTCTCTTGCACACACGATATAACAACCTTCCTTCGGTCCATCATATCAGCTAGCTCTCTCCCTATACCAGTCATACTGCCAACATTCAAAGTTCCGACCCTCACTATCACAGTCCTAGCCTTCACCTGCCTTCGGCCATGCCTTAAATGCACTTATGTTCTATGGTAAGTCTGAATCTTTATAGTCTTCCCAGTTCTCTTTTGATAGTTGTATGTTCTGTCTTTGCTAGATATAGACAAATTGTTTTGTCTATTACAAACTGCTTGCTGTTAAAAGGCATGTACAGCAATAGCTTATAGAAATAAAGGAGTCATCCTAACACTGTAACCAAGAAGATTAATGTGTTTCAGCCTATCTAGTACTACCTGTTATATAATTAGTTACAAAATTCTGATCTTAATGAGTGTATGCACTCTTTGGGCCCATCCTATATACGGTAGCCTGTCACTAGCTGTATGGCTGTTTTAGCGACTGTCATTTCAGCAAAAATGTTTCACCTTAAGGACTTTCAGTGACAGTGAAGATTTTTCTTTGCTCTATTGTGTGCGACCTCAGAGTAGGCATATATAAGTTTGGGGAGGGGTTCCTCCTCATAGGAGGTTCAGGGGGGATTGCCCTTGCCAAAAAAAGATTTCCTCCAAGTTTAACTCAAAGTGATTTTGACAAAACATTTTCAGAGTTTTTGCTGTAGAGGAAACGGGTGTCAGTATAGTGGAATTACTCTGTATATATGAGTTGCTAATGCCCTGTTCCCTTACTCTGACAGTCTGCTTGTCTTCCCTGGTATTGCTGATTGTTTTTAGGGTGCAGCCAAAGATGTCAGGGCTTAGATCCTTTGTTTCCATGACACATTTGGAATCTACTAGCATTGTGTGTTAAAGAGTGTTGCAACTTACAAACCACCATGCTGAGGCTTCTAAGTAATTGTAAGTGTACTTTCTGTAGTTATTTTCTCATTGACCATTCTATATTTTAAAGCATCAAAATATGTATTTACTTATTTATTTACTTATTTAATTTAACTAAGCAGATGGGCTGGTTAGGCATGACATTTTTCAGTTACTATATTGGTCTGTGATAAAACATTTCCTTGAAATATATAGCAACACAAATGTACAAAAATAAATCAAATTTGTAGTATAAATAGTCTGAATACTTGCACAGAAGCATTTTCAATTTACTGTAGTTTTGTAAACATGAATGTAGGTAATAAATAAAAATTAAACATATGCTGCATTTTATGTAAAGTGCCAACCACAATTTTCCATAAAGTAAATGGAGTGGAGTAGAATTTGGTGACAGAAAGCTGGTATATAACCCTGTCACTCCAGAAGAAAATGAGGAATCAGTAGGAGGCTGGGATGGAAGTCAAAAAATGTTGGAACAGCTAGGAAGTGGAGAATAAATAAAGTTCTAAAGCAAGAAAGTGAGACAGACAGAGACAGAGAGATGGAAAGGGAGAAATCAATGACTGATTAGTTTTTGTTTGTTTAGAGGAGGGTGTGAGGGCCTTGTGCATATTGGTTGTATTATATGTTTGTATTTTATGATATTCTGTAGTTCTTTTTGGATATAGACTAGTGTATAGGCTCCTGAATAAATTATTTGGGTGATTGAGTGACTGGTTCAGGGGAGCAGTCCACCCCAAATGGCAGATAGGGGTTACTTCATCCAAAATTCTAGCAGCCTGTTAATTCCCAGTTGATAGGCAAAATTCATAGTTAACTTGGTCCTACCAGGGCTGTGATATTACTTGTGAAGTCCCATTAGAATAAGCCACTGATTACTTCTAACTTGCACTAGAATGTAGACCTCACATTTATAACAGAGGTATGTTGAGGGATGACTCTGCTCCAAATGGAGGAAAGGAATTATAAAATCCAACGAGCCTGATAAAAATCACTAGTTGACAGACAAAATATGTAGTCATCTGAATCCTGTCATGGCTATGTTAATACATGTGAGGTTCTGTAGCAATAAGCAATGATTCACTTTAAACTGCAGTAGAATACTCTGAGAGAAACTAAATCTTCCAAAGAAATACACAAGCATTCTTAATTCACTATGATATGTAATAAACATTAAATTCCTACCAGATAACTATGTTATGCAAGACATTAATACATCTCAGTTAATTCTCAAAAACCTAGTGATCAAGGGGAAAACAATTTCTAGAGTCTATAAACTTGTAATGGATATAAAATGTCAGAACCATCTTATCTTCTCTCCGTACTGGCAAAAGAAAACCCCACAAATTACTGAACAAAACAAAAGGGATGCCATTGAAAATATGATTAAATTCACTCAATTTAAAAAGCTGCTATACACCCAACTTATGATCAACAATAGGTTCATAGGTTCATAGGTTAGTACTAGGCTAACTGCCCTTTTGGGCCATTTGAAGCCTAGCCAGTTACCCCATGTGAGAATCAAACTCTGCACCTTGTGTCTTTAAGGTAAATACCTTAACCATTATGCCATCCTCCCACCCTGTGAGACGCTTACTTTACCCCACTAAAACTTAGTAAATATAATATCAATTACTCACCTAAATGTCCAGATTGTCCTAGTCAAGTAGCAGATATTCTCCATGTTATGTGGGAAGTGGGAGGTAAGGTTCACAATCTTTGGTGTTCACTAAGGGCAAGACTGGAGAAAATGGACTATGAAAAAAGTACCCTGTCATGGGAAATGGCTTTATTGCAGATCAGCTGTAACAACTTCCCAAGAATTTTAAAGCACGTCCTCATCACCAACTATGCTCTTGTCAAATTCTATATTACAGAGAACTGGGCTCTTGCACCCCCTCTCTCATGGGATGGTTTCAGCAACTCAGCCATTAAATACATCTCATCTCACAAACTACTCTACATAACCACAAAACGTAAATGTTACAGTAAATATTGGGAATACTTGCTGGATATCATTCTCAAGAGTTGAAAAATACAAAGCAAAGGTATATAGCATCTGCTAACTCCAAGGAGCTGATAAGAAATCTTATATAAACCTATATACACACTTTTCCTTTCTTCTCCCACTGGTAGATAGCTGATTTCAGATTGATCTATCCTGGGTAAACAATATAGTTTTTCCTCTCCCCCCTCTGGCACTATCCCCTATAAATTGTTTCTGTATTTCCTCTTATCAGTAATATATTATTAAGTTGGCTGCTTAGAGTGACTTCTTATGTACATATTGTAGATATTGTATTTTATGTTTTTTCTGTGTTTTTGTTTTTACTGTTAATGCAGATTTCTTTTTTCCTTTGTAATGTTGTGTATTTTGGAACTATCTCTCTTTGAAAACAGTAATAAAGACATTTTTGAAAAAAAAAAAACTGCAGTAGAATATAGACCTGGCATTCCTAACAGATAAGTGTAAATATGAATTCTGGTCCTCCTTTAGCTTCTGCATGTTCAGTTTGTCTCTTGTTATCTAGTTAGTGAATTTCCTAGAAAGGTGATTACCCATGGAGGCAAACTTATATGTATTATACACTTGCAATGCTTAGATCATATTTTAGCTGGGAAGGACAACATCTTTTATATTATCCTTTTTACAGGATAGTATTTGCCCAATAATTTCTGTAAAATAAGTAGAACTTTGAATTTGTCCAAGTAGATAGTTCAGTGACGCTCCTTAGAAGATGAGGATGGATGTCATGAATCTTGAGATTGAGTCATTTTACCAAAGTGACTGATATCTGATCCATTCTGCTTGGTGTTTGTCTAATATGATTGATTGATATTGAAATGTTAAAAAATTAGGATTTAAGTAATGTTATATGTTTTGACCTCACTGCTGTTTTGTATTCTTCATTCTGGATTGCACTCTAGATAATCCTGAAGAATGGATAGAACCTAATAACAAAGCCATCACAAGTATTTTTAATCAAATTCTCTGAATTTATGTGTCTCTTAGTTTAATTTTGATCAGCAAATAATGATATGATCATTAGAGACATAGTTTCAAAAAATTTGTGTTAGTATTCAAAATTGGAACATGTCTGTTTAAATTATGGAGCACAGCAATGTAGGTCAAAAATACCTGACTACAGCAGAGAAGGGACAATTACTCAGTAGAGCACCTGGTTCAGTCTAGGTGCTTATTTCTATGTAAATAATCCTTCTTGGCATTCTACATGATTCATAATGATAGACATATGTGGAGTACAGTTATTGGGAACTCTTGATATACATGAGTACAGCTGCAGGCTGGTGTGTCGCTCATTAGATCATGCTTGAGCAGCATCATCGACACAACATGTATAAACAAAGTCAAAACCTTTAAAAAATAGTATTCACGCAAGTCATTATATCTTCAAAGCATGGTCCATGTAAGAAGACTGTCACAACCAACACATTTTCCTAAACATCATAGTGATGACAGTAAATGGTTTACCTTTAAAATGTTGACGGTCAGAACATCATAACCACTTCCGCAAACTCCAAAGTGCGTCTTCTCAAAACCTCGAATGCCGATATGCCGAACCACAAAATCTCACCCCCTTATTGACCCATGTGGTGCAATCAGAAATGTCGACGTTCAATGTTTTTTTGACTTTCAGAAGATTCAGCAGTACAGGTTTCACGGAAACGTTTTGATGGTGTGCACATCCGTGTATGTGTTTTTGACATTTTAAAGGTAAACCCAGTAAACTTCTTTCAATATGTTCAAACTTCAAAACTGGTTACCTAATTCACATTTATGGAGAAGAACTATCCTCAACAGTCATGGCCAATGAGTCAAAACTATTTGTGAATCGGAGCTGAATACAACTGCAGAGAACTGAGGATTGTTGTGCTTCCATTGTCCAATGCTGTTACAAATGTCTACAGTCACAGCACTCTCAAACTACATAACACTATGACTGCTATAGTCACATATCAGAGTCAGCGGTGAAAAGGTCACCATGAGCATGCAACTGTCTTGGCCTTAGACAAACTGGCATAGAATTATTTTTAACAACATCTGCTTTTGATCCCTTAGCTAGTTGGGCAATAATATGATCTTACATTCTGATTTTTGAGAATATATCCTGTTTTGTTAACCGCTCTATGATACAGAAGAATATAAATCCATAGTACTGTCAATTCTGTCATTTTTAACATAAATATTAACTATCAGGTTCAAATCTGTTTGCATCATGTTCCATGTGCAGCAGAGCATAGTTCACAATTCATAAACATTCAGTAACTCTGGCTTAATGGCATTTTATGAAAAACACATGTACTCAGTACAATCTGTAACAAATATGCACATCTGTTTTTTTATGAACCTGGAGGATCAGCAAAGGCAGGAGTGCATGAGGTTATATGGAAGCTCATTACAGGACAAGTTTAGACTCATAAATGCCATTCTCTCTTCTGGTTATACATCATATATAAAAAGACAATATTGTTATCTTAGGTATTTTCATCACTAAAATAAGTAGATATGCCATATTTCCCTGAAGAGAAGCAATGCAGTCCAGCCCTTCTATTAGTCCATAAAGCTTTTTTATTCTTAGAATTTGATGCTGGAAAACTGAGAGCTTCCCCTGCTCTCTGTATGAACATGCTTTGTGGATACACTTCCTGTTTCTGTTCAGAGGGTGAAGAAGGCTCAGAGAAACAGGGAGGCAAGCGTTATGCAGTGAGAGATGGAGGAGCTAATGGTTGAAGATGTCAGTGATGGTATGAGAGTGCAGCAATGAACAAGGAGAGAGAGTCATTCTGAAAGGAGCAGAAGGAGGTAGCCAGTGGATCAGATAAGGCTCCAGAGTCAATTCAAAAGATGGATGGAACAGGGGTGGAGAACTTACCAAGTCTTGATTCTGAGGAACTATTTCAGCAAAACCTCTTCAGTGAAGAGGTAGCAGCACAAAATTGTGTTGTAACAACCCTCCAGTTGGGAGGATTGCAGGATGTTTATCTAAAGGATATGATTAATCAGAGTGAACCAGAGAGTAAAGTTACAGCTTGGTATGAAATTATGGAGAAGAAACAAGAAGAAGAGGTTACTGAGGGCATATTAAGAAAGAAATCCTACACAGACAGTGAAAGCCGGAGAGAGAAGAGTCAAGGAAGTGAAGGAAGTGAAGAAGGAATTCATTATATGGTTAAACAGTAAGAAAGACAAGGACTTGGAAGGTGCAAAGTATGGGACACTAATTGCACCACTTGGTGTTTCACCAAAGGAGGTAAGAGTCTTTATTCTTATTAACAAAGAAATGCACTGTGATATATTCTTTGAAACCGGACAGTACATAGAGAATTTTTAGAATGGTATGAACAAAAAAGAACTGTAATCATTGGGGTAAGTATGTGGTGCAGATGTTTCACAGAGAAAACAAACAAACAAAAAGTCTTGATCCAATTTTTTATTTTACTAATTTTTATTTTTATTTGTCTTCTGTTAACCAGGTTAGCCCACTGGGCTGGTGGACCATTTTCAGTGGAGACCCTGGTAGAAAAGCTCCAGCAATGAAACTAAAACACAATGAATAATAACAGTAACAATAATAAAAGTTACATTGCAAGAATGAGGATTTGTGTACATAACAGGTGTTATATGCACTAGAAAGGAAAATATAAGCACATAGCAAATGTACATTCATGTACTAAAAGAAAAAAAGAAAAAATTAACCCATAAAATTAAAGAAAATAGAAGTTGGTGAGTCCTGTGGTGGAAGTGAAGCACCGGACTCTATTAATTACTAGAGGTAAAATAGTAGAGAGGAAGAAAAGGATGAAAATTGAAGGGTTGAAAAATATAGGGGTGGGGGAAAAAAGGAAATGTTAAGGGGAGTTAAAGTGAGTGAAAGAAAGGAGGGTAGGAGAGGAGAGATGGGGTGAGATGAAAGGGTACGTCAGGAGAAGGAAAAGATTTGAGTATAATTTTACCCAGTGGCAAAAGCAGAGGGACTAGGTACAAATATGTCTGTTAGTAGTATGAAAGTAAGTTATATTAAATGTTCAAAAAAATGGTTGCAATAGGTATGTGTTAGGTTGGGAGGTGACGTGCAGGAGGGAGAGCTAGCAAGGTAGTTCCTCAGTTCTTTTTTTATAAATAAATGAGGATTGAATAGAACATATGTTGGTTAGAAGTTTGTTCCAGGTTTGAGATACTGAGCATTTATAAAGTAGCCTGCCTGTTTTGTTAGAAGTTTGTTCCAGGTTTGAGATACTGAGAATTTATAAAGTAACCTTCCTGATGTTTTGTTAGGTCTGTAGGTGTGAAGTAGGAGTTGGTCAGCACTACAGAGGGGATGTGGGGAGTTGTATGGGGATAGGAGGGAGGTCAGGGAAGGGCAGTTGGCTGGTTTGCGCAGTAGAGAATGTGTCATCAATAGCTGAGAGAGTTGGAGTAGCTGAGGGCATTCAAGCCATTGTAACTGGTTAAGTGCAAGGCAGTGATGGGATTTGTAAGGGGAAATTACAGGCACATTTAGCTCTCTGGTTGTAGGTTTGCTCCAGTTTGGTTAGAAGATTTGCTTGGAGGCGAGTAAATTTGGGGGAGGTATAGAAGTAGGTAGGGAAGTAGGTAGGCTTGAGCTAGGGAACTTCTTGCAGTTGCAGATAAGAATGTTTTATTTCTATACAGTAAGCCAAGTTTTTGATTGGTGTTTTTGATAGATTGTTGGAGCAATTTAGAGCAGAAGTCAAAACAGAGGACTTAAAAGAATATTTAAAGAAGATGTTATGGATGCAACAAAAATGTATGATGGCTGAGGTTTATGTACTTGAGTTTGGGAATGCAGGATTATTCTGAAAATTGAAAATGTACACATTCTGAGTAAGATGAATGTGAATGGTAATGGATGATTTATTAAATATTGAGGGCAGCCAAAACATGTTTTTTTTCTGTGATGAAAATAATGACTTGATTAATGAACATGATAAACAAAGATGTTTAATTTGTGGCAAAATGTGGCATGATGCAAGAAAATGTGGCATGAAATGTTAAAAATGTGGAACAATTGGGCAAACATAGCTGGATTTTGAAGAAAATTTAGAAGTTACAGAAAAAGAAAGGATATGGTATATAGCATAGATAAAAATAAAGAAAAGGACAAGAAAGACAGGTTAGTACACAGAAGAAAAATAAAGCTATATCAATGGACTGAAAAGATGGGGAAAGAGGATGGGAAGAAGAGGTGCTTGATACAAGTGAAGAGGAATATGTAAACTAGCAAGTAATGTGGGAAAAGAAAAAATTTACAGGAAAAAGGGGGAAGAGAGAAAAAGAAAGTTTGAAGGTGTAGTTATGAGAGAACATAAAAGAGACAAAGGATGAGAGGGGATAATCATTTCTTTTTAATGGTTGAAGGTAATAGCTTTAAATGTTAATAGTATGAATAATATTAAAGGAAGACTAGGTATTTTAGAGTGGTGTGCATCACTTTATACACACATAATTATATTAGAAGATACTAGATTCTCAACAGAAAAAAGGTTACAAATTGAAGTACTATCGGGTAGAAACATTGAATGAATATAGGAAAAGATACATGTTCCAGAATAGGTGCAGTTTGTCAAGAAAACATTACAATCTTAGATTTTGCAATAGTAGAATTAGAAACTAATGTTTACAGAGTTTTTGCAGTATATGTGTATGTTACAAAGAAAGAGAGCAAATGTTTAAAAAATTCTAAATTATGTAGGTATGAATATGGATATGGTGGAGGATTTTAACTGCAATTTAAGAATAGGAAAAAAAAGTAGTGATGTTGAGGTAATGAAAAGTGGAAAGCTATACATATTGAATAATAAACTTTGCACTTACAGAAGTGAAATCAAAACTAAAATGTATTAATTTTTATTGTCTGACAGTTTAAACTTTTGCAAAAAGTGGTAAAAAGGACAGGCTTTTCAGTTCATATAGTCATATGGATAGAGGTACACAAAAAAGGATACATAAAGATAGCTAAAGGTGTCAAGAGGTTTAATAAAAAAGACTTAAAGAAATTAGGAAAGGGATTAATAAACTATGGAAGGATCATATAGGTATTAGAATATTTTATGGAAATTGGACAAGTTGTTGGATACATGTCAAGGAAAAATATAAACTGTTTGTTGAATGTCAAGATGAAAAGAGAAAGATAGTGAAATTAAAATATAAGCAGTTGAGTCATGAAGTCTTTAAAGAAATATTGAGGCATAAGATAGATTTTATGAGAAAGAAAAGGGATACGATAGATTTTATGAGAAAGAAAAGGAACTATATGATATAAATCATGAAAATATTAGGAGACTTATGTAAACAAAGATATTTATTGCAAGGAAGAAAGGAAGACATGGCACATTACTTGAATAAATTAGTAAAAGATAATAAAAGAATAATAAGGGAATTAAAGAATAATGAAGGAGAAAAAATACATTCCCAAGATGGAGGATTTGGGATGATTAAAAAGTATATACAGAATACTTTTATAAATAAAGAGGTAAAAATGATAGAGAATGGATAGTTAAAAACTAAGTAAAGAAGATAATGAGAATTTTGAGAAAATATAAATGCAAAAGAGCTAAATGAAATATTGAAAGATGTCAAATCTGTATAAATTTGCAGGACTGGATGCTATTGAATATCTTATGTACAACGATATGGAAAATTGGAAAACTGTGTTTTTTTGTGGAGGTATTGAATGATAAAGAGATATTTGAATAATGAAATTTATATGGAAAAAAGGAGAGAGAGATGATATAAAAATGGAGATCAATAGTATTGAATAATACAGGTCATAAGATATTTTTGTGAATAATTAAAAGAATAACAAAGTAAATAAGTTGCTTGATCATACAATTTTTGGTATAAAGGGGAAAGGAAGGCAGGATTTATTATGGATAGCAAAATAAGTTATAGATTATATCATAAAAAGGTAGAAGATAAAGTCATGGTAGGAGATTTAAGTAAGGCATTTTGATAAAATACAATATGAATATTTATGGGGTATATTAGGGGCATATAACATAAGTGAGAGGATAGCAAAAGTAATTAAATCAGCATGTGAGAACAATTATGTAAGAATAATTCTAAATGGATGGTTAAGTGAGAAAATTAAAATAGGGTGTGGATTAAGGCAAGGATGCCAAGCTAGTATTATATTTGCTTTAGTTATGAATGTGACTGTCAGTAAAATGCACAGAACATCAAATATGGCAGGTTATATGATAACAGAGGAAATATGATTACCAATAATATATACATATGCAGAAGATATAATGTTAATTACCAAGAACAAAGAATGGATGGAAGAGACAATCAGAAAGTTAATTAAATTCTTAAGGATACTTGATTTATGTATAAATAAGGACAAAAGTAAAGGTTTTGGATTCATGGGAAATGTAGAAGATATACAGTTTAACATAGAGGTTATAGATATACTGGGGATAGTATTTGGATCAAGTGACCATAAGAAAAATACAATGGCAGAAAACCTTTCAGGAATTAAGAGATATATGTACATTTTGGATGTCATATAAATTGTCATAGAAGGAAAACATTTATTTGATAAATTCAATTCTCTTAAGCAACTTAGCTTATTTAGCAAATGTTTATATGTTACTGTCTAATTATAAAAAAGAGATTGTCTGTTTTATTTTAATTCATATGGAGGTCAAAGTTAAATCCAGTAAGAAGGGCTGTTTTGTATGTATAGAAGAAAGAGGAGGATTAGGATTATATAACCCAAGTGTTTTGTGTGGCTTCCTTGAATTTATATAGTGTTTTATTAAGTTATAAAAAAGAGAATAGGAATTTGACAGAATCCATTTTATATGTTAAATATAAGTGTTTTAGGAAAAGATGAGACTAGGGAAAAGATGGAAAAGTTGCATGAATGAAGATATAAAGAAGTACCAAAACAAAAATATTTTTTTATGGAAAATTAATGTAAACATTGTTAGAAAAAATATAAAAGAATGGTATTTGAATATTATGAAAGAGCATTATTTTAGCTTTTCATGGAAACATTTAAAGACAGGAAAAAAAGAGTGCTATTAAAATTAGATTTATGTGGTTTAAGAAAATATATGAATGTAAAGATTTTTTGTGAAAATTATCAATAGGTAAACTGCCCATTAAAGATAGCATGCCTTATAAAAGAAAGCATTGTGGGGAGCTTGCAACAACAGAGCATGTGTTTTTTAAATGTTCTAGAGTAAAGAAATTATGGGAAGACATATGTAAAAACAAAATGTTGAAAGGTTTTAAAAGGTTGAACATGTTTTAAACATGAATATGTTTGAATATGGGTTTTATGACAAAAATGAAAAGAAGTTGAAAAAATTGATAACATATTTTTATTTTGTGGACATTATGGCTTGAAAGACCTAATGAAGTAAAGTTTAACGTGAAATGGATTTTATCAGAAATCTTGAAGAAAATACATTTTTAGGTATGGAAGAAAGGGTGGGGGAAGTGTTTAATAATATGAAATTGTTTTGTACTGTATAAAGGTGTAAAGAATGTATTCTATGTACATAATGTAAAATTTTATATATATATATATATATATATATATATATATATATATATATATATATATATATATATATGTATTGCAAATAATGTACATAAGTGACGATTATCAATAAAGCACCCCTACTCATTTTGTACAAGGACTCAATTCACTGTTACACTTCCTGTATTCCAGTCTGGGCGATAGGCTTGGAGAAGCAGGAAGCTAAAAATTGAACATGGAAGAGAGCTAAGGTGTTTTTCAGGTGTTGGATATGAGTGCAGCTGTTAATTGAACATCAGACATTTATAACCCCTCCCTTCCAATCAACATCACTATATTATTTTTTTTTAAAGTATAAGTGGAATGCACACTGTTTTAAATGTATTACATGTTTTATAGTTGTTAAATAATAAGTCTAGTTGCTATAGTGATGTGATTGGAAGGGAGGGGCTATAAATGAATGTGCTTATTTAAGTGTAATGGATGTGAATTGAATGATTCTGATGAAGTCCTGAAAAATTTGTGGATGAAAGTGCTTAATAAATACAGTTGTCTTGGGTCCTGGAGTACTTTCCCTCCTTCTTCTTTTTGTGTTATTTAAGCAGATATTTTTACAAGGAAGAAAAGAAGAAGTAGCACCAAATCTAAGTAAAATGGTTAAAGAAAGGAAAAGAATAATAAGAGAATTAATGAACGATGAAGAAATGTGGTTAATATACAAAAAAAGAGATAATGCAGGCAATGAAAAGACAAATTCTGAACACTTATTTCAAATGGGAAACTATAGGCAAACATAAATGGATAGTTAAAAAATTAACTAAAGAGAATTAAAGAAAAGATTACAAAGACAGAAGGAGAACAAGTTTTGAAAAAGATAAATGTAGAAGAAGCTACAGGTTTAGATGGGACTGAATATTTAATA
Source organism: Protopterus annectens (assembly GCF_019279795.1). NCBI lineage: Eukaryota > Metazoa > Chordata > Ceratodontiformes > Protopteridae > Protopterus > Protopterus annectens. The sequence goes on along the minus strand of NC_056736.1, from coordinate 152,850,800 downwards.
TACAGAGATATGCAAGACTGGCAAAATTTGTATTTTTTTAGAGGTGTTATATGAGTGAGTTGAGAAAAGGGTAAATGAGCAAAGGATATGTATTGCTGAAATTAAATTTATATGGAAAAAAGGAGAATGAGTAGATATAAAAACTGGAGACCATTAGTGTTGAACAATGTTGATTATAAGGTGTTTTATGAGGATGATAGACAAAATATTTCTAAGCAAAACTAATAAGCTACAGAATGAGACAATTGTTGGAATAAAAGGAAAAGGAAGCCAAGAACTATTAATGATTATAAGAGAATTGGTAGATGATGTGATAAATAGAAAAACAGGATCGAAAATATTAATAGGAGATGTAAGTGAAGCATTTGATAAGATACAACATGACATACTGTGGGATATTTTAAAAGAATATAATATAAGTAATAAAATACTTAGTGACATGGTAATCGTTGTGAACAAATGAAGACTAGATGAGAATAGCTATTAAAACACTCAATAAAGAATTAGGAGTATTAGGTTTGAGTTTTAATGAGGAAAACATTAAAGTACTGAGATTTTCAGGAAAATATAGGGTATTCAGTTTAATAAAGAAGAAGTAGAAATTTTGGGAATAAGGGTTAGTAAAGATCAACAGAGACTGATACAGTTGAAGAACATGATACATAAAATAAAGAACATTTCTATGTTTTGGAAATCATTTAAACTTGCATATAAGAAAAAAAGTATGTTTACTCAATTCAGTAATATTAGGTAAGATGGCACATCTAGCTGGTGTATTTATTAAACTAATGGAATGTGACAAATAATTATCTGTGTTATTTTCTTTAATATGGGGATCTAGACTGAACTCTGTTAAAAGAAGAATGTTTTATGTTGTGAAAAAGGAAGGAGATTTGAGTTTATTAAATCCAATTGTGCGTATAGCTTCATTGACTTTACATAAAGTATTAACAGGAACAAAAGAAAAAGAAAAATTGCTAATAAAAATAATAGATATAAAGCAATTTGGGAAAAGTTTAAATGTTTTAAAAGAAGTGAAGGAATCAATTGTATAGAAATGAAAATGTATCAGGAGAAAATATTATGGAAATTTGATTTAAGTAATATAGAAAAATAGGAACAATTGGTCTGAATATATAATGATAAAAAATTATTATATTTATCCTTGGAACCATTTGAGAGAGAAAAATAAAAGCTATAAAAGCACAAATAAAAAGATGTGAAAAAATATGTGGAATATATAGATTTCACAGGGAGATTGTCCATAAATAGGCTTCCAGTAAAGGCAAAAATTACATATAATAAAATAAAAGAAAGAGTTTGTACATACTGTGGGAAATAGAGAATTCTGAACATGTTTTTCTGAAGTGTAAGAGAGTAAAACTATGGAAAGAAATCTACATAAAACATAATATAAAAAGGATTGAGAAGTGTCACAAATGTACATATGGACCTGATAGAATATGGATATTATGAAAATATGAAACAAAATGATGTAGATAGATTAGGTGAAATTTGTTTTATATAATATGGATTGTCTGAAATGAAAAAAAATGAGTGAGATAAAATTTAATGGGAAATGGATATTGTCAACATTTTAAAGAAAATAAGGTTTTGTTTGTGGAAAAAGGAGTAGGGGAATCAGAAGTTAAAAAGAAAAAAAGATGATTATTTTGAAAATATGTAAGTTGATTGTAAATTGTTGTAAATATGATGTAAAGGCTTGTATATAGAATGTATATATTGTAAATTGTGGTTTTAATAAAGTACCCTTACTCTTCATTGTTGGGAGTGGAGTGTATTTTGCAGGAGCACTTTCTGTTGCCATTCCAGTTGCAGAGGCAGAGAAAACATGGAGGCAGATGGAGAGCAAAGGAGATAATGAAGTGATTGAAATGGAGGAGAAAGCAAATATCAGGACCTGAGAATGTGTGCAGGATTCTGAGAAGATGTTTCAAAGAAATCTTTTGATGGAGATGAGAGAGTCAGCAACTGATGTATAATTACAATCCTCCAGTCATGAGGGTTGTGGGATAATTTATAGGTTCATAGGTGTGTACTAGGCTAATGACCCTAGAACCTTTACAAGCCTAGCCCATAACATTACCCTGGTATTGTGCCAACCAACCTTAGTTCCTAGTGCCTATGTCGAGTAGAGCCACTGGAGTGATCCCCAGGGTGAATTTTCTATTTCCCATCCACTCATCAAGATTTCTCTTGAAGAGGCCCAGTGAGGTGCAATGCTTGACATGTATGGGAAGTCTATTCCATAGCATGGACAATCTCTGGGTTATGAACCTGTCCCTCCAGCATGTTCTGTTGATTGTGGTAATGAGGTTGAGGTCTCTGGAGTGTATGATGCAGAGGGATTGGGATTTCTTTAGATGTAGCATTTCTAACAGAGCTGGGTCATACATGGCTTTGTAAGTCAAGCAGAGGTCGCCACAAAGTAGGCAATATGAGACAGAGAATAGTTGGAGTTTTTTTAGTCTGTCCATATAGGATAAGTGTTCAAGGCCTAGGATCCTCTTTGTGAGGTACCTTTGTGGTATCTCCAGCAGGTGTCTAATGAGGTACATGCCAAATGAGCTGTTGTACTCGATGATTGGCCTAATGAGGAAAGAGTAGAGGGAGACAATGAACTCTTTCTTCCTGGATGCAAAACCCTTAGTAATGAGATGTGCCCCATAGAAGGACTTTCTGCCCACAGTGGCAACGTGGAGGTCAAAAGAGAGGTTGCTGTCAACCTGTGTTCCCAGATCTCTTATAATGCCTTCTGTGTTCAGTGGACTACCATCAATGTGGTAATTCAAGGGAACTGGGTTTTCCCAAAGGGGATGAAAACACATTTTTTGGCATTGAGCTTAAGGCCATGGTTCTGACACCAGTCATTGGTCTCATTGAGGCCTTTCTGTAGGATGTCAGCATCACTTGGGGAGTTAATAATAGCTCCCAACTTGCAATCGTCTGCAAACTTTGTCAGCCAGAGTCCCTTCTTGTTGGCCTGGACTTCAGAGAAGTAGATACCAAACAGGTGAGGACCCAGGACCGAAACCTTTGAGACTCCACTCATGACTGGTTGGCAGTCTGACTTGGAGTCAGCTACTTTCACACTGTGGGTTCTATATGTGAGCCAGTTTGCAACTCACCTAGTGATATAGGAGTTGATGCCTAGCTTAGTAAGTTTTTATATGATTCCTGAGTGGGGAATGGTATCAAAGGCCATGGCCAGATCAAGGTAGACTGTATGAACCACCTTACCTTCATCTACAGCATTGGTGACTGACAAAGAAGTTAACCAAGTTGAGCAGGCATGATCACCCCTTCAAAAAACCAAACTGTGTAAGATCCAGAGTTTGGAGATTCCCTATATCCTTGTCTGTTAGGTCCATGATGATGCATTCCATAGCTTTGCATATCAGACTCGTCAGGCTAATGGGGTGATTGTTCCCGGGGTCTGTACTTGCTCCTCCTTTGTGTAGAGAGATGACTGTAGCAGTGCACCATTCGATAGGGACAAAGCCTGAGGTGAGGTTGTGATTGAACAGGGCACACAGGTGAGGTGCCATTTCATGCTGTAGTTCATGTAGAACACAGCCAGGGATACTGGCAGGTCCCATAGAAGCTGTATTCTTGGCCTTGGGCAGTGCTGTTTTAACCTGTGTAGCAGTAATACTGTGAGCCTGGCAATCTACTGGTACTGTAATTGATCCTTTGTTGGGGGGATGAGGGGTAAAGTTAGCACTGAATCTGTTCACCAATATATTTGCAGTATCTGTTGGCTCGATATAGGAGATACCATTGTGCAGTAGCTCAGAGCAAGTCTGGGTATTGCCATAGAGATTCTTTACATAACTATAGAAGGCCTTGTGGTTGTCTTTACTATCTGCTGCAATTCTGTTTTCATAGCTAGCTTCAGAGGATTTTATGAGGGATCTCAACCTTTTGCTGAGGCTGATAAGGGTTTTTTTCCATTCTTGGAACTTCACCTTATACTGCATCAGTTTTTTTCTTCTGTTGTAAAGTTTGTTTATGGCAGGGGCCCACCAGATTGACTTCCTTCTTTTGAGGAGAGCATCTTAGTTCTTTTGGGTATGGCGAGATCCAAGCATTTGTGTATGTGTTCGTACAGTGCATTGGCGTATGATATGGCAGTCATGCAACTATTCTCCATGTGGATGTGGATTTCCAAGGTGATTAGCTTGTGATCGGATCTAACCGGGGAGGAGTTGACTATTGGCATAGAGCAAAGGTTGCCCATGTTAGTAATGACCAGGTCAAGGATGTTGCTACCCCTAGTGGGGGTAAGAATGAGTTGGCCCAGTGCATTGGAATTAATGAATTCCAGAAAGCGTTGGGCAAGTGTACTGGTACATGAGTAATTTTCCCAGTTAATGGAGGGGTAGTTGAGGTTGCCCAGTATAAGAGTGTTAGGTTGGACCCTAATATTCTCCAGGGTACTTAGGAATGTGGAGTGTGAATCTTGGGACATGGTTGGAGACCTATAGCAGACTACGACCTGAATTGCTGTCTTACCCAGTGTTAGCTGCACCTGAAGTATCTCAGATGCGTTATGTTGGGCTACCAGTCTGGAGGTGTGTGCATCCTTTCTGAATATAGAAACATCTCTGCCTTTGGAGCTTCGGTCCAAGTTCTGGGGCCGAAAGATGTGGAATAAGTTGTAGCCTGGTAGTGCAGGGGTGCTTTCTGCTGCCTTGAACCAGGTCTCTGTTATAGCGCAAATGTTGATGTTTTCCATTTTAAGGAGTACTACGTGCAAGTGCATTTTGAGATTTACTTAAAGAAATGGTGATGCAGAGGGAGACAGAAAATGATGGTCGTGTTTCCTGGATGGATATCATGGGGAAAATACAATAGAATAATTCAGAGACAATCCTATAGAGTAGTGGTGAGATGGAAGTGAAAACATAAGCAGAGAAAGTTAAAAAAGCAAAATAGGAGTAGAAGAAAAATGGGCTAAAGAAAATGAAAAACAGAAATAAGAGGTAAGGATTCAAAATAAAGAAGACAAAGAAATGAGCAGGTATGAAGTGTGGGGCAATTTAAAAGCTCCTTTGGGTGTAAAGGCACATAAGCTAAGGACATTTATTCTTGTTAACAAAAAGACATGCTGTGAGATTATATCTGAGACTGTTTTTTTTCAATGGAGAAGTTTCTTATAGAATATAAAAAAAGAAAGACTGTAACCCATGAAGTCTTTATATGATAAAAGCATTTAACAGGGAAACAAAAAAGAAAATTCATGTACAATTTCAAACAGAGGTGGAAAGAGAGACTTTGAAAGGATATTTGAAAGCTTTATGTAAAAAGTACTGGACATTTCAAGAGTTTAAGACAAAAGTGATTTATGGACTGGTGGATTTGGATGTAATATTGTGTTAAAAATAGAAACAGAAAAACGTATACATTTGCCATGCAAGATAAATGTGGAGGGGAATATGGGTGTTGTAAAATACTGGGGACAACCCAAAATGTATTCTTTTTGTTAGTGGAAAAAAATTGCTAAGTAACTGTAACAAAATAAAATCTTACATGTGTGGGGAAATGGGGCATGAATGAAAAAAATGTGAATTAAAATGTTATAAATGTAACAAAATTGGACATTCATTGAGAGATTGCAAAAATGAAAATAAGAGTAAGGAACAGAAAGAGAAGAAAACTAACAAAAAGAAGACATTTTAGGAAATAGTACACATAGAAGAAAAAATATTAAAGAAGACCTAGAAGAGGGTTCTGAAATAAGTGATGATGACATAAATTGGGAGGTAGTAAAAGGGGGAAAACAATTCTACTGGTAAAAGGGTAAAATACAGAAAAAGAAAATTTGTCTACAAAAGAAAAAAGAAAATAGATGAAAAAGTTAATTATTGGGGTTGGTATAATAGTTAAGGTGTTTGACTCACAGACACCAAGTACTTTGTTTATTCTTACCATTGAGAGAAAAACTGGCTAGGCTTAGAATGGCCTATTAAGAAAATTAGCTTATGAAACCAGAAATCTAAGGAAAAGGGAAAAAGAAAATTTTAGCATGCTTTCTGTAAATGTGAATAGCATTAAGAATACAGTACAAATACTAGGGATTTTGGAGTGGTGGAGTACATGTGATGTAGGTATAATTATATGGGTCTATATTATATGAACGAAAGTTCATAATCTCGAATGCTCTGAAGAGCGAAAATGCCGGACCTTGAAGTGCTTCTTGTGGGATTGCAGTACAGTGAAGGTCAGAATACTTGCCCTTTCCTCACTGTAGTTCGATCTCGGAGTTGGTATATATATATTTAATGCGGGTGGGGAAAGCGCAGGCCCCCATAATAAGGAGTTCGAGGTCTGGCATTTTCTCTCTTTAGAGCATTTGAGATTATGCACTTTCATTCATATAGTATAGACCCTAATTATATTACGGGACACAGTATTTTTAGCAAATAAAGAAGGATTATGAACAGAGAAACTATGGAGAGGAAAGATAATCTGGAATTTGGGAAATGAGAGATTTCCTGGACATGCATTCTGCAGAAATACAGTAACGATATTAGATGTAACTTTGGCAAAAATGGGAAAATTAACCGTTGTAGATTTAAAAATGGAAATAATATATAGAATTGTTCCCTATGTAGTTATAAATGTGAATATTATAACAGGAGACTTTAACTGTGATTTAAGAGGCAAGTGTAAAAAGAAAGGAAATGATAAATAAATGTTAGAAGTTGTAAGATGTGGTAAGTTAAAATACTGGGGCAAATATTCATTGACTTACAAAAGGATATCTATAGAACTGAAATAGATAATTTAATAGTAGCAGAAGGTTTAGTTATTGGAGAAGGGAGAGGTAGCTGAAATATGATTTTCTGATCATCTTGCAATTTGGCTAGAGGTAAAGAAAAACAATGAATAGATAAAATAGGCAAAGGAATAAAAAGGATAAAAGGGAAAGCATGGAATGAAGGAAAGACACTAGTAGTTCAGTTATTGAAGATTGTATTACTATTAGAACTTTTTATAAAATATGGTCTGAATGATGGATGATATTTAAGGAAAATATAAAAAATGTTTTTTTTTTACAGTGGGAATATAATGTGATAAAAGCAGGCAAAGAATATAAATGAACATATGATGCACTTGAAGATTTAGAACATGATAGAAAGTATTTTGAGAAAGAAAGAAAAAAAAATATATAAGCAAAGATTTATTTGAGAGAAATAAAAAAGGAATCAGGAAAAATTATGAATAGCCTAGTACAATATGTACAAGAAATGTTTAAAGAAAAAGAAAGGTAGTAAAAACATGGAAAGTGAAAAAGTTAACAGAAAAAAAAATAAAAAATTTGGAAAAGGAGATTTATTTAAATAAGCTAAAGTTTTAGGGCATACAAATATAGATATGCCTGCAGGACCAGATGGATTAGAATGTGAAATGGATAAAAAATAAAAGAAACAGCAAAACATGTATTTTTTAAAGATTTTGAATGAATGGTTAAATGAAGGTTTTATGTATAAAGAATTATGTAGTGGAATACTTAAATTCATATGGAGGAAGGAAGATAGAAGACAGTTAAAAAACTGGAGCCAATAGTATTGAATCATAATGATTATAAGACCTTTATGAAAATAATAGAAAAATATTTGAAACTGAAATTGGAAATATTATGGAAAATAATATATATGGTATAAAGGGGAATGTGTTATTAAGAATTATAAATAATAATTATAGATAGTGTGGAATTTCTCCTGTAGCCAGTAATCTAATAATGCCATATTATTTTCAAATGATTACCTATAACCTTAATTCCATTACTGCATACCTCTTAGACTTATCGTTGTTTTTCCTTTTACAACCGTATTATTATATTTTTGTATATAGCTATGTTTATTTCCATGGAGTACATTATTTTTTTATTATCCATTGTATTCATGACATTGTTTTGCTCTGTATTATTGTAAATTTGTCTCTACTTGCATGTCTGTTTGGGGCTTTTTCCCTTGGGTCTCCACTGAAAAGGGGTAAATTCTTACCCAGCTGGACCAACCCAGTTAACAAATGCAAAATAAATAAATAAATAATATTATGAATAGAAAAGCAGAAGTTAAAATCACAAGAAGAGACTGTAATAAGATATATACAAGTGGACATGAAATCATAGGGGTAATAATGAAAAAATATAATGCAAGTGAGAAAGTTAGGAAATTGTGTATGTCAGCATATTGGAGTAATAAAGTAAAATACTTGTAAATGGTTGATTAAATCCAGAGATACTTATGAAGATTGACATAAGAGAGGATTGTATACTCTTTTCATTAGCTATAAATGTGATAGTATGTAATGTATGTAAATTAAATTAAACAATGAAGGAGGTGGGATATATAACACCTGATGGGTTAAGCATTCCAATTCTGTTAAAATATGTAGATATTATAATAACTGCAGAAAACAAAATGTAGATTTAAAGAGGTAATAATTTGCACATTGATTGTCTAGGGTTGACAGGGATGACTTTAAATAAAGAGAAAGGTAAAGATTTAGGTGGTGTAATAAAGATAGGGTTGTATATTTTACAATGAATGAATGAAATTTCTGTGTCAGGTATAAAATTTGGGAATAAAGATGCAAGAAGAATTTAATATGAAAAAGAACAGTAGAAAAATAAAACAATCCTGTCTTTACTCACCCTTGTGCAGTACCACAGTGACTGCAATTCAACTACCCGGTATGGGAATAAAACCCATAACCTTTGCACCTAAGGCAAGAATGCTGCCTGTTTTGCTGTCAGGGTTGCCAGCATCAGGTTTGAATCAGTTGTGGCATACTCCAGTTGGCCTAGAGATGTGATTGTCATCCAAGATGCCTCCAGTATACATTACAATGTTAATGTAACACATCTCAACAGATGTTGAGTGCAGTCTCTATTTGTTAATCATTCAGAATTTGTAAAAATTGTTTCAACCATGTGCACAACCAACTATGAGCTGCATTATGTGACATTGGGACTTACTGAGTGCTGGACAAATGTTTATCATTTTCACATACTTCAGACTGTGCTGATCCTGTTAAAGATGGATTTCTTTTACCTATGATTGTTTTGCCACTGATGGTGAGTTTTTGTTAATCATTTCTTAAAGCTAGTATCATTTTTCATTACCCTTAAGAAATCATCCTTGATACCACATAATTTTGCAAATTACAATTTTACCTCTACCTTTGTCTTCATTGAAAAGCCAGTAGAAAAATGGTTATGCATAAACTATGTTGTTTCTGTTTACATCTATGATCCCTGTTTCAGACGTTCTCCCACGATGATGTGAATGACCTTTTTTTAAGGCATCAGTGATACTGTACTTGTCTTGTCTTTTGAGTTCTGTGCTACATCTGAGGCTGTGGACAGTACGTTCATAGATAAGTATTAGGCTAGCAGCCTGTGTGGCCATTTAAGTCTAGCCAATGTCCCTTCCAAAAAAAGGGAGTCTTTATAGATCATAGTCTGAGCTACTCTGGCTTATCAGCAGTATTTCATGGCAGGTTTGTAGCTAGTGTGTCAGGTCAAAATAAAAGAACAGTTTTCATTATACAGTCTTTCTGCCATTAGTGTATAACAATCAGCAGCAAGATGCACAACTGTTTCCAGTTCTGTTTCACAAAACCAGTATTTGTCTGTTTCTCCCACACGTTCAATGGACTTTGTAAACCAACATGTATGTAGTCCATTATCTTGGGCCACCGATATTAATCTTTCTTCTTTTGATTTAAATTCTCCTCTCTTAGCCATTCCTACATTTGATACTGACCAATATAAGGTTGCTCCAAAAATTTCATATAGTTGCAGCTATATTTATGGATTTTCCACATTTCTTGCCTTCTCATCTGATCATTCACCTTATATTCTTTCTTTTGTTTTTTGACACATTCTGTTGCTGCCTGATTTTTACCTTCTGCTAGTTTGAATTCCATTCCTGATTGCCACCAATATGATTCTGCTAAACTAAGCAGGGAAGTCATCTTAGACTTATTCTCCTTACGTTTTAAAACTTTCACAATGTTTGGGCCTTGTGAGGTCAGCAGATATGTATGCAGTCCTACAATTATAGATCTATACATATAGTAAATTTTGAGGAGGCCAATACCTCCTTCAGAACAAGGAATATATTGGCATGCACTGATTTGTATAAATCATTTCATTAGCATGAAGCATTCTTACTTTCCTGTCTAACTGATCCAACACCTTTTGGGGCCAGTCAGTTATTCCAAAGCTGTAAGCCAGGACAGTAAGAGCAATTTGGTTTAAAGGTTAGACTTTGTTTCTTAGTGTCAGCTCTGTTTTCAGTATCAATTTTATTCTTCTAAAATATTCCTTACTAACTCTTAGTCACACTTGTTCATGTTTTATTCTTGATCCTTCATCAATTCCCAAATATTTTTGCACTCCCTCTTACTCAAGTTCTTATTTGTCACAATCCTGTCCCAGGCTGATCTTTTCTTGGTGCTGTAGCTTTCTTGCTTTAAAGGTTGGTTTTGCAACGTATCAAGAATAAATAACATTCCTATATAAGTTCATAGGTAGGTACTAGGCTATTGGCCCTAGGGCCTATATAAGCCTAGCCAAAAAGGTACCCTGGCTTTCACCACCCAAGAAAATTATTTTCCTGTGCTCCTGTTGAGCAGAGCCACAGAGGTGATCACCGGGGTGAATTTCCTATTTCCCATCCAGTCATCAAGATTTTTCTTGACGAGTGCTAATGAGGAGCTTTGTTTGATATAGATATGTAGTTTGTTCCAGAGTATGGGAAGTCTCTGGGACAGGAATCTATCCCTCCAGCATGTTCTGTTTATTGTGGTGACAAGGTTTAGGTCCCTAGAGCGTGTAGCTCAGAGGTATTGGGATTTCTTTAAGTGGAGCATGTCCAACAGCTCTGGGTTTGACATAGCTTTGTATGTTAGGCAGAGATCGCCTCTGAGTAGGGGATATGCAAAGGAGTAAAGCTGGAGTTTTTTTTTAGATGGTCTGCGTAGGGCATCTGTTTGAGGCCAGTAATCCTCTTTGTGAGGTATTTATGTTGCCTTTCCAGTTGTAGATGTCTTGTGAGGTACATACCAAAAGGGGGAGTTGTACTCTATAATGGGATAATGAGTGACGAGTAGAGGGGAACAGTGACCTCTTTTTTTCCTGGGTGAGAAACCTTTTATGATGAGGTGCACCACGTAGAAGGATTTCCTGACTACTCTGGCAATGTGATTATCAAAGTAGAGACTATTGTCCACCTGTGTCCCAAGGTCTCCTATCACACTTTCAGTGTTAAGTAGACTACCACCTATGTGATAGCTCATAGGTTCAGAGTTTTTACCAAAGGAGATGACAATGCACTTTTTGGCATTGAGGTTGAGGCCATGGCTTTGACACCAGACATCTGTCTCAGTGAGGCCCTTTTGTAGTATGTCCACATTGTTATGAGTTTGGATTATGGCTCCTAGTTTGCAGTCATCTGCGAACTTCATTAGCCAAAGACCTTCTGTGTTAGCCTGTACTTCAGAAAAGTAGATACCAAACAGGAGAGGACCCAGGACTGAACCCTGTGGTACTCCACTTATCACTGGTCTGAAGTCGGATTTGGAGTCTGCTACTTTCCCAGTGTGGGTTCTGTCAGTTTCTTTAACGTCTCCATTACCAATCGTCTTTTCCTCTTTGTTTTCTTATTTTTCTGTTGTAAAAGTTTCCATATCAAGATGTTTTTGCCTATATTTCTCTTCACATATCTTTGCTGGTTCTCTTTTTATATTGATTAGTTTTGCTATCTCCTTTACATAAATATTGGACCATACTAAATCTCTTTTTCTGTCCCATGTCCTTGTTTCTTCTTAAGATTTCTCATGGTCACCCTGTTTTTCCTTACTTGGGGGACTAGTTGTTCCATCATGCTGTGATATAACCTGTGTTAGACTTTCTACACTAAATCTTTCACTTTGTAGGTATTCCATAACATCAACTTCTATTTTTTTTTTTATTTTTGCTTTACTAATATTTTCTACATTACCTCTTTCTGATCTTATTTTTTGTATTGTGAAATTTTCTATATGTGGATGTGTTTACCTATATTTCTCTTTGGATACCTTTGGGGCTGATTTTTTTATATTGTTTAATTTGACTTTCTCCTTTGCATAACTATTGAACCATATCAGCTCTCTCTTTATTTTGTATGTCCATATTTCTTTTTCGTACCTTTCAAAAATTACTAGATTGTTCTTTATACTTTCACACTACCTCAGTCACTTCTTTTTACAAACAGCACAAGGTTTCTTAGTCTATATAATATTTTTTTATAAATCTATTGTATTAAGGAACACATTTTTTATTTGAAACTTCTGACAATTTTTCTTGTGCAAGTGTTTTTCTTTCCTCTAATTTCCCTCTTTAATCTTTTGTATATCTTCTGTCTGGAAATTCTGGACTTCTTGCATAATAGTAACAGTATATAATTTTAATTTATTTCTTATCCTCAGTAGTCCACCCTATTGTCTTTATGGTTCTTTTTTGGCCCATCAGTTTTTGAGATATTTGTGGACTACTACTTCCTTCTACAACAGAGGGTTCATCCTCCCATGAGCTTGGCCTGGCCCCATTGTAGGAATGTTTCCCTGTCTTGAGGATTCTACACTCTCATTTTTTTCCACTTCTATCACCAGTACACATACCTGGATTGGGCACTTTTTTATCTTGGAGTATTGTGCACCCAGCTATCTTTTTGGTGTTTTAACCTACTTCTGTCCATGATATATGATATAAAATGCAGTCTGTATGTTAGTGTTTTCTTGATGAGATTTTGTGAAAAACAGGGTCCATCTCCTGAAGGTACTCATCAAGACTTTGGGATTAATTCAGTTCCAGCAATGCTAGTCTCCTTTGCTTGCTGATCTATCATCTGTCCATTAATTTTTGAGATGCCATAGATGATACTAGTGTTTCAGACAGTGTTATAATAGGGGTGATATGGATGGCAACCCATGGTCCATGACTTTAGGGGTCTACTAGTTCTGTACAGAAACAGCAGTGAACTCCAGTATATATAATGACTAGAAAACATGCTTTAAAATAATTATGTTATCTGCAGGTATCTGTGAGTATAATGTAATAATCAGAAATCTTGTATGTTGATTTAAAAAAAAACATTTAAATGTCTCTTTGAGTATCTGTTTGCACTCCAGAGGGAGAACATTCTTCTCATTACTCTGACTGTTTCACATTATACCAGGCTTTTACAGCAATCTATGTTTTGCAGGTCTAGCCTACCCAAGTTAAGAATAATTATTCATGGTTATGGTTAAACACTGCACCTATCAACTGTCTGTCATTTTGTTGAAAATTCTAAACTTTTGACTTAAATAACACTTTGCCACAAAATAATGTGCAGTGCAATTAAATTATGATCCTTTCTTTTTTGGGGGAAGAGGGGGGTGCAGCTGCCTGAACATTTAAGACAAGTTTTTTAAGCGTACAGGTTATAGGCGGTCTCTCAGCCAATTACATAATAAGCCACAACAGACTTGCTTTTGAAAGATATAAAATGTGTGCACATCAGGCAGTTAGGAAGTAGAAGAAAACTGAGTCATTTTACTTTTTCATGGTGTATTTCACTTTTTTTTTTTTTTTTTTACTTTAAATAATGCCCAACCTGCCAGCCTTATGGCTGCAGGAGTTGGTATATGGACCAAAACTGAGAGCAGATGTATTAGACCAGCCATGGAGAACAATATAAAATGAAGTCCTGCTAGCAACTACCAAGGCAAACTACTAACAATGCTGTCAAATAAGTATGTAAATTTATTGTATACATTAAAGGCTTAAAACTAAATAGCTGACGGAATGAAAATTGCAATCTTGTTTATTTTCTGAGTGATAATAATATTACAGGAGTTTTGTGTTTGCATTCTCTGATGCTGTTCATGGCTGTTAGGTCAGGTGTCATTTAAATGTACAAAAATACAGTATTCTCTTTGCTTAAGTCTAGAAATGCAGCCAGCCATATTAAATGAAGCTTCACAGTTTGCACACAGTATTCAGTGGATGTACTTTCAGTCAGTGAAAATAACCTTCAGTCAAGAATACTGATAAAACAGAATGTGCTGTACATTTGAGTGCAGACACAGTTTTCTTTGTATTATACAAGGCTTAGAAACCAAGGTTAAAGAGGCGTGTAGAAGTTTACAAGGTTTTGGTATTATTAGGAAATATTTCAGACATAGTTAAGTTAGTTAATTTGGACTGATATGCAGAAAGTCATGGCAGTGTAGTCTTCAGAAGGCACTACAGACACTCAGTTATGAGAGCAGAAGTCAGGTCAAATATCTGGCATTTCAGAATATTAAGTATACCAATCAAGAGAGAAAAATATGAATGCAGAAGACTATTTCACTATCAAAGAAATATAAATATGAATGCAGAGGACTGTTTAAGTTTATCAGCACTATTACTGGAAACAATATTCAGATATTGTTGACAACTTCCTTCACTCTATATAATAAACCATTCTTAACTGAACTACAGCATGTGCAGTAGTCATTCTGAAAAGTACAAGAAGCTTTGACCCATAAAGTAGAGACTGGCACCTGTTCAGCACAGTTCTGGGTAATTAACAGATACAAAACAATTAATTCCAGTCTCATTCCAGTTTCTTTCAATTGTTTCCAATGCATTCCAGTATTGTAGAGTCATGTCAATTCTTTCAATGGTGAGCCACCATTGATTGGGGGGGGGGGCACAACAGTTAAAGTAAGTCCCAAAACCCATAGCAACCTGCTCAGAAGCCAGACTAACTGTATTCTACAGAACAGACTTCAGAGCACCAGTGTTTTTTTTAAAACATTACTTCAGCAAAAGCCTCAAAGAACATCATCAACAGAACAGCAGTACTTCAGAAAATCTAAAACCTTCCAATCATAAAATCTCAAAGAACTACAGACTCTTTGAGATACCAATCATAAAATCTCAAAGAACTACAGACTCTTTGAGATACCAGTGTAAAATACATTATCCAGTTAACAGCAATGACTGTAAATCTCAGTGAAGTTTAAACACGTCAGTAAATGTAAATTGTATAAACATATCAAACAGTACTTCTACAGCAAAGAAGCCAGTAAATGTGTGATTTAAAGTTAAAAATTGGGTAAAACAGTCTAAAAAGCAGTCTAAAAACTGTGTTCCAGAAATATTTGTTTACATTTAAAGGTTAATAGTGCAGGAGTGTTCAATCTTTCTAGATGGAAAAAGGTTAAATCACAGAAGCAGTCTACAACAGACACACTGTCTCATGATTCTCAGAATGAGTGTTTACAGGCTTCAGAAATCAATGTAAATAATACAGCACATGCAATTCAAAATACAGAGTTAAGTCACACTATTGCACGTAAAGATGTCAACACAGACATTGTAAGTAACATGCAGATTTCCTGTTCAAACATAAAGTAAACAATTGCAATATCTCAGTTTCCCATTAGTACCCAAAGAGTGGCATACAGCAACAGTGGTCCCTCTCCACAAAGGTGGTGCCTCAATGGACCCTGGAAACTATCGCCCCATAAGCCTGACTAGCTTGGTCTGCAAAGCTATGGAAAGGATCATCATGGACCTCATAAATAAAGGTATTGGGGACCTACAGACACTGGATCCTACCCAGTTCGGCTTTGTTAAGGGCAGATCCTGCCTCTTAAACCTGGTCGATTTCTTTGAAACAGTCACCAAGGCCATTGACGAGGGGAAGGTGGTCCACACAGCCTACCTGGACCTTGCAAAAGCCTTCGATACAATACCCCACTCTGGCATTATAGATAAGCTCACCAGCTTAAATATAAACCCCTATGTCACTAGATGGGTTGCAGACTGGCTCAAGGACAGAACCCACATGGTTAGAATTGCTGGAGCCATGTCAGACTCCAAACCAGTTACAAGTGGCGTCCCACAAGGCTCAGTCCTGGGACCTCTGTTGTTCGGTATATATTTCTCAGAGGTACAGGCCAACACGGAAGGACTGTGGCTGACCAAGTTCGCAGATGACTGCAAACTGGGCGCCATTATCGACTCTCCAGCCGACGCAAGCATCCTCCAAAAGGGCCTCATAAAAACAGACAACTGGTGCCAGAGCCATGGCCTCAAGCTAAATGCCAAAAGTGTATAGTCATCCCTTTGGCAAAAACTAAGTGGCCACAAATTACCACATAGGTGGTAATCCATTAAGTACAGAAGAAGTAATTAGGGATCTGGGGACCCAAGTTGATAGCAATCTCTCATTTGACAACCACGTGGCCAAAGTGGTTAGAAAAACATTTTATATAGCCCACCTAATCATGAAGGGATTCACATCTAGATCAGGGGAGGTCATCATGCCTCTTTACTCATCCCTTATCAGGCCCATAATTGAGTACAATGCCCCTTTTGGGATGTACCTTACCAGACACCTGCAGCAACTGGAAAGACCCCAGAAGTACCTCACCAAGAGGATCAAAGGGCTCAAACAGATGCCATATGCTGCGCGGTTAAAGAAACTCCAGCTCTATTCAATGGCATACCACCTGCTCAGAGGCGATCTGTGCCTGACGTATAAAGCCATATCCATCCCGGAATTAATGGACATGCTGCACCTCAGAAAATCCAAATCCCATTGAGCTACGCGCTCGAGAGACTTTGAACCTCAGCACTGAAATAAATAGGACATGCTGGAGGGACAGATTCATAACCAAGAGGCTCCCTTCACTCTGGAATAAAATCCCAGTCCAGGTTAGGCAGAGTCCCTCATTGACTCTCTTCAAGAGGAATCTTGATGAGTGGATGGGAGATCGTAGGTTTACCCTGGTATCACTTCTGTGTCACTGTTAGACAGAGGCACAGTATACTAACCTCGAAAAAGGGCATAGCAAAATTAATTTAAAATGGGTGGCGAAAGCCAAACACACTCTGGCTAGGCTTATAAATGCCCTAGGGCAGATAGTCTAGTATGAACCTATGAACCTATTATTTCAAATTCAAATATTCAGAATGTACATGTAATTCAAGATACAGAGTTAAGTCACAGTATTGCAGCTGCAGATGTAAACAGTCATTGTGTGTAACATGCAAATTTCCAGACAACACATGATTTCAAATACAGATGTTCAAAATGTAATAAATTCTAGTTTCTTGTTTTCAGAAGCCAGTGCAAATATTGCATTAAGGTGGGATAAAATGGATTAGAGTGCAGATTGTGATCCATTTGATAAGGTAAACACCACCATAAATGATGTACAGACTTCAGGAATTCAGGGTAATGTAAAGTAAAAATACGTACCCTAGCTCAAGTCAATGTTGTTATTAGTGTTTCAGGGAAAACAACGAAGAAACACGTTCCATAGCTCAAGTCAGTGTTGTTCCTGGTGTGACAACCCACCACTGGACCAGTAATCAAGGAGCCTCAGTCCTCACCACTGGCAACAGTAGCGGATGTACACTGGGAGGATAAATGGTACACACACACACTATTTCCAGATGCAGCTCTCTGCATCGTGTAATTTCCCTCAAGAGCACACAGAGACAACAGTCAGTTCAAGGCTGGTTTCTCCAGATCCCCAATTAGACTCCAAACTGGCACACCTCTAGAGTTCAGATCTCAGCTGAGTGGCCAAGCCAAGACCTCTAGCACCCTCTCTGTCCAACCAGTGCTTTGTGTCGCTTCCCAAGTAGCTGACACACACACTCCTTGAGGTTTGATTCATATACACACACAGACACACACACACACACACACACACACACACACACACACACACACACCTGGAAAAGGCTGGCACAGGTTTACTAGCTATGCTACCTTTTTCCCAGACTATACGGTAGTTACCACTGCCACCACCCAACTCCTTATCAGCTACTTTAAGGCCCTTAACAAAGGGTGTCCAATCTTTCTGTGTAATATTAATATTACTACAAATTGTATTTATTTATTTTTTTTTTTATTTTATTGTTTAACCGAAAAAACCGACTGGATACAATGTCCTTTTTCAGCGGAGGCCGGGAGAAAAAGCTCCATCATTATACAAAATACAGAAGACATTTCCAAAGTTATAAAATTAAAGAGAGAAAAAAAGTCAAAAAGTCAAACAAACAAATTGATTGATTAATTATTTTTGTTACCAATATATATAAGGAAGTAAAAAAATGATAATGAAGACAATCAATAATAGAGACTAGGAAATGTCAGTCAGGAAGGTCAGCAGAGCAGGTGAGCATTGGCAGACGTGGCTCAGTGAATGTTTTTGAAGAAATGGGGTGGTGGGGGTAGAATGCTGGTGGGAAGAGGGAAGAGGGGTCCTTTTCCACCATTTTGGAAAGAGTGTGTCTCTCCAGTATTATAAGCTTTGAAACCATTATTTTGTTGACCATCTTTATGAGTGTGAAGACTGTTAAGATTAGAGTATTGAATTAAGTGAGAGTGAAAGTGGAGGTTCTTCAGGAAGGTTTTGAGAATTTTATGTACCTCAGTGTTTTGGTGGGTAACTCTAACAAGGGGGTTCAACTATTTTTTTTAGGGTTTTTCAATCCATTTAGGTTGGTCCCTTATGCAAGTGCTGCTGCAAATCTAGCTATATGATTATATGGGCTGATAGTTTATCAAGTATGGTTTTGTTAAGATTGGTGAAATATTACAGATGAATAAAGAAGGGTGGAAACAAATGTGTTGAGACAATGAAACTTTAGTACTTGGTGTTAGGATTTGTTTAATTATATATAGCTTTAATTTTTTGTTTTTATTTTTTTTTTGGATTTGTTGATATGCATGTATTTGTATTATTTTCAATAGTAACTCCTAGCAAATTTTAGTGGGGGTCTGGGGGAGATATTAGCCTTTTTGGATGTGGAAGAGAGAGACCAGAGAGATGATTAATTTGAGATGTTTGGAGATTAATAATAATAATTTAGTTTTTTTTGAATAACTAGTCGTCTAAATTAATTTTTTATTTTTCGATTTAGGATTTTTGTTTTTTTAGTTATAGTTCGTCTTGGAGTGTGTCTGAGAAGTCTGTCTGGTTGTTATCTAGTCATTGCATATGCATGGCCTCAGGAGGAGGAACTGTATCAGTGTTGAGAAGACCGAGAAAGAAGTGGCCCCAAAATGGACCCTTGAGGGACCCCAATGGTATTTGACCCCAATGGAGAAAAGTATTCTGCCACAATACTGCTTGTTTTCCTGTCTGAGGTTCTTGTCTAAAACCAGTCTAGTCATTATCCAGGTAGAGATTATTTATCCAGGTAGAGATAGTTAGTGGTTGGTTGACCAGTCTGTGCTGATTTGTAGTCTCTAGAAAATAGAAAGAAGGACACTTTCTTGTCACACTTTTTTATGGTTTATGGTGTATTGTGAGGAGAGAAGAGCAGTTGTGGTACTGTGTTTGGGTCTGAAACCATGCTGGGGAGTTGGCTAGGAGGTTTGTTATGGATGGATAATTGGACTAGCTTGTTGTTGCATACATCTTTCCATAATTTTTAATGGCATTTACATAGGGGACTATGGGCCTATAGTTAGATAATTCAGTGGCTGTCCCTCCTTTATGGAGTGGTGGGTGGTATAACATTTTCCATAAAGTTGGTGTACTATTGACTCCTGGAGTTAGATTAATGAGGATAGAAACTGGATGAGCTATAACATCTGCAGAAGGTTGAAGGTATTCTGCTGGGAGTAGATCTGCAGAGGGTAGATGGCTTGTAATTTTCTGTAAAGGGCTCTTATGTAGGATGTAGGGACACTTTTTAGGAAAAAGGTCTTCTTCTGTGTGGTAATGTAGTTATGTGGGTTGGTTACAAGAGGATAGTTGGTTGGGGTGGGGTGATCGGTTTTGTTGTGGTTAAATTAACAGGTAGCTATTAGGATATTCTTATGGGTTTTTATCCACATGGGTTGGATGGTAGTGTGACCATGAGTAAGGCTATTAGGTGTGGCCCACACAGTTTCACCAAGTAAATATGCAAGTACTCTCAAAACTTAAATATCTCCAGACAAATCAGCCACAATGAAAGGTTTAAATATATTTAATAATAAAAGAGCAAGAAAATACTTGGTATATATTCACAGTGACATCAGAGTTCAAAACCACAGGAAGTAATTAAAACAACGTTGCAGGGCAGTCTCCAATAAATAAAGAAAAATATCTAAACTAAGTTTTTCTATATTCCTGACTATATCTAAGAGAATTATACTATACCCTTGTTAACTTACTTAATTAGAGCAAGGCAGTTGTGGTGAATGGCTGTTGTCAGATCCAAGACAGAATACAGAATGCACTCTCTCTAAGAGACTTCTCAAATTAATATCTCAACTATTACTATTGGGATATTTTGCAGCATAACATCATTTCTTGTCATTTGACTCTTTCCCAGGTGAAATCCCTCACTGCTAGAACTGGCAGTATTTAGCATCTACATGTGAAAATACATATACCTCAGATTTTGGCAGATGCTGGAAGTCATAAAACAATTACATTCCTCCACATTTCAAGACTATTAATTATTTTACCAAAAATACAATACAGAAAGCTTCTTAGCCCAGTTTCTGTGTTTCTAGCTCCTTGAAAACTGAAAGATACAATCTTTTATTGTGTAGCCATAAAGTAATTTAATTTCATCTATTTTTCTGAAGTTAACCTCCTGTATTCCAGTTTCCACTGTTAAAATGCATACACTTAAACAGTTACAAAAGTGCATTCTCATTTCTGTTCTCTTCTGGTAGGGCACACTATGGTTACACTTTAAGCACAAGCACTTTATAATATACCTTTTTAATACACATATCTGTGCAAACCAGTTTAATATACACATGACATACAGTTCAAATACAGTTTAAGTATCTTATATAAATCATGTTGATATTCACAAATGACATATAATTATTTACAAAATTCCAGCTAGCTGTGCTAGCAGTATCTCCTTTTGTGACAGCAAGTTCTATATAAATATACTGGAAATCCTTTTCTAAAGGCTGTGCAGTCTAGCGCCGAACCAGATTATTTATATGTCGTTGTTTAAAGTTGAAACAGATGGCAATATTTCATTGTTTACAGAAAACAAATTATGGATTAATGTACTGATTAATAGAGATGCATCAGTTTCAGTTTCAAATAGACCTCTGCTAGAAGACATGAGTGCAGTTTTGTTAATATTTAAAGGGTCAAAGATTACAGCAGTTAAGAGTTCTAAGCACAACAGCTCCATAGTATGTATGGGCATTTCATCAGAGGTGCATGTTGTTTTAGATTTCAGTAACAATATTTTATGGAAAAATAAAAATGCTACAGAATGTACAGTAATGCACACAAATGGCACTTGTAAAAATCTGTATGCAATAGATTCTGGAAATGTACAGAATCTGAAGAATTGGTTATGACAAGAACATGCAGATTTATAGGTTAAAGATAAAATAAATTCCGGTTCAGCTGACACAGCTGAAGTGCATGGAGTCATATTATCACACTTTCCTCTTTTTCTCAGAAATTCATACTGGGAATAACCAGTAATAAAAAAAAAAAAAAAATACCAGTACGCATTTACTATTCTGGAAGCACATGTTCTGTAAGCTTTACCAGAAATGGAAGTCGAGTTAATTCGCAGAATAAAGGGTTTATAGTTACAGATTTGGCAAATTAGTTTTTGTGTTATTGTTTTGCTTAAATAATATCTTGATACAGAGTCAAAACAGCATTCACTGCAATTAAATAATATTTTGCTAGAATGTAAAATTTAAAGTCAGTGCTACATTTAAGAAGTGACAGCACAATCAAAAGTTCAGAACCCATGCAAGAATAGAGTGTATCAAATATTGAGTCATTAAAGCCACAAGTTCAACACTAGTAACAAATGTGTATATTATATGAAGAAACTTCACATACTTGTATAAAGAACAGACAAGTAAACTTTTAGAATTAAATCAGTTCAGCTGTAGTAATAAATGTATATATGCAAACTTTTCAAGACTGTATATATTTCAAGCAGAAATTGCAGTTTGCCAAGCACACCAGAGGCACAGACTAACATAAATGAGTAATTAAATTACAGGCCAGCTCAGCAAGCTGAATTAAACACAGTGCTGTATGCCATAAAACAGTTCAATATTACTAGTGACAGTTATATGCAGTAACAGTTCTTACTATTTATTCATGAAAGCTGTAGACAGTAATAATGAATCCTTTCAGCATTTCATAGTATTGAAAGAATTAAATTACATCAGCTAAAGAAACAGTTATGTTAAGACAGTGGGTGGAGAATTGCACACTGAAGAATAAATTATGACCTGAGGATTACAGAGTCGATGTCGGAAGTTGAACAGTTAAGATTAATTTTATAAAGGTGCTGAAATGCAAAAAAAAGTTAAAATATTAATACAGTGTCAACTTACTACTTTAATTTCATTTCAGGTTCTGACAGGGGAAAAACAATGCCACCGAGGTTGTTGTTTGATATAATAATGAAGTTACAGCCTTTCCATTTCACTATAGTACATTATCAGTTCATTTACAGACTTGCAAGAATGTATTTATTTAGAACATTGGTTTAGTTCACTATAGTATATTTTATTTTATTTATTTAAGTTTGATGACCGGGGAAGTCCACTGGGCTAAGAACTCATTTTCAAGTGGAGGCCTGGGGAAAAAAGCTCCACAATAATTGCAAGATACATTTCACATGTTACAAAATGACATAGTTTATACAGCTAATTAAACATTTACAGATAAGCTCCATGATATTTTCAACTGGCTTGTCACAATGTTACAAAAATGAAAAGACATAATTCAGTAAAGAAATTTCAACATTTACATAAAGGGAATATTTTTGTTATAAACTCAATTCTAGGTTTAACATTTCAAAATATATAGCTACTAGCCATTATTAGGTTAGGATAATATTATGCATGAAGAGGGTAATAGTATATTTGAGATTGGAGAGTATAGTACAATATATATTAGAGAGAAAATTATATTTTAGTAGGGGAGGGATTGTTTTTGGTGGGATGAAGTAATAGTAGAGGTGGATGGATGAGTCAGTGCAAGGTGGAATTGGAGAGGTTAAGTTGGAGCATGACAAGGGCATTCCCATTTGGAAGAAATATGAGACAGTAGCTGAGATTTGAAATTTGTATGGTTAGGTAGGTTGCGTAGGTGTGTGGGAATAGAGTTCCACTGTTTAACTAAGGAGTGGGACAGCAGTAGAGGGCCCGGAGGTCATGCAGGTTTGTGGACCTGAAGGAGATTTTGGTTTTTGGATCTGAGTGAGCGGTTGGGAATGTAAGGTTTTAAGGAAGTAGCGAAAGCTGGGCAGTTGGCTGGTCTAAAGATGAGATTGTGGGCAATGGTGAGTTGTAGGTAACTGAGGTAGTTGGGTAGTTCAAGCCAGCTGAGGAGGGAGTGGCAGTGGTGGGATGATTTTTTTGAATTGGCTGCAAATTTGGAGATCTTGTGGTAGCAGGATTCAAGTTTGGACCGAAGGCCAAAATGGAGATTGGTGAAAAGAGGGGCACTATACATAAGGGAGGGGAGTAGGAAGGTGGATGCAAAAGTTTGATGGGTAGTGGGGCTTACGAAGCAGTTGTGCCTGTAGAGGAGACCTAACTTTTGGTGGATTTTCTTCATTGTGGAGTGGATGTGGGTGTCAAATTTTAGTTCTTCATCAATAATGATGCCAAGAAGCTTGGTGTTGGGAACAATTTCAAGGAGGGTGTTGTTTTAGCTCTGTATCATGAATGTGGATATGTTAATGGAGTTTTTGGTACGGGAAAAACATTAGTTTGGTTTTATTTGCATTTAGTGCCAGATGGTTAGACTGCATTCAGGTTTCCATTTTGGAGAAGGCTAGTTGGGTTTGTGATAGGAGCTCAGAGGGGGAGAAGGCTGAGCGGATGATTGTTGAGTCATCTGCATATTGTTTGTATGCTTATATTCTTAGAAGAATTTGTTAGCATCATATGTTTATTTCATGGAGAAAAAAGTAAATGAAGTCAGGGCAACAAGTAATGCTATCAGTTTATAATTGTTAATGCTGCAAATGTTATTTTGAGGACCTGAGACTGCTTTTTGTGCTTTGCAGATTGACTTTCTAGTTTGATTTTAAATACTGGCAAGAAAACTACTACATTGGCCACTTAGCCATGCACAAGAAATTGGAAAGGGACGGTTTGGAAGACCTTAGTGTATCCAGCATTCTAAGGACTCTAGGGAGGGCCTTCTAATCCCTCAGCCTTGACTAGGACAATGAAGAGTAAGGCCAAAACGGGTCTATATTGACATCTCGAATGGTAAAAATATTGAACTCTCACATGAACGAAAAGGTACAAAAATGAACTTGCTATTGTGGGGGGCTGTGCCCCCCACCTCCCCCTGCTAAATATATATTCCAACTACGAGGTTACACTACAGTGAGGAAAGGGCAAATATTCCATTTCTCTCTGTACTGTGATGCCAAAAAAACAGGTTCATTTATGTACCTTTTCACTCATGTGAGCGTTCAATATTTTTACCATTCGAGTTGGTAATATAGACCTGGCCAAAACATGGCATGAGCTGTGGTGCACAACTCAGCTACAGCCAAATGCTAATTAAATATGTATACTGAAAAGTTGTAAGACTTTGATGTTATAATATAGACCCATGGTGTGGAGGGATTGGTATTTTTTTAGATGTAGCATTTCTAAAAGAGCTGGGTCAAACATGGCTTTGTAAGTCAAGCAGAGATCACCTCAGAGTAGGCGATATGAGACCAAGAATAGTTGGAGTTTTTTGAGTCTGTCCATATAGGACAAATGTTTTAAGGTCTAGGATCCTCTTTGTGAGGTACTTTTGTGGCCTCTCCAGTTGTTGCAGGTGTCTAGTGAGGTACATGCCAAATAGGGCATTGTACTCAATGACTGGCCTAATGAGGGAAGAGTAGAGGGAGACAATGACCTCTTTCTTCCTGTATGCAAAACCTTTAGTAATGAGAAGTGCCACATAGAAGGACTTTCTGACCACAATGGCAATGTAGTGGTCAAAAGAGAGGTTGCTGTCAACCTGTGTTCCTAGATCTCTTATAAAGCCTTCTATGTTTAGCAGACTACCATCGATGTTGTAATTCAAGGGAACTGTGTTTTTCCCAAGGTGGATGATGACACATTTTTTCACATTGAGCATAAGGCCATGGTTCTGGCACCAGTTGTTGGTCTCATTGAAGCCTTTCTATAGGATGTCAACATCACTTGGGGAGTTAATAATAGCTCCCAACTTGCAATCATCTGCTAACTTTGTCAGCCAGAGTCCCTTTGTGTTGGCCTAGATGTCAGGGAAGTAGACACCAAACAGGAGAAGACCCAGGACCGAACCCTGTGGGACTCCAATTGTGACTGGTCGACAGTCTGACTTGGAGTCAGCTACTTTCACACTCTGAGCCAGTTTGCAACCTATATATAGGTGTTGATGCCTAACTTTGTGAGTTTTTCTATGATTTCTGAGTGGGGAATGGTATCAAAGGCCTTGACCAGATTAAGGTAGGCTGTGTATGAACCACCTTGCCTTCTTCCACAGCTCTGGTGACTGACTCAAAGAAGCCGACTAAGTTGAGCAGGCACGATCTACCCTTCACAAAACCAAACTGTGTAGGATTCAGAGTTGGAGATTACCTATATCCTTGTTTATTAGGTCCATGATGATGAGTTCCATAGCTTTGCATATCAGACTCATCAGGCTAATGGGGCGATAGTTCCCAGAGTCTGTATTCACTCCTCCCTTGTGGAGAGGGATGACTGTAGCAGTGTGCCATTCGGTAGGGACAAAGCCTTAGGTGAGGCTG
Organism: Protopterus annectens; assembly: GCF_019279795.1. Classification (NCBI taxonomy): domain Eukaryota; kingdom Metazoa; phylum Chordata; order Ceratodontiformes; family Protopteridae; genus Protopterus; species Protopterus annectens. Next base: position 152,824,969 of record NC_056736.1, on the reverse strand, counting down.
TGATTGAACAGGGCACACAGGTGAGGTGCCAGTTGACCCTGTAGTTCATGTAGAATATAGCCGGGGATATTTTCAGGACCCATGGAAGTTGTATTCGTGGCCTTGGACAGTGCTGCTTTTACCTGTGCAGCAGTAATAATGGGTGCCTGGCAATCTACTGGTATTGTGATTGGTCCTTTGTTGGGGGGGGTTATGGTTGGCATTGAATCTGTCGGCCAGTATTTTTGCAATATCTGTTGGCTCAGTGTAGGAGGTACCGTTGTGCAGTAGCTCAGAGTAAGTCTGGGTTTTGCTTTGGAGATTCTTTACATAACTATAGAAGGCTTTATGGTTGTCTTTACTATCTGCTGCAATTCTGTTTTCATAGCTATCTTTAGAGGATTGATGAGGGATCTCAACTTTTGTTGAGGCTGATAAGGGAGTTTTTCCATTCTTAGGACTTCACCTTATTCCGCATCAGTTTACTCCTTCTGTTGTAGAGTTTGTTTATGGCAGGGGGCCAACAGATTGGCTTCCTTTTTTTTTCAGGAGAGCATCTTGGTTCTATTGGGTATGGTGAGAACCATGCATTTGTGTATGTGTTCGTACAGTGAATTGGTGTATGATTCGGAGGTCATGCAACTATTCTCCATTTGCATGGGTGCCTTGAAGCTAGCCACCTCTGATTTTAGGAGCACAAAGTTAGCTTTGGAGAAGTTTTTCATGGTGGTTACCTTTGTTGGGGGGGTGGGAGGGATGTGGATTTCCAAGGTGATTAGTTTGTGGTCGGATCTAACCAGCAAGGAGTTGACTATTGGTGTGGAGCAATGGTCACCCATTTTAGTAATGACTAAGTCAAGGATGTTGCTACCTCTAGTGGGGGTAAGAATGAGCTGGTCCAGGGCATTGGAATTAATGAATTCCAGAAAGCGTTGGGCAAGTATATTGGTACACAAGTAGTTTTCCCAGTTAATGGAGGTTAGCTAAAGTCGTCCACTATGAGAGTGTTAGGTTGGACCCTAATAAACTCAGAGAAAACGAACAAACTGCAACAAAATGAAGGAAAAAAGGACCACACTGGATACTCAAAGCAGTTCCAATAAGCGCTTTCGTTTACTAAAATGAGCAAACTTCTTCAGACAATTTTAAGACACACAAGTACACTTAAATACAATACTTATCATGACATCATTTCCTTTAGAAAAACATAATTTCCTTTGGAAAAACACAGCCTCATTTTAAAGTGCCAAACTCCTATAAAAACAAATCATATGTCAAAAAATAAATAATAAAAGTCCTTACAAATACTTCCAAAAATTACATGTAAAAATACATTTGTATAATTTAATAAATATACAGTAAAAAGCATTAAAAATATATAAACATAAATCTATCTAACGCTTTTAATTTCAAGATGCTCTTAATAGAAACAAAGTCATTTAAACCTGGCAGAACTAAGGCATTTAATTTAAACTGCCAAATCGGTTCCTTCTCCTCTAATTTCAAATCCATTGGTCCACCCCTAAAATTATTCGGAATTTTTTCAATAACTAAGAACTTGAATTCATGTTTAGGACACAAATTAATATGCCTTGCAAGTGCATTGTTCAAATTCTTTTTGTCAGTGGCATACAAGTGCTCATAAATTCTGTTCTTGAGGGGTCTTTCAGTTTTGCCCATGTAAAAAATGGGGCAATTTTTACATGAGCTCATTGGCACTTTAAAATGAGGCTGTGTTTTTCCAAAGGAAATGATGTTTTTCTAAAGGAAATGATGTCATGATAAGTATTGTATTTAAGTGTACTTGTGTGTCTTAAAATTGTCTGAAGAAGTTTGCTCATTTTAGTAAACGAAAGCACTTATTGGAACTGTTTTGAGTATCCGCTGTGGTCCTTTTTTCCTTCATTGTGTTGCAGGTTGGACCCTAATATTTTCCAGGGTGCTTAGGAACATGGAGTGTGAGTCTTGGGACATGGTTGAGGATGTAGAGCAGGCTATGACTTGAATCGATGTCTTACTCAGTGTTAGCTGCACCTGAAGTATCTCAGATGCATTATGCTGGGCTACCAGTCTGGAGTTTTGCACATCCTTTATGAATATTGAAACACTACTACCTTTGGAGCTTTGGTCCAAATACTGGTGCCGAAAGGTGTGAAATGAGTAATAGCCTGGTAGTGCAGGGGTGCTTTTTGCTCCCTTGAACCAGGTCTCTGTTACAGCACAAATGTCGATGTTCTACATTTTAATGAGTGCTTCGAGTGAGTGCATTTTGAGATATAGACTTCTAGCATTGAGCAGCATGACCCTCAGTTTGCATTTGTTTGTAGCTGTTATGGTGATAATTTGGTCTTTGGAACACCACCTAAAAAAGCCACTATAGGTTTGACAAGAGCCTTAGCCAGTAGCCGGAAGCCCAGGGGTGACAGATGCAGGCCATATCTGGCAAAGCATCGAGGTCTGTCAATCATGTCATCCTAGCCAGACAGATACTGGATCCCCTTAGAATAACCCCAGAAACTTAGCCAGTTGTTAAAATCAATAATTTTCTGCTTGTACTGTGATATTCTGGGTGATGGTAGGATGTTGCTCAGGGCTAGGGTCATACTCACCTGGGCTACATAATCTGAGAGCGCCTCCATTTCTCTTTTCATGTAGTCCAGGGAGGTGCATCTTAGGTCATTCACACCCACATGTACAATGATAGAGTCATATTTATACCTGTTGTTGAGGAACCTGAGTGTGTGAATTATGTGGCGGATCCTGGCGCCTGACAGGCAGCTGACTGCTACTTTCTCCTTATTCATCCTAATGAGTGGGACATCAGTTTGCCTCACTATCGTGTCACCTCTGATTAGTGTGTTGGGCATGCTGTTTTGCCTTAGGGGCTTTGGTTGAATGGCACACTGTTTAGGAGAGTTATGCATCTCGTGATTAGTATTGTGTTGTGGTTGAGTGTGTTTCTGCCTTGGTCCCTGCTGTTTGGGTAGATTTTTATCGAGAGCCTCAGCAAAGTTGGGTGTGTGGTTTGTACTTTTATGTTAAGACAGTGCTGGTGTGTGTTCTGGAGGGCTATGTGTTCCATGTGGTGTGGTGCAAGTGTTGACCTTCTCCTCTTGACCAGCTATTCCAGTTTTGGCTGGAGAGTGTGTGGCTTCCAATTTGGATATATAAGTGCATCTCCCACAACTCTGAGTGTTGGGAGGTAAGAGGAGATGTTTTTCAGTGTACATGAGGCAGTTGCTACATTGCCAGAGGATGCCCAAGTTCACTAGGTTAATAGGAGAAATCACAAGGAACTGACCTTTAGACATGCCTGGAGGGGTGGGCATTAATAATAAGTACTGGAGCCATTTCCTTGTAGAATGTTTAGTGCTGGTAACACTTTTGTGTGCTACAATAATTGCTACAAGAAGTCTGGTAGAGTGCTAAACTAATAAGCTAGTAAAAGTGTAGGAGAGGACAGAACTAGCAGATCTAAAGGAAAAATTGAGGAGCAGACTTTGGCAATGCTCAAAAGATTATAAACAGTCCCGGATAAAGAAAATCTGTATCTGGACTAAACTAGTTACAGGAAAGGTTGGAAACAAGCGGAAACGCGGGCTTTTAATCCAGAAAGTTGAAAGAGATGGAAAAACTGCCCAAATGGCCAATAAACTAAAATTTCTGGGCAAGAAGCCACTCCTCTTGTGGTAGATAGGCTTGTTAATGCTTACCACTCCCACTGATAAGCTAGAAAGCTTCCCTCCAACCAGAAAGGCTTGGGGGCTCAGACATTTACAAACAGTCCTGGATACAGCAAATCTGTATCTGGACTAGACTAGTTACAGGAAAGATAGGAACCAAGTGCAAACACAGGCTTTTAAACCAGAAAGTTGAAAGAGATGGAAAAACTGCCCAAACGGCCAATAAACTACAATTTCTGGGCCAGAAACCACTCTTCTTGTGGTAGATAGGCTACCTAGTGCTTACCACTCCCACTGATAAGCTAGAAGGCTTCCCTCCAACACAGAAAGGCTTGGGGGGCTCAGAAGCTTAGCAACAGACCAGGATACAGCAGATCTGTATCTGGACTAGACTAGTTACAGGAAAGGAGGGAAACAAGCGCAAATGCGAGCTTTTAAACCAGAAAGTTGAAAGACATGGAAAATCTGCACAAATGGCCAATAAACTACAATTTATGGACCAGAAACTACTCCTCTTGTGGTAGATAGGCTACCTAGTGCTTACCACTCCCACTGATAAGCTAGAAGGCTTCCCTCCAACACAGAAAGCCTTGGGGGGCTCAGAAGCTTACCAACAGTCCTGGATACAGCAAATCTGTATCTGGACTAGACTAGTTACATGAAAGGCGGGAAACAAGCGCAAATGTGAGCTTTTAAATCAGAAAGTTGAAAGAGATGGAAAAACTGCCTGAACGGCCAATGAACTACAATTTCTGGGCCAGAAACAACTCCTCTTGTGGTAGATAGGCTACCTAGTGCTTACCACTCCCATTGATAAGCTAGAAGGCTTCCCTCCAACACAGGCTTGGGGGGTCTCAGAAGCTTACCAACAGTCCTGTATACAGCAAATCTGTATCTGGACTAGACTAGTTACAGGAAAGGCAGGAAACAAGCTTAGAAATGCTTTTTTTTCCAGAAAGCAGCTAAAACAACACCAAAAACAATTCAAGTGCAGTGTAAGCTAGCACACTTGAGTGTGCAGCAGTATTAAAGCAAATGCAGTTTAAATAAATGCAATTTATTCAAAATATATTCCGAACTAAATTCAACTCTGAACAGTCGAAAAGTGCCAAAAAAATATACTTATCAGCTGGGAAGCACACTCAGTCAGAACACAAGGAGAGATTTTTTTTTTGTTAGTAAAGTGCAAAGGGAGGAAGGAGGAGCAGAAGATAATTCAAGGTTAAGAACCTAAGTGGGTTGACCTTCTCAAATGTTCTCTCTCTATCAGATAGAATAAACACTAGATTGGGAGTGTCCCAGATCAAACTTACAGTAGGGGTGGGCAACTGCAAAGCCACCAACTATGACAACACCACAGGAATAGGGTAGGTGGGAGGGAGAAAATCAGTTTCAGAACAGATGAGAAAACAGCAAATAAAGTCAGCAAATATATAAAATAATTCAGTCAGGCAAAAAAAATAAGACAATGTAGAACTCTGAAAAGTTAAAAGTGCCAAGGAATATACTTATCTGCCTTATCTTTCAGATTGTTTGAGAAGCACTCCAGTCAGAACACAAGGAGATTCTAACAGTGCATGCAGGTAATTTACAAATAGGGATTATTTTTAAATCAGCAAGCCTTGAAACAATCAAATAACACAAAAGCTGTTAGACCAGTTTTATAAATTTTAACACCACCACAGGAATGGGGGGGCAGTTTCAGAACAGATGAGAAAACAGCATTCAAAGTCAGCAAATATATAAAATAATTCAGTCAGGCAAAAAACTTAAGACAATGCAGAACTCTGAAAAGTTAAAGTGCCAAGGAATATACTTTGCCTTATAATGCAGCTCTGTCAAATTTTAAAATATAGCATTAATACTCATTTATGCATTTCTAACAGCATTATGTAAATTCAGTCAAGTTTCAGATTATGGCATTCATACTCAGTTATGAGTTCAGTATAGTTCATTTCAGTCAGATTTCAAAATATAACATTCATACTCAGTTATACAACAGCATTACTTCACATTATTCAGTTATTAGTTTTAAGGATAAAGTGACAGAATTATTTGTAAAATGCTTAGTGAGATAAATGATCTAAAGATTAAGTAGTAATAGTTCTTTAATATACTCAAGGCGTAACAGGTCAGGCTTAATTTTTAATTAATTTACAGAATACAGTGTACCTTACATAATTATTGTATCTGAAATACAAAATGCATAGGTTTTAGTAAAAGTAGTTCTACTATTACAGCATATAAATATTTACAAGATATGTAAGACAAATTTATAATGCAGGCATATATTATACTACACAAATTAAAAAGGTAACTAGAAAGGATTATTAGTAACAAATCTAGCTGAAACATTACAGACACAATTTAATATAGTATATGGTAATTATGCTTCAAGATACGCATATTGTAGACGTAACAAAGAGAGTTTACCAGTTGTAAAATGTTAAAGAATTGCCCACTTATAAATAAATCATAAAGCTAAAAGACTTCAATCCAAACAGACCATGAATACTCCTAGTGGTCAAAATTAAAATTGCAAGTTTACCAGATAAAGAAAACGTATTTTTATTAGTTCTAGTGAATATTTTAGTATTCTTTATAGTTATGTTATACTCGTGTTCCCTAACTGATCTTGATTAGATGGTAGCTATTTGCAGAACTAGTCTATGATTAGCACTGACTGTTCCTGTCCATGAGGGACATAGGTTCCACCATGGGGTGAATTTACAGTCTTCCATCCAATTGTCTAGGTTATGCTTACATAGTGTAATTGAGGAGCTCTGCTTCATGTGAAATGGGAGTTTATTCCAGAGGAGCAGTATTCTCTGTGAGATGCATCTGTCTCTCCAGCATATTCTGTTAATGTCACAGACTTGGTTGAGATCACTGGAGTGAGTGACTCATGTCCCATTTGATTTGTGAATGTGCAGCATTTCCATTAGAGCAGGGTCAGAGATTGTTCTGTAGGCCAGGCATACGTCACCTCTCAACAGCCTGTAGGATACAGTATACAGTGATAAGCCTTTCAATCTTTACATGTAGGTCATGTTTTGGAGGCCCTGAATTTTCTTGGTGAGAAAACTTTGTGGTTTCTCCAGCTGCTGCAAGACATGCAAAAGTGAGATTTGTATTCTGTTAGTGGTCTGATGAGGGTTGAGTACAGAGGAGTTGTAACATCCTTAGTCTTGGATACAATCCATTACTTATAAAATGTACAACACAGAAGGCTTTCTTTACCACGCTGGGCACATGGTGATTAAAGTTTAGATTGCTGTTGACTTGTGTTCCCAAATCTTGAAACACTGGGTTTGAGCATAGGGAGGGGTAGTATCAATATTGTAATTTGAGGGACTTTCTCTTTGTTAAAGCGGATAATAATTCACTTTTTTTGCATTTAGTTTTAGTCTATGGCCTTGACACCACTATTTTTTCTGTGTTAGCCCCTTTTATAATACCTTAACATTGTTTGGGGACCCAGTGATCGATCCCATTTTGCAATCACCAGCGAATTTGGTAAGCCACAGGTGATCCACTTTTGCCTGGACTTCCAAGAAATAGATTCTAAACACTACAGATCCCTGTGGCATGCAACTGGTAACTGATCTACTGGTAGAGGTGGAATCCCCAGCTTTGATAGTATGCATTCTGTCGGTGAGCCAGTTGGCTACCCATCTAATAACATATGGGTTAATCCCCAGCTGGGAGAGTTTCTGAATGATAACTGAGTGAGGGATTGTGTCAAAAGCTTTGGCTAAGTCAAGATAGACAGTATGCATTGTTTTACCTACATTTGGGGCTTTGGTGACATTCACAAAAAAGTCCACCATGTTCAATAGGCATAATCTACCTTTAACAAAACCAAACTGGGTCAGGTCAAGAGTTTGATGGTTACCTACATCCGTGTTGATAAGGTCCATGATAATTCTTTCCATGGCCTTGCAGATAAAGCTGGATATGGGCCTATAGTTCCCAGGGTTGGTTGTTGGATCCCCTTTGTACAAGTGGATTACTGTTGCTGTTCTCCATTCTACTGGAACAAAGCCAGTGCTCAGGATGAGTTTAAAGAAAGTGGCAAGTGGTTCTGCTAGATCTTGGTTTAGATTGTTTAGTTATCAGCCTGGGATGTTATCTGGTCCCATAGAGGCCATGTTTTTGGCCTTGGAGAGCACAGATATGACCTGCCTTGGAGAGCACAGATATGACCTGCTGTTTGGAGATACTAGGTAGAAGACTGGTGTCAGGTATGCTTTGTGGTATGACTGGTTGAGACAGGGCGGTAAAGTTTCCGTCAAATCTGTCAGCTAGCAGGTTGGCACTTTCCTCAAGTTCAATATGAGAGATACCATCTACTATATGTTCAGCACATAGTTGGCATTCCCTTTTAGATTTCAGGTGTAGCTAAAGAATGCCTTATGATTATCCTTAGCTAGGGATTCTAATTTAGCCTTGTAACTAGCTTTAAAGGATTTTACAACATATCTGATTTGCTTGTTCAAGCTGTGGAGGGTATGCTTCTTCGGCTGAGTAAATTCCCTCTTGTTCTTAGACATTAGTTTCTTCTTTTGGTTATATAACCTGTTTATACTTGAGGTCCACCACAGTGGTCTGTTTTTTGTGCTGGACCTGGTTTTGATCCAGCCGGGTACAACTTTGTCTATACAGTTGTTTAGGTGGTTATACAGGACATTTGTGTAATCTTCTGCGTAGGAGTCATTGTTAGCAGTGATAGCAGGGGAGGTTGAAACTTTTTATACCATCTCCTACTGGGTTGCAGTTTGCTTTGGAGAAAATTTTCAATGTTTTTGCTCCAGTGGGTGGGTGGGGGGGGGGGTGTCACATCTGATCATTGCTTCAAAGAGACAGCCTTAAGGTCTGACCTTAACAGGTTGGCCAACAAACAGGGCTAATGCAGTGACCCACAGTGTTTGGGAGTACTAAGTTTGTAGACCAAATTAATAGATTTATAAAGTAATTACAGAAGTAAATCCCATTTCAGTAATTTCAGAGACAGTTGGTATGGAATAAATCCTGCATAAGTACAGTTAGTAGAATAGACCTTGTATAGGCCTAAAATGTAAGGTTAGGTCTGTGTCTTCATTTTACATTTCATATTTTAAATTATACAATGACTGTCCATTAATATTCAGAAACGAGCATGCTGATTGGCCAACTCAACCAGCATGCCTTTTGTAAATCTGAGAATATACTAAAGGAAAAAAGTCTGGTACAAAGAACTTTTTTTGTTAGTATATCTCCTGATTTTCTTTTTACGTTTTTTGCTCTGCAGAGGTAGCAATGGAGAAAGGAAGATCTCCTTTGCTTTTTTTAAGATATCTCGCTATGTTATACGAGTTGAAGAACTCGTATAACATGGCGAGATATCTTAAAAAAAGCAATGGAGATCTTCCTTTCTCCATTGCTACCTTTGGACAGCATCAATGTACTGTGTAAGTGTGGGAACACAAGTCCCTTACGCATGCGCAGTACATCAGAAATGCCCCAGGATACCAGAAAACTGTGGAAGGGCAGCACAGAGGCATTATACAATGATATTATTTAAGAGAAGTAAGTTTTTTTTCTTAAATAATGTCATTGTATAATAGCAATAACCCATGGCTGGGTGTGGGCAATGCTGGATTTACCCAAGGTTGGCTTTGTTTGGACACTCGGGTTCACCCTCGTGACCAAACCACACCAAACGTGTGTAAATCCAGCATTACCCACACCCAGCCATGGGTTATTGTTTAAATTATACCAATGTGTGCTCAAGTATCTTCAGGAGGAGTTGTTAGGTCAGGTTTCATTTAAATGTACAAAGTACATTATTCTCTTTGCATAAGTCTAGAAATGCAGCTGCATTAAAGCAGGCTTCACAGTTTGCATGCAGTTTTCAGTGAATGCATTTTCAATCAGTGAAAATAACCTTCAGTCAAGAATACTGATAAGAACAGAATATGCTGTACATTTGAGTACAAACACATTTTATTTATATGCTACAAGGCTTATAAACCAAGGCTAAAGAGGCATGTAGAAACTTACAGAGTTTTGGTCACACTTCTTAACCTCTCAGTAGAAGAAATCTGGACAAAGCCAGAAGTAATAGGGGGACAAAGGAGCAAAAATAAAGACAGATTTTGAATATTGCTCCTATGAACTTATAAATTTGCTAGAATTAGTTTTTTTAATTATTATGATATGATAATGAAGTCTGAAACTCAAATGGCTGTCATTATTTAGTAACTTCAATTCTCATTGACTTGCCTGAAAAACAAGCATTTTTATGAGGAACAAACAAAAAAATATGAGACAAAAATCTGGACATTCTGCAAATATCTGGACAGTTGAATGCTATGATTTTGGTATTCCTAAAAAATATTTCAGACAGTTAGTTTGTTTGGACTGATATACAGAAAGTCATGGCATTGCAGTCTTCAGAAGGTAGTACAGACACTTGGCTATTAGTGCAGAAGTCAAATATCCAGCATTTCAGAATATTAATTATATTATTCAGGAGGAAAAATATGAATGTGGGAGGACAATTTCAATTTATCAAAGAAATATAAATATTAATGCTGAGGACTGTTTCAGTTTATCAGCGCTGTTATTGGAAACAGTATTCAGATATTGTTGACATCTTCCTTCACTGTACATAATAAATCATTCTTAACTGAACTACAGCATGTGCAGAATTCATTCTGAAAAGTATAAGAAGCTTTGACCCATAAAGTAAAGACTGGCACCTGTTTAGCACAGTTCTGGGTAATTAACAGATATGAGACATTCATTCCAGTATCACTTCATTTCCTTCCAGTTGTTTCCGGCATTATACAGTCATGTCATTTCTTTCAATGGTCGTGTGCAAAGAATGAATTTTATTTTCTAAGTAATTTTAATGCAGCCTTTAGCTTCCATGCTTAATTTCAAGGGTTGATTGGTAGCAGGGATTAGGAGAGAGAAGTTCTGGCAGCTGCAGTTCATTTAAAACAGTCTGCATATTACTTCTGTAAGTTGTAGTTCGTTTAGTGTTAAATGTTTTCCTCTATTATTTATTATTCAAAAATAGGGTTACATGCTTATAAGCTAAATAAAGTTCAGAGTCCTTTTGTGTTGCTCATTTAGGACATCTACAGTACCTAGTTTTTCAGTTTATAGGACATTCCTGATTTTGATAATTCTGTCTTGAGAAAAGCATGAAACATGTATAAGTCTTAGAAGTCTTTATATCTGAAATATATGTTGTTAACTGTCTGCAAATATTGCAGAATACAATGATTGCAGTGATATTAATCCATTAATATAGCATAATGAGTGTTTTCAGATGTTGCCCATATGTTGCTTTGTTGTGTCTGACAAAGGCTATAAACGCAATCTAGTTTTGCTTTAAAATTTTCTTTTTGGTGGTGTTATTCTCAAGACCACTGAGGTGCTAGCAATATACCTGTTAGAACTACTGTTTACAGACCTGAAAAGTGAATACTGTCTCTCTGGATGATAAGATGTATTAAATAATGCAGAGAAACTTGAGAAAACAAGAAGTATGTGGTTTGAGAAATTCACAGATTTTGTCAGCAGTTAAGTACATCCAACTTGCCTATGTGTTTATGTTTTGTACTTTTGTTGAATGTTTGTAATTAGTACTCCACTCTTACTTTTGGAGAGAAGATAATAACAGAATAGACTGGTTAGCTGAAGCAGCATCCACACCATTTTAAACAGAAAGCAAGGCCTTGTTCTCATGGACAATCTGTCTCTGACACATTCTGTGCTAAGTGACTTTTACTTTAATGTGTGTTGCTGAAAACTCCTCAGAAATGTAAGGGTATTGGATTTTGTTAAAAGTCTGCCAGCTGGTGGATTGCTGCAATCTCTCAAACCCTCCTCAGTCTTGATCTCATTTTCTGTGCCCTTCTCTCACTCTCACTCTCTTTCTCTCCCCTGTCACCTCTCCCAGTCATATTTATGTATCAGGATCAGCTTTTTTTTTTTTAATAAAAAATACGTTATTGGTATACAAGTTTACTTTTTATTACTTCATATATAGTTGTGATGTAATATGACATGATTTTGGTTATATTTTCGTTAATTCCGTTTTGTAAACATTTTATACTTCTGTTTCTGAGTTGCTGTATCCTGCAAACCTATTAGAAGTGGATGATTTACCTTATAGGTACCGATATTTATTGATAATTTGCTCTCCAGATTTTTTAGCAACATGAATCTACTTTCCAAGATCTTTTGCTAAGATTTTTGATTTTTACAGGTCCAGTGCTATAAAACACTTCTTTTATGAGAAATGTGTTTGGCAACAATTAGTTATAGAGCTAGAGGATCTAGAATCATTGCTTGAAGGTGAAAAGAGGTATCTGCAATGTGGTTAATTATATTTTTTTGTTTAGTATAAATACGTATTATACTGCAATGTAAGCTACCTAAATGCAGTTCACATTCAACTAGAAATAAATGGAATTGCTAAAGAAGTTTATCTCAGATGTATAGTTTTAATTGAGTAGTTTTGTTTAAAGTAGCATTTTTTTCCCTGAGCATTTTTCATTTCCATACTTGGAGGCAGTATTGCTTAGTAGGAGAGTATGACTTGTATCATTGGACAACATAAAGTAGAAGAAAGTGATGTGTGTCCTAGTGATAAAATGACTCTATAGTATTTTCCTTATAACTTTTTTCTAGGAAAAAAAAATGTATGTAACATATGCTTTCATATACCACCAGGAAAGCATGGCAAATATAATGAATACAAAGATAACAATAACTATAGATCCCCAAGTCAGTTGATATATATCCCAGACATTTCCTTCTGTCAGGTGTTTTCTCTTTTCCCATAGGTTTCCTGGTATTAGTTGAAGTAACAGACAGGTAACTTGGCACCCCTTCATCACAAATGGTGCAGCACCAGACAATGCCTCTTTTAGGTGGGATGACAGTCTTAGCAGAATCTTTTAGCAAATATGTGCACACACCCACACAACGTGCCTGGTTGCTGTGGGTAACCTAACCAGCTGTGTTTCCCCCCCTTGCATGCATGTACAGGAACATTTTTGCAGTGCTTATGCTCTACTTCATTTCCAGTAGCAAGTAGCTTTGAAATACCTTCTTCAGTGTTGCAAAGGGTATGACAAATTTAAAGGCAAGATGACACTGAGTGATACCCAGTGAAGCAGAGTGCCATAATAATAACAGACAGACAAAAGCGCACACACAATTTGAATGTGTCTATAAAGCTGCACCATTAATATATATATATCATTTGCCTTTGTGATTTTTTTTCAGACATATCTCTGTGAACACCTCAGCTCATCAAGTCTAACAGGTCTAACAATTTTAAACTCTTGCTTCAGTTAGCAAGTTGCCTGCCCTCCCTTTTGCAAATAGTTGACTTGATAACATTTTAGTTCTTGTGCTATCCTTGGCTCATAAGAAGTTCAAAAGTGTGAGTATGGCATAATGTTATATTAGTATGTGTTGCACAGCTGAATAGTTCAAAGCTTTGAAGCTTGTTAATGCATTACTTACATTTATTCATTCTCCATGTTCATGCTCTTTTTCTTAACAGTTCTGTGCAATACTTAAATATAGTTCATGTCACATATGTTTAGTTTGAAACGATCTTCTGTGTTGTAAGAGGTGGAACCTTTATCCTTTCCTCCACAGCGTGAAACTCATCAAAATTTACTGCTTTCTTCCCTACTTTGCTTTCCTTATTTTTTATAATTATATTATCCCTTACTTCTCATAGCACTTCCCACAATTCTCCCTTATCTATGTGTAAACACTTGTTTCCTATAAGTTTTGTTCTCACCCTTCTTCCTCTCCATTTCATTTCTCTACCAAGCTAACTTTTTCCATATCAGTATATCTTGAACCATCTTAATATTCATATCAGTATTTCTACACTCCACATGCATTTTGCAATGACTGAAGCAACTCAGAATTAAGTGTTCATTGTTCCCTTTTGACTATCAGTAGCTTTACTTGATTTGTAATCTGTTAAGAGTCAAAGGAGTTGTATTGGGCAAACATGCTTTCCTCACATGTACTTTCTTACATTCACCTTTCTTGAATATCTTATGTCCTATTTTCACTAAATAAATCTCTGTTTGCAAAATTGTAAATTATGCTGTGAAGACTGCCAGCCAAGCTATATAGAATTTTGTAGAGAAGTCTATGTCATTTGTAAATATTAATATAATTCACAGGCTTGAAAAAAAAATATATATATATTAAAGAGAACTATATGTTATGATTAAACTATACGTTGTACTGAGCTTCAAAAATGTAACTGCTAATGTAAATGTAATACTGATAAATCAAGCATTGTATGCCTGATCTCAAGCTTGGAGACAGGATGTCTGGACTAAGGAATTCTTTCTGTTGTCTTAGGACAAGAGTTAATTACTAGATTTTGCATGCAAAATGTCTTTTATTGCTGTGGCTTCCTGCAGGTGCAGATTACAAAAAGAAATGTAAATTCTGCGTTTTTGTTAGCTTGGTAAACTAAATCAGAACTGTTAAGAATGATGTAATCTGAAAGGACTCAGCAGTACTGTGTTATCAATTTAAGATTTTCTGAGAGCGAAAGATTTCAGCATTTTGGATTTTGTGTGAACCTGGACACATCAACTTACCATCACTCTGCCTTTGCTCTATATGTAAGCAGGATCTTAGACTTTAGTATTTCTCTTAGGGATAGATAGAAATAGTAATATTAGTCTAGCTGTTTTCTATAGTTATGTCAGACTACCCTACAATATTATTTTAAAAGTTTCTTGGGATTTCTGAACTCTTCAATGTCATTGTGTTGAAGTAATAAGCATTGTCTTGTGTTTTTATTATTTATTATTAAATACTTTTAAACCTTTCAACTGTGGCTGTTTTGTATAGAGATAACTTAAGCTCTAGAGTACTTGCATGTATTTAGTGATACTGTCCAAACCACTGCAATAGCTTTAGCCCTGGGTCGCACTTACTATTCGGATAACAGTAATATTACACAGTGAAATTGGTCACCCTTTGGGAAGGGCCTTATAGTAGCTGATATTAGTGGTTGGTGGCAGTGATTTCTACCTTATAGTCTGGAGAGAAGGGGGCATGGCTGGAGAACCTGTGACAGCCTTTCCCGAGAGGGTTTGTGCATTTGTATCTATCTCATATCTCAAAGTGGGTGTCAGCTACCTGGGCAGGGACATGAAGTACTGGGTGGACAGAGAGGGTGCTGGAGGCTTTAGCTTGATCACTAGACTAAGATCTGAACCCTATAGCTGTGCTAGTGGGGAGTCTTATTGGGGATCTGGGGAGAAAGGGAGAAACCAGCCTCAGACTGACTGTGATCTCTTTGTGCTCTTAAGGGAAATTGTACTTTACTGTGTGTGCACTTGTTATCCTTTCCAATGTGCACGCCCCTCACTGGTGCTAGTGGTGAGGCTTGAGGCTCCTTGATTACTGGGCCAGTGCATGGGCGTCACATATGGATTGTACCATGATGTTTTTTCTTTACTTATTTGCCTTAACTGGAGCTTTTCTCCCCAGGCCTCTGCTAAAAATGAGCTGTTATGACCCAGTCAAACTTTTTGAGTAAACAAATATCAATAAATAAGTAAATAACCTTCAAGCACCGCTCATTCCTTTACTAAGCTGTTTTTCACCTGCTTACCTGGCCATATTTTTAGTGTCCTTCCAATCTGTCACTCCTCTGTGGCAAATGACTTTCGGCAGACCTTAATAGGATTACATTAGGGGACTCAATGGTTCACTGCACCTCATTTATATATTTTGAGGACTCTGTTTCTGCAACCACTGAGGTTATTGTTTCACGCAGCAGGCATAAATCTTTGAAAAGAAGGAGTAAGGTTTTTGAGCTCGAAATTGATTTTGTTACTTATCAAGTACAACAAGCACACCATTTATATTATCCAGGTGAATGCAGTGTTGACATAAATATAAACAGAGTCATTTTCTTCATTTAGTACAAAGCCAGAGGTGCATTTTCATAATTTTGAGAGGTGAGGTTGTGTACATTTGGTTTAGGTGTCTTTTTATGACTTTTCTGCCTGCCATATCATTGCTAACTTTCTCCTTGCCAGAAGAGCATCTAACGTTCATCAGATTCAGCATAATATTAGGTTTTGGCCATAACACCATCCCCACACTCATTTTGTCAGTAATTACTACACATAGTTAGATTGGGCCTCATTCAGAATAGTTCTCAATTATGTATTTCCTTTCTCACAGTTATTCTTCAGTGTGTCAACTGTCAATAAACAAGAATGTATCTTGCAGCTATCTCCCATAACTGTATCAACTACCAGCAAATATTGTAGTGTACAGGGAGCTTCCTCTCCTACAGTTGTATAAACTGCCACTATTATTTGTTTTTGTACTAACTGCTCATACTATGCATACACTATCTTGTATTAACTGGTAAAATAATTGTATTAACTGCAAACAAATATTGTATTGTACATAGAACTTCTTCTCCTATAATTGTATAAGCTACCAATATTATTTGTATTTCATGTTCTAATGTGCACATACTCTGTATATACTTTCTTGTATTAACTGAAAGATTTCTTGTATTAACTGAAAGAATAATTTTGAGTGTACTTGTAGCTTTTCTCCCGGGCCTCCATTGAAAAAAGGGTTCAACTTTCCTGGTTAACAAACTACAAATAAATAAATAAAATGAAAGATGTCTCGTGCTGGCATTCTCTTCTTATTATTAATGTGCATGTTGTCTCACATACTGAATATATTACACCGTGATGAAAATATTCATTCATCTTGCCTGTACTTGCTTCTTTCATCATTCAGAGTGTGTGTGTGTATGTGGTTGTGGGGGTGCGCCCATTAAATAAAATTCGACAAGCTCCAAGGTATACTTAATCTGTCACTGTTTTCATAGAAGCAGTCTACCTCTATTACTGTTTACTGTGTATATGCGTATATACAAACATATTACCACTACATCGATTGTAAGGAATAGGGGACTGGCTTTCATTCTGTATTCTGCAAACTATTATTGTTTGTGTAAATGTTATTTGTGGAGATTTTCTCTGGAGGACCCATGTCCAGTCAGACTTTCCCGGTAACCAAATGTAAAATAAATAAGATTATCGCCGACCACTAGCAAGACCTCCAGTTCTCTTACCTTCATCAGGCTAGGCCCATCTAAGAGGCATTCTCAGTTCCAGAGGACAAGAGAAATGGGAGCAAATCTGATAAATAGATGCTCAGTTAGAGGATGCGTAATGCGACAAAAAAAAAAAAGTTGCATAGAGTACTTCTCCTCTTATGGAAAGAGTGTGTGGACTCTTTTGATGCTATGTACAAGCACTTTCACATTCCTGCAATTTGTTTTTGTCTGCTCACAGGAATAGTGCTTGTCATGTCCAGTAATGATATCCTGAACAAAATCGTCCAGCACACTGACCTTATTCAGTTAAGCAGGCAGAGGGACAAGTGCTCTTGTTACAGAGACACCTAGATCTGCTAGCTAAAATAATTTTATCAGGACTAATCCTTTATACTGTGTTTCTTGCTAGTCCTGTCAACCTTTGGGTGACAGGTTATTACAGCATTTGCAGAGTCTGAGGATTTGGGTTTTCACAAGGTGCGATACCTGACTTGATTCAAACCTTCTAGATTACCTCTGTTGTCATTCTATGTAACTGAGTACAATCATAAATATAGGCTTCTGCACAGTATGCTATATGTGGTCTCAACAGCCTTATAAAGCGGGAGTAATCAGCTATTATCACAATAAATGATGCTATGTAAAATGCCTCAATTACTACATAATAATTGTTATAACTGGTGAGAGATTATCTTCATACTTCAGTATTTTTGTCTCAATATTAGATATAATTTTCTAAAGAATATGAGATTACTATAAAATGTAACACTTTAGTTTTGCTGACTCTGAACACTATGTACTTATTCATTGACTGTATATACAAGTAATCCAAATAACCCTGTAATAGAGCATGGTCATTCACTGAATTAATAATCAGCTGAACTTAGTTTCATCAGCAAATTTACATATGTAGCAGTTGTTATGAGGGGTGCAGGGGGATTGCTCCCCTGCAAAAAACATGGTTTTATTTTTTCCTTCTCTGCGGTAATTTCTTGGAGCATGTCCCTGCTGTAGAAATTTTTTTCTTCAATATTTTGTGTTAGTGACACTAAAATTTCAGTGAATTGATAAAGTACTTGTGTGTGTGCGTGTGTATATATATATATATATATATATATATATATATATATATATATATATATGTGTGTGTGTGTTTGTATATTACATACATCTGTCTATATCTCTCTGTATCTATGTATCTGTCTGTCTAAATTCTGGTGTTGAGCTCTAGCATTTTTCTTTTGGATGTTTGATATTTTTGGTCAATTGACCTCATTTACATGGACTTTGGAGCTTTTTCTGTGGTTACTTTTAACACTGCCTATTATTAGCTGCTAAGCCACTTAGTAAATGAAGCCAGGGCCAAAAAAGGTCTGGACACCATAAGGCACTACAGGTGTGAACCAGAAGTATACAGAAAATGAGTTTATTGTAAGAATATTGAAGTGGCTTCAGTACTGTTTGGTGACTGAAGACCTATAACTACGATTCTCTTCTTTGTAATAATTATGTTTTGATTTAACCTAAACTTCCACAGTCATTATTTATTGAACAATTATATACGTGCATAGAGAAACAGAGTTGCAGAACTTTCTTCAACAAAAATTAAGCATACAAAAAAAGTGGGGAAGTAAAGATTGTACAGTTTTATAATACATTAATTGTGATTACTGACTCTAAGTAAACATGCCCAATTCTAGAAGAACACAATATGTAGTACAATTGTGTTTATAATCTAACAGTGATACTAGATGTTATAAGGACTTTGAAATGAATATTGAAATGCAACTAAATTCTGAGTACATAGTTGTTGTTATGAGATGCAAACTGCTTTATTTGATTTTAATTACTGAGTTTAGAGTTAGTTTCCCATTAGATTAAGAAAAGTTCTATTGAGATCATAGCATATTGTCTGATGTCATACAATCACAAAGCATAGTACAAAATAATGCTGTATATTGCAATTACCCATTGATGAGTATTCATTTCTGAATATAAAAGTGTTAATAGAAAAATTGTGTTTTGCATGTCCTCTTGAATTATTAAATGATTGATATAAATATTTGTTTTGCTACTGAAACTATTTTCCCATTAACTACTTAGATACCTGTGCTAATGCTTAACGTGATATATTATTTCCTCTTCTTAACAGTTCTGAAAGTGTTTGCATTGAACATCCCCAGGATTCACGAAGCCTCCGTGTAAGAGTTATAACTCTTACACGGAGGCTGCAGTTAAACTGAGTGATGTCAGCATGCTCTGCATATTCATGAGAGCATGCTGAATCACACCTAAGTCGAACACGGCCGTGTAAGACAGTAGGGGGCGTGTCCGTAGGCTGAGCCCTGCAAGCAGACACGCCCCCAGAAGTTTAAAAGTGCCCAAAGTACACACCCACAACAGAGTCCACGGAAATGTGAATAAACACAACACATGCCCCTACAGACTATTAAACATAAAAGAAATATAAATGAACATGTCATATTTTTTTTAAATTGTAAAGATGTTTAACCGTGAGTGCGCTCGTTTGCGCGGGCGTGCCCGTAGCGCAGCTACAGTTAGCAGTCAGTGGGAAAGCATATAAGAACTACATATGCAAAATAAGCCAGGAAGCAATAGCGAAGCGGTAGAGATGCCGGCTGCAGAGCAGGCATTCATGGTTCGAGCCCGCACAACACAAATTTTTTTTTTTCTCAAAATAAGCAGGAAACAAGTCCCTGACACATATATGTACACATAAAACCAGAATATATGTAAAATGCAATGTAATAGCCTATTTATATTGAATAAATGTGAGCTAATAAATGAATATAAACTGCCAGATATGCCCATAGCTGAGCTACAGTTCAACAGAGTGAGGTTATGTGCCCGTAGATAAGCATAGGTTTAACTGGTGCAAAATGAGTGCCTGTAGCCGAGCAGTGGTTTACCACGCTAAATATATGTGCCCCTAATTGCGCTAAGCGGCATATGAGTGCCAATAGCCAAATTAGTGTTAAACCGGCGTACCGCGTTTGCGGAGCTGCGCAGCGCAAACGAGCTAACCGACGGGCAACGGTGAGCAAGCCGTATCCAAAATGCCTTTACACAGACACACCCCTCAACATGTCTAGACAGTCATGAAAAATAAAAAGCAGTGGCCAGGTTCGAACCCAGGATACTATACACCATAGTCAAGGTACAGAACCACTAAGCCATGACAGCAGTTCCTAGAAATGCAATATTAGCTCATATATAGGAATGAATACAAACTACAGCATGACAATGCAGGTCTACTGAAGTTGATACAATTCCAAACTGGCCAATCACAGATATGTGGGAAAACGGACTATATAAGCCCCATAGGCGGAATACACAGCATTAACGATTGTAGAACAGACCTGCAGTTAGAATGTCAGGTGTAGGTGAGGGTAGTCGCTTGTGAGCGCAGAGGTGGGGTGTTGAGGAGTCCAGGTACATGGCCTGGCTCCTAGTCCACAACCATGAGGCCCAACTCATGCAGGGCCAGGTCCTTTGGGGAGCGTACAAGGCTGAGGCGTGGGACCAGTTGGCTCATGAACTCACCAGTGCCACAGGAATTCCTAGGACAGGTGAGCAGGTCCGTCACCACCATGCGGACCTGAAGAGACGTAAGCAGGACCAACTGAACCGTTGGATCCAGGAGGCCCGGAAATCACCCAACGCCCCACCACTGAGTAAGTATCAATTAATTATGTTTGCAGAAAGTTAAACTACCTGAAATCATGGAGATGTGTATTCCAATATTACTTCATTTATATTACAGCTGCAGGTGTCCGTTCTGCGAACCGCAGAGCCTATGCCGATAGGCTGGTGCGGTTGTGCCACCAGGCAGGTCAGTAATCCACTACTAGTAACTGTAAAGATATATAAATGTATGACAGTCAGCATAAGAGTGCAGTGTAGCCAGAAAGGAATTAAATCTGCAACTCACAGAGTGTGAAAGTGTATGCAAGTATTGCCTGATTTCAACAGTTCCCAGCCTGTAAGTTGAAACTAATCATGAGACTGTCCAACACATATTTTGAAATAAAACTGCCCTGCCTGTAAGAAAATAGTACACAACCTGCAGCAGCAGGTAAAGTATAGCTGCAGAAGAGGATGAAATCACATGTGTGGAATATATTCCTGTGGAAATACTGAAACATGACAGAAGTGAGAGTGCTGGAAAGAACTGTAATAACTACTGTTAAAACATGTCAATAAAGCCTAGAAGTACCAGTCTGAATAGTAACATGAAAGCAAGTGAGAGAGTGTGAGAAAGTGTCAGGAATACAGCACTACAGTAGTAATAACCCCTGAATAAACTATACTGCAGTCAGGACATAATTAAATGCATGTGAGACCCAGAACCAAACAGAAACATCTGTTCAAAGTGTTGCTGCATGTGTAATGTGTACACCAAAATCTGGATATGTTGCTCCCAGTCTGAAATATGCAGATAGGATGACTGTCTGATATACCAAACATCCACACCTGTCTACAGTTATAGAAAGCACAGTTAACAGGATGATGTATCTGCACAAAGTTCGATATGAATCGTGTATGAACAGCAATAAAATGTAGAGTTATGTTGCAGTAACAGTCCCATCTGCAAGGTTAAGTAGTTAACATATAGGACACTGTAGTTAGAACAGTAGTGTGTATATAACTGTAGCTATTAGAAATGTACAGCATATGTGGTTGTATTCGAAGGTGTTAATAATATGTTTTATTTACCCCACCCTCTAGCCATCTATAATCCATTCCACGGGAAAATGGTATGTGCAATCACAATTACCACCCCTGGACATCTGTCCTGTTGGGTCATATATATTTGCATGTCTGTTGATGCATCCGCCCCATTCATACATCTACACCTGATGGCCTGTTGCCATCAATCAACCCTGCATGTTGTTGGACTGTGTATTACTGTTCAAATTATGCATGTGCTATGCACGCTGTTCAATGGTGTGAATAACTGGGTGTGTGGTTAATGGGAATACTAATGCATGCTGTTACAACTAACTGTGAATGGTATTTATATGTCACTAACCCAAACTGTCATGACATAATGCAAAACATAGAACGAGAGGGAAGGCGGGTTCCGGCGGACCCACCTCTCCCACCTCAGCTGGCGAGTGCACCTGGCACTAGTGCCCAGTCCGGACCCTCCTCCGGTGGCCCTGTGCCAGCTGCGGGTGGAAGCGCTGCAGGGGACGGGGCTCGCCCCCCCTCTGCAAGTGTGGCCGGAGGAGATCCACCACTCACCCTCCGTAGCGTCCGGACTGTGGTGCGTAGGGAGATTCGGGACTCTGTCCTGAGCCCCACGCCAGCTCGAGGCACGGGTGGCGCAACTAACGGGCATGCCCGTTGCCCGCCTACACAGCCCCAGCACAGCCCCTCCTGGGCAGTGAAGGAACAGTGGCAACTGCCTATGGGTGGGGATATCAGTTCCACTGTTGCCATCTGTGGGCTCATGGGCTCTGGACATCCCAACCTCCGTCCCCGTCAATTGTGTAACCCCCCCACACGTGTCATACACCGCCCTGTATGCGTCTTGTTTGTCTTGTCTGTTAACCTACCCAACCTACCTCCCCAGCTGTACCGACTACCTTCACCTGACATACCACTCTCACCTGAAAAAAAAAAAAAGGGCACTCTGTACCCACAAAAATTACGCCCCATACATAGCTGCCCATTCCGCACACATGTCTACTGGACATGGAACCCATCAATTCCAATTGGCTGTACAACAGGTATTATTGTTGTCCTGACACCTCTCTCAGGGGTGGAAGGTTTCAAATGTCACACCAAATTACATACATATGCACAGCTGTTGCTGCTGATGAAATGGGCAGCTATGGGCCTTACCTACATCCCTCCTGCACATCCCAAGCTTGTTTCCCTACTGTCTTACCCTCTTTGTGACCCCTTTTCACCACTTTCCTGTCTCCCCTTCTTTTCGCTCAAAGAAAATAGCGCGGGTGTGCGCAAGAGTAAGCACGCTAAGCGGTTGTAAGCGGGTGTGCGCTTGTGTCGGAGCTAACCGCCAGTGCGCATGCGTGAGCTCCGCGCAAACCAGCGCTAACCCGGTTACAACTGCTTAAAAGTGCCTTAGGCACTTTGATTGACAGGTCCTGTACTCAGTTCAAAAGAAAAATAAAATCCCACTGTGAGTCCCGAACCCAGGACCTTGGCAACCATAGTCTACATGACTTACCACTAAGCCATGACTCTGATATAGAAACACTGTGCTAAAGTAAATATATCATTTAACAGTAGGAATGAATGTAAAGGGAATATAGATGTGTAGTACACAAAGCATGACATTTAGAATCACAAACAAAACTGGTGGATTTCCATAATAGTAGTGTGTGAACAGAAACAGCCATGCTAGTTGGAAGCTAGTAGGTAATAATGTCACCATAACACCTTGCAAGACACACACATACTCATAGCAGGATAAGCACTGCCCATACCCCACAACCTCCTACAGGAACACATCCGGACCAAGTAATAAAATATGTGGAGCAAAGGCCCAAAACCAGGGACACATTACAAATAAAGTTACAACAAATGCAGACAGTTCAGAAAGTAACAGGGTCTACACCTTGTGGGATGTTTGGAAGGGTATGCAGTCTGGAACTTGAATGTTCGTCACCATATTCTGACTTGAGCCCAGACTGACTTGCCAGATAAAGGTGTGCATGAGATAATGACTAAATTATGAGGCAGAAATGTGGACAGCCTCCAAATATCTGTACACATGACGGGTCCAACACCACCATATTCGAATAGTTAAGAACCCAGACATAGCAACAGTGAATGTCTTACAGGGATGCCCCACAGACCCCATGTGAAATGTACAAACAGTAGGCAGAAAGGTGTAACCCATGCAATGGTAACTATGGAGTCCGGAAAGTATTCACCACTGCATGGCAGAAAAAGTGTAGTAATACATATGCTCATGCTAACCCACAGTCACAACTGCAGCATACCAGACATGTTAATGGGTGTACCCCACTGATATGTACCATTCCATGAGGCACATAACTGATGAACCTGAAAGCCTCTAGGGCCTGCTCATCAGCATACTCACATACCCTAATAGATGTCAAGGCCCACACCATGGACAGACCACACTGCATGCTGTAACACCCTAGCAGATATAGCAAGCATTCCAGGGTGTGAATGTACATGGAAAATAGGAAAGCTACAGCAGCACACTACAGTCAAGACACCTAGCAGGCACACCAGTACTGACAGTAAAGGGCAACTGTTGAAGCCTTAGCAACAGAGTGCAAGCAAAGGTGAAAGGAAAGCACACACACACACACACACACACACACACACACACACACACATTAACAATAGTAGTAGTTGTAGTTGTTAGTGTACATACACAGTCAGTACAGGAAACTGGAGAAATGAATGGAGGAATGTTAATCCACAACCCACCGAGAAAATTAGAGATACCAACCTTTACACTCACAGAATGTTGTCCACAGCATAACAGCATGGTCCCTGCCCTTAACATCTGAAAGGGCTATGCCTATTTCACACACCCTTTTATAGCACAGTTCTGAAATCACAGTGAGAACTGCAATCAGTACACAACAGGCTGCATGCAATTAGCAAATGCTGGCTAACAATTGGTGCAGAGGCCATCACATGGGCATATGCAGATACCTACAAAAGTATGCTGTACTCCATGTCCACGCATGCAATACTTTCATTGCACCCTGAGAGAGAAAGAGAGACAGAGAGACAGAGAGAGAGAGAGAGAGATAGAGATATAGAGAGGACTACACTGCAACTCAACAGACGGAAAGGAATCCCTCAGCAACAGCTACCTAGAAGCTGACAACTGTGAAGTGGAGCAGCAGGAAAGAGAGCCAGACAGTAGCAGAAGCAGCTGGGACAAACACAGGTACTGTAAAGTAATACTATAAAGGTGTACATACTGTGAACCCTCCATATGTGCCATTGCTCTGTATCCATATGTATATGAAGATGTGTAAAGGGCAGGAGATATACAGCACCTATCAGTGAAGGCTGTACATACATTTGTATGTGTGAGCATCTATGTGCACATATAAATGTTGTTTGATTGTAGGTTGTACTGCCATGTACAAATTAGGTTACACAGCTATGTATGTTTAGCAGTATGTTAGTGTGTGTATACAGTAAGGTAGACAAATGTGCTGATATACCTGTCTAACATATGGCTATGTATGTATGTCAACATATGTATGTGTATATATATATATATATATATATACATATGATATGCATATATGTATACATACATAGAGAGAGAGATGTAGGACTACATAGACAGATGTCGATAGAATATTGTAGCAACATATCTATGTAATGCACACATGCAGAGATAGATATATGTAGATACATATACATAGACAGACTGATCTGACCACCTAGAGGTATGATTGTATATGATGACCTGCAACACAGCCTGTCCCCCCCCCGTCGGCCACACCCCCTCTGCGCCCTCCACATCTACAGCAGAATATGTACATCAATATATATATATGTGCAAATGTATACAGACATATTTACACATATATATATATATCTATATACATATAGACATATCTTAATACATATATATATATCTATAGAGAGAGAGAGAGAGAGATGTATATAGAGTCTGAGTGAGGCACATGTGTACAGATGTATTGCAACAGGTGCCTGGTGACAAAGGCACGGAGTGAACACCAGTGTCAAATCCGGAGTAACATACCACATTCCAGATCACCTACACCAGTAACCACCATATATGTGAGTGTCCGCCCACCACTGCATGTGTCAGGGGTGGGCAGGGTGAGACATGTGTACAGTAGTGGCCCCAATGATAGTCACAGTTGCACACCATCCCTGGAATAGCTGCACATGGTATGTGTCCGCAGACATGATGAGTCAGGCATGGACATGTAGGTCGGTGTACCCCCCACAGCACATAATGGATGCCATGGTATGGACCTCACATGACAGCAACAGATATGGAGAAGGACACAGTGACATGTACAACACTGTGACAATGCACCCAAACACAGTACCAATGCACAGTGACTGACAACACCACAGAGTACACATATGCTACCCACGTAGAGGTTACCACCCCCAGATGCACATATGGAGGTCACACCCATGACAGATGTCCAACAACCATTGTAACACCACCCACCATCCACAACCTAAATGTCTGCTGTGTGTCGTCTGTGCCACTGCAATAGTGTGCACATGTGTAGGTACGGGTTCCAACTCACAGATAGGATACACCCTGCAACAAACCACACAGTGTTAAGAAGTGAGACTCCCCATGTGTACATGTCACACATACCCCTGCTGAATGTTAGTCAGATAGGTAATATGCCATATGAGTCACCCTGTGTGACTGTGTGACGGCAGCAGGTACCATCACACCACATGTGTCACAATGGTCAGGTTAGCAGAACAGTACACTGCTGTAGACACAGGAGCATTAGCATATTGTATAGTATTGTATTACAATGTCATGTATTGTGTTGTATTGTATTGGTATGGTGAGGTGCCCCCTTCATGGAGTGGAACCACTGGTGCTGTGCGCCAGTGTACGGGTACATACCCTGTAGTCAAGGTAGTGTAACATAGCACTTCTATATGTGTGTTTAGCTCCTGTCAGAGGTTATGTAGCATGCAACTGGGGATACCAGCAGGTCCCATCCATGTCGTGTATTCTGCTGACCTGCGGGTGTCTCTCACCTGGACATCTGTGATGACTTGTAGGTTAGGGTCAGCTGGGATAACTTTGCCTTATTACAGGGGAGAGGGCTGGGTGACACCTGCACTGAACCTGTCCGCCACAATGTTGTCTAGCTGTGGTGTCAGTGAAATATGTGTTGTGTGCTACCTATGGGCATAGAGGATGGCTCCTGACCAGGTCGCTAACATAACTCAGGTAGGCCTCCTGGTCATCTGTAGTGTCACGCTTGACGTCTCACTCAACATTGCCCATGTAGTCAGTATGATGGGAAATAGATCCTTACCAGTGCTGCTCAGACATGCCCTCCCTTCAGTGACTGATGCTCTGTCTTGCAGTAGCTTACATCGACTGTAATACAATCTGTCTATGGCTGGGGTCCGCCAGACAGGATGCTGTCCCTTTGTGGATAGTGTCTTGGCCATATATGTGAATGCATGAGCCATGCATTCTTGGAGATGTCTGTAGAAAGCAATTGTGTAGGGGTCAGCATTGTGGGTTGTCTCTGCCACTGGCCCAGTGGGCTGTAAGGATACCATATCACTGTTACAAAGTGTAATGTCTGTATCTGTAATGTTGTGCACTGTAGCCATCTGTGCTGGTTGTGGAGGTGGGATATGTATATCCAGGGCAAGCAGGGTGTGGTCAGTCCACAGTACTCGCCGATGTACGCCATACAGTACCTAGATACAAACCCCCAGAGTGAGGAGGTGCTCCTGACCTGGATTGGTGTTCTGACTGCTGGTGTTTGGTAGTATGTCATATGGAGCCTGGCAGGTACTGTTGCACAGTTGCTGGCCGAGCACTGATACCTGGCCATCTACATGTGTATCCACCAATAGACAGACAGATGCTACATATGTGAGATATGTGGTATCATAACAGTCAAGTAGCATGTGTAGTATGTGTGCCAATGTCTGCTGACATATATTGCTGATACCAGGTTATCTTCTTTCTCAGGTACATGGCCCACCCAAGGCATCCCACCTACTCTCCGCGGCTGAGGATGAGGAGATACACCAGAGCCTGGTGCGGACTATGCAGCACTCTTTTCCCGCACCAGCCAGAATCAGCAAGTGAGGGCTGCACTGTGGCAGGACCTTGTCCGTCGGGTAAATGATATAGGCATGCATAATAGGACATATGAGCAGGTACGACATCACTGCAGTGATTTGATTAGACATGTCCGTCAGCGTGCGTCAGATATCCACAGGTAACAGGTCGCCACAGGTGGTGGGGTGGCTACACATCCCCCACTCACCAGACTGGAGGGACTACTCCTGAGTGTAGTGGCTCCAGTCCACCTGCAACAACAGCAGCAGCACACATGCATCATGATGGAGGCTGGAGCCACACAGCAGCAGGACAGTGAACGTGCAGGTAATATGTCATATGTGTAGTTGACTGTTGTGTATACTGGTAGTTAATGCATGTGTGGTGTGCATACCTCTCAACTGTACAGATTTTTGCAGAATGCCCAGATTTTTGCCTCATATTTTTGGTCTTTTTTTCATAAAATTGTGGTTTTCTGGCAAATTAGAGGCAAATCATTAAAGATTGAAGTTAGAAAATAATTACAGACAATTGAGTTTCAGACTTCATACCCTACCGAAAATTCATGCTAATGCAAAATCTGTTATTCTATCAACTTTCCAAGTTCGTAAGAGCAATATTTAAAAATTGTCCCTATATTTGGGCCTTTATCCCACTTTTATTTATGCCTTTGTCCAGATTTCTTGCTCTAAGAGGTTGAGAGGTATGGTGGTGTGTCCTTGGTTCGTAGCTGCCACCATAGTATTTAATGTGCAAGCGTGATATCCTCAATATTAGCTGCAGACCTGTGAAAGGCGACTGTTGTACTCCTGACCTGTATCATACTCAGTAACATTGGCACAGTTGTGCCCACTAACATTAGTTTCCTCATGTCTGCAGGACCCTCTGGTATCACTGCATTGCAGCCTATCCATGCTGGTGAGTGTCTATTTACAATACCTGTAAAAGTGTTGATAGTAATAGTACTATTTGGCACACTTAGTAGTGCTCTTTGTATGCATGTAGGTGTGTCTGTGTCTGTGTGTCGATATCACGCATACTGAGTACTGTACAATTGTGTGAAACTGTGTGCATGTGTGCATGTGTGCACCTGTGCATGTGTGCACCTGTGCATGTGTGCATGTGTGCATGTGTGCACCTGTGCATGTGTGCATGTGTGCATGTGTGCACATGTGCATGTGTGCACCTGTGCATGTGTGCATGTGTGCATGTGCATGCATGTGCACCTGTGCATGTGTGCATGTGTGCATGTGTGCACCTGTGCATGTGTGCATGTGTGCATGTGTGCATGTGTGCACCTGTGCATGTGTGCATGTGTGCACCTGTGCATGTGTGCATGTGTGCATGTGTGCATGTGTGCACCTGTGCATGTGTGCATGTGTGCATGTGCATGTGTGCATCGCTGGTAATGTGTAGACATTGTAAACTGTGTTTCCTGTTTCCTTCCCACAGGTTCTGTTGCTGCTCTGGTGTCATCTAGCAAGGAACCTGAGTCAGGTGCCGTGGGTACTGATAATGATGACATTGGTGTAATGGCACAGGAAGGTATGCCAGGGTCCGCCATTGGTCAGCCAATTGACAGTACACAGCTGTCGACCCCATCAATGCGCACAGTTATCCTGCCAATACACCCCTTGTCACCACTGTCCCTAGGTGATGGACAGCATGCAGTGGGCATTGACCAGGGTAATGTGGTATCTGCGGCACATGCTTCCCCACACAGCAGCCATGGGCATGGCCCAGAGATGGTACCACACAGACAGATGTCCAGGGGTTCTCGTGGGAGCATCCATGGGCGTACTGCCCTGGCAGACGTGCCCACAGAGGTCTTACATCCTCAGCTATGTTTCGGACTGTCATGCAGGCACAGTCACGTATGGAACGGTACACCAGACATGGTCTGAGGGAGCTGGCAGCATGTCGCACAGCCATGACCGACAGTATGCGTGACATTGCGGCCGCCATCCGTGATTTCACCGATGTCGTAGACAGACGTTGTGGGGACATATTACACGGATCCACAACTCCATGCCCAAGAGCCAGGGTGATGGTGGGAGGTAGTGACGTCGACGTGGACGTATGCCAGCAACAGCAGCAGCTGGCAGTCGGCGCTGACGACAACAGGGCCGCGGCCGCCCCCGTAGTGCCAGCAGCAGCCCCAGCAATGCTGATTCTGTGCTGTCATCAGACCGCCCCAGGAGACCACGTGCACGTGGCTCTGGCCAGGCCCGACAGGGATCTGTGTCCAGTCAACGAACACCTGCTTCTGATGACAGTACCCAGTCTGGGTTGGTACCGGATACGGTCCGTAGCACCCCTGCAAGGCACAGGTACCGTGTCCGTGGCCAGAGACACTGATCTGTATGACCTGGCAGGTACAGTCTGTGGCTGTCCACAAACACCTGTATATGGCAGCCATGAGGTGGAACTGTGTGCATCCATACACACATGCAAAATAACAACACCTAGGGCTACTGCATACACGCACACACTGCATCAACATTGCCCCACCTTCTACTGCTGTCCCTCACCAACACACATACACGTACATGTCAATTGGTGGTATGGGTGGCTGACCCAGGCATACCAAGTTCACACCCTGTGCATATGATGAAACTGTGCCACCTCCTGCATTCTGTAACAACTGTGCAGGTACAGGTTAACATGTTGCTGATGCACAGGGTGACCACATAGATGTGTAGTAATAGCATCATGTTGTTAACAGTACTGTGTGCTGAATTAATTGTGGGTATATCACAGCATGCCTGATGCAGTATTTGTGTGATTGTCATGTCCTGTTGTCTACACCCATGGTAAGTACCATAGTGTATCATCTGCACATGTTGGCATACTGGTGGTAATGATGTCAACAGCAGGCTACATACATAGGTAGCACAGGGATGGGTAATGAATGTAGTAATACACAATGATGGACATGTAAATTGCAAGTGGCATGTTGCCCACACTAGACTCTGCAATGCAGATGTGTGAGGATGTTGATATGTGTGCAGAACTACACAACTGGTACAGGACACACAGGAGCACACTAGCACTGCATGCACACATCTCATACCATGCTAGACAGCACCAACACACATAACCAACTGTCACAGGAGGGAGAGTCCCCATATATGTCAGGGATACTGTGGTGGCAGGCCAGGAGCATACATCCTACTAAGTATGGCACCACTGAGAGAAGGCTCGGTGTCTGTTATTTGACATGTGTATTACTGCAGGTATGGGCACATGGGTTTCTATCCAGTTATTGTACATCCTGACAGTACATGCATGTTCCGTACTCTTGTGTGCACTGAGACTGGACCCTAGCCATCTGACCAGTGTATTTCCATGTACATGTGCATAGCGCCTGCATATTTGCAGTGTTACCTTATGGAACTGGTACAGCTTGTTTGTTGTACAATGGACTACATGGAGCCCTGTTCACTGTACCTTTGTTTGCATGCATGTTTGCTTGCAATTACCCTGGAACACCGATCACACCTGCAATGCATAGTTATAGAGCTTCTGTGGACTCCTAGTGCCATCTGCATAGCCTACTATATATATGGCCATGTCCCACTTGACAGGTTGCCACTGTTTGACCTGTTCACATGTACATTGCCTGTGACACAGTGCATATGACCTGCCTGGCTTGTGTCCACGTGAGCAGTCATATATGCTACTGCTAAGTAGTCACAGGCACTACACCTTCACACATTCATCTCCTGTTGAACTACCTGCTTTGCTAGGGACAGCCTGCACCTGTCACCCCTGGCCTATCAGATATTGGCAAAGCCTCTTGCTATCCCCATAGTGCCTATGTTAGGCAAGGCTCACATGACAAACCCACCTTCATAGGTATCACAAGGTATAAGACACTAAGAGCAATGCTACCCAATGCCAGATGTCTAAACCTCCAGATGCATGCACCCAAAACACTCCTTGGCATGGGAAACATCGATATCTGTGCAGTAACAGATGCCTGGTTCAGGGCTACTGAGAGCACACCAGCACTACTGGGTGTAACCCGGTTGATTTCTTTGCTACAGTCACCAAGGGCATTGCCGAGGGGAAGGTGGTTCACACAGCCTACCTGGACCTTGCAAACGCCTTCGCAACAATACCCCACTTGGGCATTCTAGGGAAGCTCACCAGCTTAAATATAAGCCCCTATGTCACTAGATGGATTGCACAGTGGCTCAAGAACAGAACCCACATGGTTAGCATTGCTGGAGCCATGCCAGACCCCATAACAGTTACAGGTTGTGTCCCAGAAGGCTCAGTCCTGGGACCCTCTTGTTTGGTACATATTTATTGGAGGTACAGGCCAACACGGATGAACTGTGGCTGTCCAAATATGCAGATGACTGCAAACTGGACACCATAATCGACTCCCCAGCTGACACAAGCATCTTCCAAAGGGGCATCATAGCAACAGACAACTTGTGCCAGAGCCATGGCCGTCTGCTGAACAGTGTGTAGAAGGGGGATGTGCATCCTGTAGTCTGTTCACCTAGTTGCCAAAAGGGACATTGTCCTCACACACACTAACCCCCCTCAGCCAAAAACACACACTTGCCAATTGCAGGATTCAAACCCCTATCTGTCTGTTATGGCACGTGAGATGGGCGCATTAGCAGAGCACGCTATTTGCATTACTGGGGGTTTTTTCTTCCCCTGCTATACTTATAGAGTGCTGACATCATCAGTGTTTAGAAAAGGGAATGGGCATCCTGTAGTGTCTTATCCTATTTGCCAAAAGGGACACTTCTCTCACACACTAACCCTCTCAGACAAACACACACACTTGCCATTCACAGGATTCAAACCCCTACCTAACTATGTTATGACACTTGAGACGGACGCATTAGCAGAGCGCGCTATTCGCATTATTGGAAGATTTCCTTTCTCCTGCTGTACTTATAGGGTGCTGACATCATCGGTGTTTAGAAAAGGGGATGGGCATCCTGTAGTCTGTTCACCTAGTTTCCAAAAGGGACATTTCTTTCATACCCTAACCCCCCTCTGACAAACACACACACTTGCCATTCACAAGAATCAAACCCCTACCTAACTATGTTATGACACTTGAGACGGACGCATTAGCAGAGCGCGGTATTCGGATTACTGGGAGGTTTCCTTTCTCCTGCTCTACTTATAGGGTGCTGACATCATCGGTGTTTAGAAAAGGGGATGGGCATCCTGTAGTCTGTTCACCTAGTTTCCAAAAGGGACATTTCCTCACACACTAACCCCCCTCAGACAAACACACACACTTGCCATTCACAGGAATCAAACCCCTACCTAGCTATGTTATAACACTTGAGACGGACGCATTAGCAGAGCGCGCTATTCACATTACTGGGAAGTTTCCTTTCTCCTGCTGTACTTATAGGGTGCTGACATCATCGGTGTTTAGAAAAGGGGATGGGCATCCTGTAGTCTGTTCACCTAGTTTCCAAAAGGGACATTTCCCTGACACACTAACCCCCCTCAGACAAACACACACACTTGCCATTCACAGGAATCAAACCCCTACTTAGCTATGTTATGACACTTGAGATGGACACATTAGCAGAGCGCGCTATTCGGATTACTGGGAAGTTTCCTTTCTCCTGCTCTACTTATAGGGTGTTGACATCATCGGTGTTTAGAAAGGGAATGTGCATCCTGTAGTGTCTTTTCCTATTTGCCAAAAGGGACATTTCCCTCACAGAGATTTACACACACACCAACCTCACACACAGACAGCACTTGCAGGATTTGAACCCCTACCTAACTATGTAATGACACTTGAGACGGACGCATTAGCAAAGCGCGCTATTTGGATTACTGGGAAGTTTCCTTTCTCCTGTTGTACTTATAGGGTGCTGACATCATCTGTGTTTGGAAAGGGGAATGTGCATCCTGTGGGGAGGCAAACACCAAGCACACTATGGCTAAGCTGTCATTCCCTAGGGCAAACAGCCTAGTGTTGACCTCTACACCATTATGTTTAATTGTCAAATGCACATTATTTGTTGCTGATAGACTGTTTGCATATCTTTATTGCCATAGCATTCCCTGTCGGTATGAACAACCTCTGCATCTGTGGAAACTGTTTGCATATGGGAGGGATCCACTATATCACGTATGTCTCTGTAGTCATTTAACTGTGTGCACTGGGCAGACTGCTGTAATGTGGTTGGTTCCTGGCATAACACATAACAATACCAGATATGTGTGTCCCACTGCTAAACCAAGATTTGGACTAAGTGTGTGAGCATGCCCAGTTCAGCCTTCCCATGGCATGTTGTCAAAGTGTGTGAGCATGCCCAGTGTGATTATTCCATATGTTGGACTCTGCAGACCACCACATTTGTGGATGTGTGTGATCTTCACAAACTAAGTGTGTGAGCATGCCCAGTTCAGCCTTCCCATGGCATGTTGTCAAAGTGTGTGTGCATGCCCAGTGTGAGCATTCCATATGTTGGACTCTGCAGCCCACCACATTTGTGGATGTGTGTGAACTTAACAAACTATCACCCGTTCATGGTTGTGGGTTGTGTGTCATATTGTGTAGTTACTGTACAACTGCTTTGTGTGTGAACACAACAGGATTATACTGTGCCTGCAGTGTTTGCATGGGATACTTTGCATACAGTTGTCAACATCCTTTCACACTGACCTAACACTGTAGTACTGTATAGTGTACTGGCAGTACTTTGACTGTGGTGGACAGTAACCTGGGCTTTACTGCTATCACTGCTTTACATTTCGATAGTGGGCACAACAGCCTGGTTGGGGCCAGTTGTGTACATCTGACCATGTTGCATTCTGTTCAGATATGAACTACTTATACCAGGCTTGTCCAACATTGTTAGTGTATTCCACAACATAGGTGTACAATTGCAAACACTAGCGATGTGCCCTAGTCCATGTCTAATGCAAGTTGGAGAGTGTGTTTGTCCTTCAACACACATTGTAAATGGAGTTTGCCATGACATATGTCATGGTTAGTATACTGTGCCTCTGTCTACCTGTGACATGACAGTGATACCCAGGATAAACCTATCATCTCCCGTCCACCCATCAGGATTCCTATTGAGGAAGATTGATAAGTGACTCTATGGGCAGCCTGTGCTGAGGGTTCACTCATGGGTGGGAGTGGCTTCTGTGTTATGGATCACACAGTACAGCTTGTCCTATGTAAGTCAGTGCTGGGGTTCAGGTCTGTCATGTGCATAGCTCACTGCCATTCAGATTGTACTATGTGCAGCATGTTTATTGATGCCAGCAACACAGGCAACACATGGCATCTGTGTAGGCTGATTGATACTCCTGATGAGGTACTGTTGGGGACTTTACAGTTGATGGAGGTGTCTGCTGAGGTACATCCCACAGGGGCTATTGTAGTCGATTGTACCACTGATGCAGGAGGACTGCAGAGCCACAATGACCTCCCCTTATGTAGATCTGACAGCCTTCATGATTAGGTGGGTATATGGTATGTTTCTGTAAACACTACAGCACATGTTTGTCCAATGCAGGATATCTATCACCCTGTGTCCCCAGGTCTCTCATTACATGTTAACTACATAATGGGTTAACACCTATGTGGTGATTGGTGGGCACTTA
The DNA here is from genome assembly GCF_019279795.1 of Protopterus annectens. Taxonomy (NCBI): domain Eukaryota; kingdom Metazoa; phylum Chordata; order Ceratodontiformes; family Protopteridae; genus Protopterus; species Protopterus annectens. Next base: position 152,789,727 of record NC_056736.1, on the reverse strand, counting down.
CTGTATATCCACGGGGTTTGACTATACACGTTTCTGCACTTAGCTTGCTGACATAGCTATGGCACCAGTTGTCTGTTTCTATGTGGCCCTTTTGTGGGATGCATGTGTCAGCTGGTGGATCATATGTGGTGAGCGGTTTGTAGTCCTCTGCAAACATGTTAGGACACAGTCCTTCCATGTTTGCCTGTACCTATGGGACATATATACCAGACGAGGGAGATACCAGGACAAAGCCTTGTGGGATGCCAGTTATATCTGGTTTGTAGTCTGACATGGCTGAAGCATGTCTGACCATGTCTGTTCTGTCCTTGGTCTGGTTTGCAACCCTCTACTGACATGTGGGTTTATATTTACGCTGGTGAGCCTATCTATACTGAACATGTAGGGTATTGTATAGAAGCCTTTGCAAGGTCCAGATACACTGTGTGGAGCACATTGCCCTCATCAATGACCTTAATGACTGTTTCAATTGAGTCCAACATGGTTAGGGGCAGGATCTGCACTTGAGGAGGCCACACTGGGTTGGGTCCGTGTCAGTAGGTCCCCAACATCCATATGTCTGTGGTACATGCTGCTCCTTTCCATAGCTGTGCAATCTGGGCTTCTCAGGATTCTGGGGTAGTACTGTTCAGTATCCATTCAGGCAACACCTTTGTTGAGAAGGACCACTGTTGTTGTACACTGCTCTTTGGGTACATATTCTGTGGTACGGCTGACATTGAGCAGTAGTGTGGTTTGGCATTCCATTCATCTTAGACTCCATGTTGCACTAAGCCCAGGTCACCATCTCATACCATTGCTGCTGTGTGTTTTGCTTTGGAGATGTTGTCTGTTACCTCAGCATCTGCTATGTCAGGGGGCCAGCAGTCTGCTGGGATAGATATTCTGCATTCGTGGGGGTGGGGGGGTTTGCACTGCACCTGTCGGGATGTATGTTGGCAATATGTGTGTGTGTTTGTGGTATTTGTGTGATTCAGGGCATATCTGTGAATTCACAACATGGCTCCTACCATCAGTTGTGTAAGCCTTGGGATTATCCTTCATGTCCTGTACAATTTGTATCTACATAGGTTCATAGGTTCATACTAGGCTATCCACCCTGGGCATTTGTTAGCCTAGCCAGAGTGTGTGTGGCTTTGAGACCCCTTGCTATGTGGATATTATGGCCATGTATTATTTGCTTAGCTGTGCCTCTGTCTGGACATGACACAGTGAAGACCCCCACTGTAACTCTACAATCATCCATCCACTTGGCAAGATTCCTGTTGAACAGTGTCAGTGAGGGGCTCTGCCTAACATGGGGTGGGATTCTGGTCCAGGTGTGTGGAGCCTCTGGATTATGTATCTGTCCCACCGGCACATCCTATTTCATTATTTGTTGAGGTTGACATCTCTCACTCTCGCAGCTCCAATGGATATGTGTTGTCTGGGGTGGAGCATGTCCATTACTCCTGTGTTGGGCATGGCCTCCTACAACAGGCATGCAATGCCTCTGTGTGGGCAGTCTGTGACTGGAGTCAGCTGGGGTGTCTACAGCCAGGCAGCATATGACATATATGTGTGACACTTTATCCTCTTGGTGAGGTACCTTTGCGGTCTTTCTAACTGCTGCAGGTGTCAGGTAAGGTAGATCCCATATGAGGCATTGTACTGGATTATGGGTGTGATTGGGATAAAGTATAGGGGCACAGCGACCTCTGTTGCCATAGATGTGACTCCTTTCCTGATACAGTGTCACATGTAGACAGTCTTCCTAGCCACATTGGCAATGTGGGTGTCACATAACAGGTTACTGTTCACTTGTGTCCCTTGGTCCCTGGTTACTCCTTCCATACATAATGGTTTACCACCTATGTGGTATTTCGTGGTAGCTTGTTTGGTATTTGGTGGGACATTCATACTGTCCAGTGTCTTCAGGACGGTTGGGGGGGGGGTTATTGTGTGTGAGAGTGCGGTCTGTAGCATGCTACAGACTGCACAGCAGTCTTGCCTACAGTTAGTTGCACATGGGTGAACTCCACTGCCTTGTGCATTGTCAGTTACCTGGACGTATGGGTGTATGTGCTGCCTATGGTTACTCACCTCCTTTTATGTAGTGTTCCAGGTTTTGGGGCCATGACACATGGTACATGGTATAACCTGGTAGTGCTGGTGTGCTGTCAGGAGCCTTGCAGCAGGTTTCTGTCACTGCACAGACATCGATGTTCTCTATTCTGGGGATGGCCTCGGGAGCATGCATATTGGGGTGTACACATCTGGCATTGGTCAGCATTTCCCTTATGTTTCTTCTCACTTATGTTTTCTCGGGTGGTGGGTCAGTCTTTTCAGCCTTGCCTACAAAAGGCTGTGTGGAGGTGGCCAAGGCCTTATCCACTATTCAGACGCCCAGGGTAACAGGTGCAGGCCATCCCAAGGGCAGCTGCATGGCTTGTCAAGCATGACATCCCAAGCAGACAGACATTGGATCCCCTTGGAATGACACCAGCAAGTGTGCTACTTGCTATGACTGATCATTCCATGTTTCTACTGTGGCATTATTCTTGGTAAGGGTAGGTTGCTGCAAACGGTGAGTGTCATACCAGCCTGGACTACATAATCGGATAGCTCATCTGTGTCTCTTTACATGTAGTCTAGGGCAGTACATCTCGGTCATTCACACCAGCATGGACTATGACTGCATCATATTTCTATTTGCTTTGGAGTGACCTACATATTTCTGTTATGTGGCATATTGTGGCGGCCTACACGCAGCTTACTGTACCCTTTCCTTTGTTCAGTCTGCTGTGCGGGACAGCAGTGTGTCTGACTATGGAGTCACCTATTACAACTGTATCGGGCATGTTGTTTCTCCTTCTGGCCTGTGACTGTTTGGCACACCAGCTTTGTGTGCTATGTGTTGCATGTGCTATGTTTGGAGGCTGTTTCATTGGGTGTCTGCTTTAGTGGCCTCTGTTGGTGTGCTGTGTGTGTGATTTCTGCCTCCGGGAATGTATTTCTGTGTTTATGTGTTTGGTTTGCAGTTGTGATAGGTCTATGTGGGTATGTGTTTGTGGTGTGTTTGGTTACCTTCTCCTACTGACTTGTTTTGGGTGTACTGAGTTGGGGGAGCTCTGCCTCCGGTTTGGATGGATGGTTGCATCTCTCACATATATTTGTATTTCTTGGGTGTAGTTGGTGGTTGTCTGTGTACTTGGGGCAGGTGTAACATTGCCTCAGGATTCACAGATTCCACTTGTTGTGCCTGGCCTTACTGGATTGCATGTGTGGACAGATTATATTGCCATACTACTGATCAGTAATTACGTCATTGTTCATGCTTGCTCTATCATGTAGTAGCTTCCTCATTCTCTTGCATGTTTTGGTTATGGCTGGTGTCCACCATGCCAGATTTAGGCACTGTGTCTTGTTTTAATTTGGGACTGCATAATCCAAGCATTCCTGGCAGTGTTCATGGAATGGCTGTCTTACAGGTTCTGAGGCGTGGCCCATATTTTGCACCTGCACGGGAGCTTTCATGGATTCCACATCAGTTTGGAGGTGTGCAAATAATGCTTAGCACATGTTTTCCACTGTGATTTCCCGGACAGGGACTGTGGTCAGGATTTGTATATCCAGTGTGATTACTATATGGTCTGGTGTTACCAGTGAGCAATACACTTCTCATCTTGACATCCCGTACCCATGTTGCTGATTATCACATCCAGTATGCTTGCCCCTCTTGTGGGTGTGGTACGTTGTTCCTGGGCCTTTTGGTTTGTGGATTCAATGACCTTTTGTCCTACACTGTTGCAGCTGGTATAATGCTCCCAGTCTATGTGTCTGGGTATTTGCAGTCGCCCAATATAATGTGGTTTGGAGGACTTGATATATTCATGTATTCCAGCATGGGCCTGATGCAGTTCCTGGTGTTGGGCCAGTACTCTGTAGCAGGCTATACACTGGGGGCAGTTTTAGCCACTGTTACTTGAGCATGGCTAGTCCATGCTGCTTTTTGTGGTGGTACCAACATGGGGGTTTGGTTATCCTTGACAATTCTTGCTGGTCACCCTCCTTTTGTAGCTTGTTCCAAGTGTTGAGGATGTACAGCACAGTATGAGGTGTAACCTGGTAGTGTTAGGGTGCTGTTGTGAGCCTTGTCTCAGATTTCTGTTACAGCACAGTTATCAACATTCTCCATACTGGGTGGGCTTAGACTGCATGCATCTTGCTGTTTGAACTTATCCCTTATCTTATTCTTATCCCTTCTGGTACCTATGGAGATAGGTTTGTGTTTTGAGCCTTACCTATTCAGGGCACACTGTGCGTGACAACAGCCTTTGCCAGTATCCATATGGCCTGCACTGATAGGTGCACGCCAGTCCTAGCAGGTGGTGCATCATGTCATGCTCAGCATGTCATCCCAGACTGGCACACAGTGGGTCCCCTTTGCCTAACTGCATTACTTCAGCAATTGTTGCACTTCATCATCTCGTTGTCCTGTTGTGGCATGCTGCTTGTTGAGGGTAGGATGTTAGTCGGGGTCCTCAGGTGTGCATATGGTACTTGGTGTTACATTACTTAACACATAGCATTCATGCCTCAGGTGGTGCTGCAGGGCTGCCTCTGTCGGATGCACATATTACACTTCCCTGTACATGTTTGTGAGCAGGTTGTGTCACGTTAGGCATCCCTGTTACTATATGAGTGAGTCAGAGGGGTATCATTCCCAAGGTTCCTACTGAGCCAATGTATGTGCTATCGTTGCCTCTTTGCCAAGGCCAGGGCATACTGGGCACGCCTCCTTCTGCCTACTGGGGCAGGCTCAGGTTGTTCCTCCTCCGAGTCACGCTGTGCCTGTGGTGGCCTTGGCGATGGTGGGGGCTGTTTGGCCCAGCCCTATGCTGGTCCTGCTGCAGCTGTTTTCGCAAGATCATATTATGTAGCATAGCACATACCATGACAATTTGGGTACATGTAGTTGGTGTGTACTGCAAGGCTCCACCAGATGTGTCCAGACACCGGAACCGTGACTTGAGCAGCCCAAACACACGCTCTATTACATTACGTGTTTGTGCGTGTGCCTCATTATGGCGTTCCTGTTTAGGTGTGTGTGCGTTTCTGATGGGTGTCATCAGCCACGGCTCCAGTGCATATCCTGCATCCCCCACTAGGTGTCCGTCGCGGATGTCCCCATTGGCAAATGTCTGGTACAGCTGCGTCAAATGCCAGATGTGGGAATCGTGGTAGCTCCCAGGACAGCCAGCACACACATTCGTTATTATGCCCTGGGCATCACACACGACCTGGCAGTTGATGGAGGGGAAGCCCTTGCGGTTTATGTAGGCCCTACCCCGCTCTCCTGCTGGTGCTTTGATGCGTATGTGCGTGCAGTCTATAGCACCCAGTACCTCAGGGTATTCCACTATTTGCTGGAAGAGACGCATGTTGCTGGCCAATACCTCACGGGCATTGGGGAAGTATACATGATCACCGACATGTGCTGACATGGCATCCAGGAACTGGTGCAGTACCCTGGAGGCTGATGCCTGTGATATCCCCATCATATCACCATTTGGTCTCTGGAAGGTACCTGTTGCTAGTATTCTTAGGCCAACACATACCTTGGTTTCCACTGGGATGGGTACCCTCTGTTGGTTCTGTATGTGAGGCGTGGCCTGCACAGCTCCACTATTTGCTGCAGGAGGTCTCTGTCCACTCTATAGCGCTCTACTATCTCCAGCTCATGTAACCCGTGGTAGGTGACCCTGGGCCTGTACACTCTTCTCCGTCTCCTCACTGCGGGTTGTCTGGCACCATCTGCATTGTCACCACCCTCAGCAAGTCGCCTATGTCTCATTATGACAGCTATGGCAGCCCCTAACATTTCTGCTCTGAGTTCAGCTTTTTCAGTTTTCACTTCTGATAACTTAACTCCTGTCTTGCAGTGTCTCTGGAGAGAAACATTCTGCACTGCTGTTTGCAGAGTTTTAAGTGCTGGGCTAGCCTAGTATTCTGCCTGTGTAATTGCCTGCATCTAATTGTTTTCACCTGCCAGCTCCAGCAGTATTCCCTGCTAACTTCCTACTACATCTGTTGCTTCCTTTTTCCTCTCTGTTTCCTCAGGGTGGAGCCGTGTGCAAACCAGCTAAAACACGCTCACAGTGGCTTACACGCGCGCACACATACTTACACAGTTCAGAATCTGCTTATTCGGTTTTAAACGCGTGCACGCCCGCGCAAACAGTGTTAAACATCTCCCAACATGCTCCCACATGCTTAGTCTGCCTTACACGCCAAGACACTGCCTTACACGCCACAAGACACTACTAGTGCTTCATGGCGCGCGCACGCGCATACACGTCCAGCAAGAAACTTTGGTGTAGGCAACAGTGTACACCTTCCATTTCTTGACTTTCTCATGTTTACTTAGTGGCACACCTCCTTCCTTGATATCTCTCTGACATCTGTCATGTAACTCTACCTTCCAATGAATTTCATCCCTTTCTACCATTCCCCCCTGTGATGTCACCTATCTCCTACTCTGTTCCTCCCCCTTCTGTAACTCTTACACTACTCAGAATGTGCTCATTTGCTATGTGACAGTGGAATTCAGTATCCTTACCCTCATTTGCATCAGATTGCCTACTAAAGCTTAGTTACATCTCTTAGACTTAGCTTCCCCCCTTGACAACCACTACACGGTGGCCATGTTGGTTTTGCTCTGCTGGTCCCTCCATTGACATTCCATGTATTGCATAAAACCTACATTTGTAGGTTTAAAACCTTCGTTTTCATGTTTTATGCAGCGCAGCCCATTTGCGCGGGGCTGCGCTGGGTTTACACATCGGCAATTGCCGAAAAAAAAAAATTATATTTTTAATATTTTTGCATGGGGTTGCATTGCCAATGGCCACATATTTGGCCATTGGCATGCTGCCTATAACATATGCACCCTTTATTTGGAGCTGACATGGCTCCATTGCCGTGTTTGCAGAAGCGTACTCAGTTGTCAACTGAGTACATTTCTGCAGCTAACACGGCTCTTACACGGGCTGTTCTTGGCTTCCTGGATCGCTAATCAGCCTCATTTGCATGCTATTCGGCTGCAAGTGGGCTGATTAGCTTAGCCACGCCCACTCCATGTAAGAGCCGTTTTAGACTGACTCTTACACGGACTTTGGGCTGTTCCTGGATCGCGAAGGCTACATGGAGTCTTACACTACTCTTAGACTCCGTGTAAGCCTTCGTGAATCCGGCCCCATGTCTTTTAAAATAATGTGTCTAGCCACAGTATTATTCTCTGAAAATTATATTTAGTTAATTCCACGTCTTGCCTGTAAGCCATCAGTCTTTACCTCTAGGGTCACTCATATTGGCAGCCATTGGTGTATTATTAGTTATATTTCCAATCCTGCACATGGAGTGCTGACATTAAAGCCCACATCACTACAACACTATGCCCTCCACTGTTGTGTGCTTGTTCCTATACACATATCTAAGAGGGTAACTTTACCAGCTTGGAACACCAAGCTCATCACCCACTTCAATGACAACTAGTGTGGTACAACCCTTGTCTGGCCATCTGAAAGCATCATTTTCCTTTCCGTAAGAAGAATGAGCCTATGTAAACTGCTTACCCTACCCTACTCTGCCTATCTGTTAGTCAGACTTAGGTCATCTGGATCACTGTCAGGGTTTCATGCCTGTGCACCTCTGTAAAGGTGGCAGAAGGCAGTGAAAGGAAGAATGCCATTACTTTACCAAGGGGAATCACAAATGCTGAGAACAATGGTAAGGGTTATAAGTTTCCAAAAAAAAAGGGCCACTGCACCCTACCTGTACACAATAATCGTAAGGCGTAATATGATTCAAGTGCACTCATTAAAAAGGACTTACATTACATATGCAGGGAAGACTTACTCATAAGCCTACTTATCCATGAGCTGAGCAGGGGTGTAGCGAGAAGTACAAGGTAGCACTCAGCTTCGTCATTTTCTTGGCAGGGGCTCACAGGATCTGGTCGTTTGGACCTCGTTTTCAAGAAGAATGGATCCATCTAACAATGGCCACTCTAGTAGGTCCTAGAGATAGTCAGTTTCCATTGTCCTGGCTAAGGGCTCTTCTTAAAAAAAAAAAAAAAATATATATATATATATATATATATATATATATATATGTGTGTGTGTGTGTATGTGTATATCTATGTATCTGTATGCATGTATGTGTATTTATATATATATATATATATATATATATATATATATATATATATATAGTAAGAGAAATGTGTTCGGGGTCAGTTTTGTAGCAGTTCTCTGTGGTGGCCGGTGCTGACAGACTGACATTCCCATGCTAAGTAGTAGATGGAGTATACCTCTCAGCTGTCCAGCTTTTCCTATATTGTCTAGAATTTTGCCTCTTATTTTAGGTTCATAGGTAAGTACTAGGCTATCGGCCCAAGGGCATTTATAAGCCTAGCCAGAGTGTGTTGGCTTTCACCACCCCTTTAGATTAGTTCCCTGTGCCTTTGATCAGCAGAGCCATTAGTTCCCTGCGCCTCTGTCCAGCAGAGCCACTGCAGTGATCTCTGGGGGAAATTTTCTGTTTCCAGTCCACCCGTCAAGGTTTCTCTTGAAGAGTGCGTGCTAGTGAGGGGGCTCTGCCTGATGTATATTGGAATCATGTTCCAAAGCATAGGGAGTCTCTGGGTCAGGAATCTATCCCTCCAGCGCGTCCTATTTATCATTGTGGTAAAGTTTATATCCCTAGACCTTGTGGCTCTCAGGGTTTTGTTTTTTTTTTTAGGTGGAGCATATCCATCAATTCTGGGTTAGACATGGCCAAGGTTGCTTGGATGTCTGCTTTGGAGGTCTCTGTTGCTTTTGCAGATTTTTATTTAGAGCCTCCAAGTATTTGTGTTATTTGCCTGTGTTGGTTTGTTAGGTCCATGTGAGACTGGTGGTGTGTTGCAAGTATTACCCTTCTCCTCTTGACAGTCAGTTACAGTCTGAGGTTGAGAGAGCTTTGCCTCCAGTCTGGCTGTGTAATTGCATCTCTTGCATATATTAGTGTTTGGTGGTAGGAGGAGAGGGTTGTTTGTGTACATGAGGCAGTTGTAACATTGCCTCAAAATGCCCAGATTCACCAGTTGGACTGGAGAGTACACCGGAAACTGCCCTTTGGACATGCCTGAATAGGTAGAGTGAGCTGTATTTCTGATTGACTGGTGTGGATGAATAGAGAGCCTTCTCCATCTGGACAGTATAAGTGGGGCTAGTGCTAGGGGTATTTAGTGCTTGTTATGAGTTTTAAGCAAGTGCTGGGCTGTAAAATTAATGGTTTGAGTGCTAAAGTTGAAGGTCTAGTTCCAAGGGAAAAACTGAGGAGTAGACTTTGTGGAGTCGGGAATAATTTGACCCTAGCTCACTACTCTCATTGGTGAACAATGAAACTTCCTTTTTTCGCAAGTAAGGTATGGCCACACACAAAAGCTTAAACACAGTCCAGGTATCTGAAACTGGACTTTTCTAGCTTAGTAAGGCGGGAAAATAGAAAGATTTTTTTTTGTTTTTTTCAAGAAACCAGTAGAAACAAATGCAAAAACACGTTTATAGTGCAGTAATGGCTGTCACACTTGAATGGAAGCCAGTAACAGTTAAAAATATAATTTACAACATAAAAAATGAATTTTAAAGTGCAGGCACAAATAAATGCAATTTCAGTGTAACAGGAGCATTCTAAGAAGCAATAAACACTGGAAAACGAGCGTTTAGGCAGAAATAGCAATAAGCAGCAAGAAAAACCAAAAAAATGGTACTTAAACACTCCAAAGTCTCTCCTTTTGTCTCTCTGGCATTGTAGGTCTCTGCAGGACACCTGGGCAGGATCTGCTGAGCTTATACAAAGACAAAAAAAGCGCAAATGCATTTTTTATATCAGAAAGATTAAAGAGATAGAAATTAGCCCACAATGGCCAATAAAACTACAGTTTCTGGGCAGAAACCACTCCTCCAAGGGCAGGTAGGCTGTTCAGAGTTCCCCACTCTCACTGGTGAACAAAGAAACTTTCTTTTTACCCAAGTAGTTATTACCCTGTCAGTTTTCAAGTTAATAGTACTATTTTAATAGTGTCCCTGATTGTCCCAGTTTGTTTATGTATTTGTTCTTGATATTGTAGTGAGTTGTCCCTGATTGTTTGAGAGCTATGGCTCTCAATAAGTATGGTTTCTGGGCAAACAATTGTGGCCTTTATTTACTAAATGATGAATGCATTTGAGTTAGAATGTAAATCCATTGGAAACCCAGTCTGATACACATCCTATTATTTTGGCAATTCTACAAGTTATAGGAGCAATACATTAACTCTATCATCTGGCAAGTTACCATTACTTTCTATTTTGGACCTTTATCCCCCCGTTATTTAATGTTTGGTTCTTGACTTAAGAGGCTAGAAATATGTTTGTCCATTCAGTGAAGGGTTTCGCTGGGTAATGGGGGATTTGAGGGATTCTTCAGGATTGCAGGAGTCATAAGAATGGCTGTAAGTTTTGAATTTTTAATATAGATATATAAAGGGATAGTTTCATGAGAGAAAGTGTAGGTATACAATAATTAGTGGGAGTGAAGCATAATGTTTGCTTTTGGTGGTTCCAGGTTAACTTTGAACAAGGTTATTTGTTTTCAGGAACTTCTGATTTAAATTTAATTTGGTGCATCCTGGGTGTTCTCTATTAAATGGTCCCTCTATTATGGTGGTTTTACATTGATTCTGGGGGGGTGATTGGTGGTTTCATTCATATGTCTAATTCTCCCAGGAGTTGTTTTCACAGTAGTATATGGTTTCCGTTCATTTTGTGCGGTAAGGAGCTGTTCAGTCAGGAGATTTCATGATGGCATTCTGGAATCCTGCAGCAGCATTGCACCCAGAACCTGGGTAGTGCCTTGGTTCCATCTGCTGCATTTTAGATATTACTTGTGTTAAGTCCGTTTTTCTTTACTCATTTCTCGGGCTGCAGGTTCTTTCCTTTGGCTGTTTAATTTTATTTGGGGCATTTGTGGACCTATACAGACAGGAAGCATTTATATATTTAAGATCTACTTTCCACACAAAAAAAGAAAATGAAAATCGTAATTGCAGTTAAAATAATGGTTAAGGAGTTAGTAATAAGAGACAAAGAGATGCTTATTCCATCTGGAGGATTACTTGCAGCACCTCCTTTACTTTCCTCCCTTGGTTGCTTCTCAGTGGCCTCTTCATATGGACAGTGTATTTTTTAAGTTTAAGCCCTGGCCAAGGTAAGTGGTAATGAGGATGAGTGCCAACCCCTATAAGTATTGATACAAAGATCCAAAGCAGCTTGGGCTATATATCCAGCCCCTTCAATAATGAGAAAGCATGGGGTTCGTTATTCCAACAGGCTTAAGGGGAGAGTTTACAAATGTGTTTTTGTTGTGGGTAACAAGTTAATTTATGTCATCAGTAATGTTGGCTATTGTTTCAATAAATAAATGGCTGCAGAGCCAGTTGTTGGTGTCCTTATTGTCTCAGCTGAAGATATTATAATTAGTAGAGAGCAGTACATAAAGAAATCTGATTGTCAGTTCCATATAAGCATGTATGACAGTATTGGAGGAAGGGGTGAATAAATGATGCAGAAACTGGAATTCTAATTCCTTTGAGGGAAGTTAAAGTAGTGTAAGCATAACTACTGCAGCCAGTGTCTTACCTTTGTTTTTCCTTCTTTCTTTCTTTTTAAATATTTAATCAAATCTTACTGCTGTTGAGATACAAATTTGGTGATACTTGTATGTCTCCAGCTGAACATTGTTGAAGGAACCTTTGACACACAAAATGCCTGTGATCAGTGCAACAAGCTTAACTACAGTTTTCTCGTTATTCTGCAGCACTAAAAGATTACTGTATAATTCTTCTTTAACGCATTCTTACTTTCCATATCTACCTATCTATACGAAAAAAAAAACTAAAAGAAAGACCAAAAAAAATTCCCAAAGCAAATGCATAAAGAAACCACAAATACTCAGAAGACAGTTGCAAGCCTGCTCTGATAAAGACATCATGGTAGATATGCAAATTACCCTTAATGACATGCAAGTCTTCAAGGTCACTAACGTTTTCAGATATAATGACCTTTTACTTATTTCACTATGACTGTACTAATTCCCTGTGATGCTAGTCATGCTTGTAATACTATTAGTGTGGGCTGCCTTATCTTATACATCATGATAGCTCTTGAAGAGTGAAACATTCAGTGATTTTTGTTTTGCTGACAAGTAATCACAGTTGTGAATTTGTGATATTCAGTGTTATGAATAACTGTAATAAATGTGAGAAAATTAATACAGCTGAACAGCAAATTAATAAAATTATGTTCTTTTTAGGTTCAGCTAAAAGGATTTTAACATATCTTATTAAATATGTTATCATATCATATTTAATATTCCTTTCAACCCACAGTTCTAAGCAATGTATATGTGTGTGTGTGTGTGTGAATTTGTACAACATGATTTTAATGTACTCCATACTTCTGGAATTGCAAACTGGATCACTCTCTTTGACTCCAGGATATCTTCTGTTTTTTCATGGGATGACTTTTTTGAACTCACTTGTGAAGCTCTTTGCCAGGATGCTGGCAAGGATGTTACTCTGTTCAGTAGTTGAACCTGGAATTCATGATAAATAATGTAGATTCCAGCCTGACTGTGGAACAGTTCATCTTGTCTTTGTCCTGGCAGATGTTTTGCAGGGGTCATAACATTCTCCCAGCATAAGCATTGTGCTTATGACCATTTGCACTGCAATGCCTTGTGAAAAGGACTACGGCATGTACTGTTTAAGGCCTCATCATTTGAAAACTGCATTTATTGGATCAGCATTGTGTTTGATTTATATCTCATTAAATGGATTTCAGGTGGCATAATACTCCTCCAGCAATATGTCTCATCTCCTGTCCTTCAAATAATTTTTCATGAACATGATATAAAGCACACTTAAGTCCCACTGAAGGAATTGTGTTATAAAGTTCATTAACATGAACTTGACATCAAGGTTTTATGTAGACAATGTTGTCCTGTTTGACTCAAGTGCTTGTGATATCCGGCATGGTTTGCTGTTGAGCGTGAAGAGGCTAGAATGCAAACTAATGGCTTAAAATAGAATTTGTGCATTTTTTTCATGAAAACAGATCTTACTGCTCTCTACAGGATTGTGGGAGGAAGTGATTGTCTTGACTCACAGAATTTAAGTAAAGTGTAGACCTTATTCCTGGTTATGAGTACAAGGCATTTCGAAACACGCCAGGAAGTAGATACATTGGAGGTAGTACAGCAAGTATTGACTACAGTGCTAGAGGGAGCTGTGTCACAGGATGAAATGCTAGTTTTATTAGTCAGTTTATATCCCCATATGTACGTGTTTTTGGTGACAGGCTTTATATTCTAACAGAAAAGATTAAATCCTGATTACAAGTTGTTGCAGTGTTGCCGAGTTGGATTGACAAGGTTGGCCTTTGTTGTTTAGTGTTGAGAAGAAAGTGCTTTGAGTACCATGTGAAAATGCCCTGCTTACCAGTAAAGAGAAGAATATTACTCATGGAACAGTCATTGTAGGCCCAAGAGCACACAAAGGACCTGATCGAGAGATTGTATTGCTTCTGTTAACTGGGAAACACCTTGTAATTCCACAGGGGGAACTCGGGACTTTGCCAGGGGTAGACCGTCTGTTCTGTCCTGCTCAGCCTTTGCTACAACTCTAGTCCTGATGGCCATTACAGAAAGAATACAAACTGAACAGATGGGCATCCACTGATATATACAGATAGCAAAAGAGAAAGGAAGCAATGCACTCATCCACATGGTTTTATAGAGGATAAAAATATATAAACCTTTCAGAAATGTATGTGCCATACCAGGGTAGGTATTAAAGCTAATAATACTTTCAGGTAATTTGCTTCAGTTATTGACAGGCTGATATCTATGTCTCAAATGAAAGCAAAGGTCCACATTTACCATCCTCCTTTCTTCATCACACTCTACACCCCCCACCCAAGAAATTCCTATTGCTGTTAATAAATGTTACTACAAAACATTAATTACAGTAGGAAAAACACCTCAGCAGAATTCCACTCTATCTATATTTCTCTTCTAAACTCTATGCAGCATATTGGTCAACAGACTATATGTTCTTTCACTACTAAGTCCAAATTTAATGTCTATAACCTCAGACTTTATCATGCCAAATGTTAACATCTTTATTTTATATTAATTATATTAATGTTTCTGTGTAAGTATGTAGAGCCACTTTGTGTTGTACTAATGGCTAAAGTTTGGAGAAGACCAAGTTGAGTAACATTAAAATATGTAAGGTGAATAGCATTACAAACAGTGATTTTTTTTATGACAAGGCTAAAATAGTATAACCTTTCTTTTTTTAGTATGCAAATTTGGATGCTGTTAAGACAGTTGAATTTGTTGAAGTGAAGCACTTCTGTAATGAGTTTTGTTTTTATCATATCAATTTTGTTGGAAGAAAACAATAAGATGTCAGTTTCATCTGCATAGTGTATAATATTACTGCGATGACAGTATTTAGGCATTTATTCATGAAAAGGCTAAGAAGTAAAGGGCCAATGACAGAATTTTGGGGTTACACCAGCATGAATGATTTTTTGGATTTGTGTTTCATAATTTCAAAACTTTTGACAGTTTAACAATGTAGGCCTGATTGGAAATTTGCTATTAATTCTTCTTCGACTTTCGGCTTTTCCCAGTTAGGGGTCGCCACAGCGGAACTCAGGTCTGCTAATGATTGGCAGTTAGATTTTCACAAACGCCGTGGTGCCAGCTCGACGTCCAACCTTCATCGAAGGCACGCCCGTTTACGCACGTCTTTCAAACACCCACCCAACCGCAGGGAGGACATGCGACTCCACACAGAAGGCACTCCAGCCGAGAATCGAATGGGAGAACCTCTTGCTGTGAGGCAACAACGCTACCGCTGCACCACCGCTGATGTTTAACCTAATTTGATCTTGTAAATTAAGGAGTGCAGTTTCAGTACCATGTTCTTCCTGAAAATTATGTAGGCAGTTAGACAATTACAGAATATATTTGTGAAGTGCTGTTACAGCTGATGATTAATAAAATTTATAAAGATTTTATATGGGCGTATAGCTCTGGGTGTTAATTCTCGCAGGTGTGTCAAGTGATCTCTTATATTTGGAAGAATATGCCGTTTTTGGTTTATATATGTTAGAACAGAAGCTCTGCACATATATTAATTTACTAAGGACATATATTTTCTGAGGGACGTTACAAAGTTTAAGTTTCTTTAACATTTTTATAATTATTGCTGGGACATGCATTTATCATTGAGAACAGTAGCTGTTGTATTGAGATTCCTGCTGTTGGAAGGAGAGGTAATATTGTTTTGGGTTTGTTGTACTAAGATCAGAAAATGGTGATGGAATTTGCAATAAATTCTAGGGAGGATTCTTCAGAGAAAGTGCTTGGGATAGAAGTTTGAAAAGGTCTTAGGGAATGACTTTGCCATTGGGCTTAAGGGATTTTAATGTGTTCCTAAACTGCTTTGCACTGTAGTATTACATTTTGTGTTTGAATGGATGTTAGTTTTTTTCTGTTTTTATAATAAGAGACCTGACTTTATTGTGGAGTTGACGTTAGTGGGTAAGGTGGGTAAGAAAATGAGACATCCTTGGAAGCTTATTTGATGTGCTACACCATAATGCTCTTTCATTGTTTTCACTAGGTGTAGTATAGTCTAAGATTGAGTTTTTCCTTGGGTTCTTTTAGTTCTAATTGGTATACAGCTGTACTGCAGAATCAAAGTTTAGGGACTACAAGGATAGTTAATTGAGAGGTAGCAGAAATGAAGTTAATGTTACATCTTTGTACACAATTATGGCCTGAAAGGTATTTGCAAAAAATAAATAAATAAATAAAAACACTGTTAGAGTCTGAAAGAATACATGCTAGAAGAGAAATTGTATGGCAATGCAGTCAGTAATGCTACTCTTGCTGGAGGTGCTGTCAGTTCTGCCAGTATCATTTATAAGCTGTGAATGACTGGAGTGCTTTTCATGGGTCAGTGTAGGCTTTGTCAGTTCTGCCAGTACCATTTATAAGCTGTGACAGACTGGAGTGCTTTTTATGGATTGTGTAATCAAATACTTGGTGCTGCTCTGTGTTGAATTCAAGCTTAAACATTAGACTATTAGATATATTGAAGATGAGAAAGTTTCTTCTTCAGTTGATTTCAAAAGCAATACAATGTCACTTTTCCAAGCCAACAGGCCACAAACATAGAACAAAATAAGAAAAATAAAAAAAACTGTCACTGCCATGAATGTAAATGACACACTGTTTAATGCATCCACAACACTAAGTGCTTTCACCTTTCATCACATAGGCTTCTTCAAATTCCCTACAAGGCAAAGGAAACAAAATGGCAATTAAGGCTAAATGCTACTACAATGCCAGGTTTGAATGACAGCACTAGTATGGTACCTATTCTGAAACAAGGGGTTAATCATATTTAAAATGTGAAGAACAAAAGTTTGTGTTTTATAACACAACAAAATGTACAGAAATTTTTAAAGTTATGGACAAGTTTTTGTTCAGTAAGTTTGGAAAGTATGCAAGATTTTTCAGCTGGGAAACTGTGGTGTATACAATACATACTATGTATGTCATGTCTTTTTAAATGTTGATTTAATTTGTATTAGGGGAGAATTTTGATTGGTTACATGTGACCTTTACACTTATTTTAAACAAGGAGAATTGTTTGTTCACAATGACACTGAAGAAGCCTATGTGATGAAAGGTGAAAGCGCTTAGTCTTGTGGATGCATTAAACAGTGTTTCGTTTACATTCGTGGTGAAAGCACTTAAGTCTTGTGGATGCATTAAACAGTGTTTCATTTACATTCGTGGCAGTGATCGTTTTTTATTTTTCTTATTTTGTTCCTTGATTTCAAAAGCATCATGAGGATTTAGCAGGGACCAACAATTAATTAAGCTGGATTCAGCTTGAGTACAAAAATCTTGAATTACACACCCTCAAATGAGGATCTTCAAGAGTTATCACTGGATCCTACCTCTGTCTCAGGATGGTCAGGGTACCAGATACCATCCCAGAAGCTGTTTTCTTCCTATAAGTTATATTTGGTTTGTTGCTTAAAACACCAAGCATAACAATCAGGATTAACTCTCATTTGCTTATCCAACACTCCATGCAGTTCTAAATGCTGTCCATAAACTTTAAAATGCTGGTGCCTATAATCCAACAGCTGGCTTTTCCAATCCTACAAGAAGCTAATGACATCACTGTTACCAGAGTGTGCACTTTGCATTACCTTGTTTATATATTTCTTATTTTACATGGTCCTGTAGATTTGTTGTCAGTTGTCTAGCTCTCGACTCCTTTGCGTCACACAACATGACATTAGTTTCTCTGACATTAGGACAGTTATCGTAGCTTTACAGATAGAGGGGTCATGGATTTTGTGTTTTCATAATTGCATCTAGCACTAGTTTATAAGCCATCAGCTTATCCTGCAAGGACTTACCTGGCATATGCCCCCTTTAGACATTGTTTCTTCTTATTCTAGCAACTTTTGGTCAATGTGATGAAACACCATAAGGCTGAACTTTTTGACAAGCTTTTCATTCTTCTACTGATGGCACCAACCCCTCTCCCTTTCTTTTTATTTTCAGCTGTAGAGTTTCTAAATACACCTTACAACTGCCTTAAAAAAAACACAAAATAAAACAAATACATTAATATGTAAATAAACACATGAAAGGAAGTTTATATCTGGGATGTCTTGTTGACTTTGGTAATACAGAGAGAGACAGGATCTATTTCAACTGATTGATGAATGACCGTGTCAAAACTGACATGTTCAAGACCACATAATTGACAATACCGTTCATCAGTCAACATAAACACCTCAAAAACAATGTTCTTGCAGGGTGGCAAGCCCCTCTGCACCCCTATACCCACTGTAAATTATATGTATACCAAGTCCAAGATCGCATTTCAGTGGGGAAAAGGGTACATTCCCCAATTCCGACTGCACCTCAATACTATTCAAAACTGTCAACAAACTGCATTGTTGATCATGTGGTCTCAGCTATGTGGGTTTCGACAAAGTTGTTCATCGACCAAGTGACATAGATCTCAGAGACAGGCTTCTCCTCCCCCTCCTCCATTTTATGTCATATTTAAGGAGTTTTATGAATTATGTAACAAAAGGAGTGATGGTCTACATTGCCTGTACCCTCCCCGAGCAGTAGCTCCTGCAGTCAAGCAGGATCCTGTTGCAGGCTCCCTGATTGGTTCTACTGCTGCATATATAGTGGCCTAGAATAACAAAATGGGAGAACTGAGATACTATGTCTCAGTATCATATTCATTCGCAAAGGGACTGTTTCATGTGGAGCAAAACCCTGAAATCAAGGTGGATAGTAGTGGCAGTAACCTTTTAGTGAAATTGCATATCAGAAGCTGAGGAAATTTACACAGAGTGCAAATTCGCAACATTTGTTAAGCTAGGAGCCTGTAACCTTATCATGATACTGTTAATCAAATAGCTTTGTATTTAGCAATAAGCCATATTCAGTCATTCCAATTCGCATCTTAAACATCATCTCCCAAGGTAGATTGAGTATTCCAAACATTATTTATTTATTTAGTTATTTTGAAAAGCCTTTACCTTGTTTAGCTCATATAAAGAAACAGGTTCAAAGATGCATAAAAACGGGCACATTAAATCGGACTAATGACAAACTCTGATTTCCTAGCTAGTCATATTTCAGCATTACCTACACTCATCCTATTGTCAGATTTTAGGGGGGTGGCCTTATCCTTGCACTGATGGGTGACTTAGGCAAGTCTAATTGCTGTAAATAAGAGAATGGTAATATTTGATTTGGAGTCTCCAGAATACACATACTCCAGTAAAGCACATACCATACTTGAGTTGCTTTATGTGGCTTTCCTCACCATATGTTCCAGATTGTTTTTTTATTTACTAACTTACCTACTTCTCTCAATGTCTCTCTATCTATCTGTCTATCTTTCCTAATACAGTTCTTTTAACCTTTTATAAATCCATAAAATATTAGGTCCCAGTACAACAATTTGAAGTACTGCCTTCTGCAGGTAAATCTGGCAACAGAGCTTTTTCCACTTTCTTACCTATTTTAAGGAAGGTTCTCACTTCCCTCATCAGATGCATTAGCAGGTGTTATCTACAAGTGGGTTGGGCATGTATACCCATTCAAGGAAGTTGCGAACACTGTCTAAAATGTTAACCAGCTTCATGCCACCTCTTGTTCTCTGCTCCACTGTGACTTAAGGCAACTTTTATCTCTTTGCTAATATCCTTAAATAGTTTGAATTCTGATTGCTTGTGGACTATTACTGTGTATTTTTTATCTTACTACTAGTTAATGTTCTTGCTATAGGTTTGTTGTTTCATACCACAGCCCTTGCTCCTTATTGTTCTTCAGAGCAAGTGACCCATTGCCCAATAGGATTTTACCTGGATAACAAATCGTAATTAAATATATACAAGGATTACTTAAAGATAAATGGATTAATTCATCAACTTAGCAAAAAACAAGCAAATAGCCAAGTAAATAAATAATCAGTCGAAACATCAACATTCTGTAAGCATGTTCTGGAATATTTCTTACAATACATTCTTAAATGTTTTGCACTCTATGCCACGCCACTACTTTTTCTTTCAGCTGAACACTATTGTTATAAAAATGTTGAACATTGCATTTTGCACTTAAACATTTTATTATTGTTGTTGTTGCAGTACTTGGGGCATTGAATGAAGACAAATTCTTCTGCTCCCATAAGTCACTGTATATTCTGTTTCTTCCTCACTGAATAAGTAAATGAAAGCTGCACTTTCATTAACTTGTAGAAATTGCATGCCCTTGGACTTGATATAGCCACTAATTAACATGTAGAATCCAAGACAGAGGTCATTTGAACTAAAATCTCAGCACTCTGAAATAGATGAAGGCTGAAAAAGTTGGTATTTAATGGTTTGATCCATGACACCACTTGATAATCATTCTAAATATATGTCGAACAGCTGTTTTTGAAAGTAAGACTTTGCTGGTGTACTTGAAATGATGGATGTAGTTTCTTGATCTGATACATGTTACAGAACAAGGTCATTTCGTTCAATTAAAATGTGTCATATAGCTAAACTGTTGACAAAAATGAAAGGTCTGAAGATTGATGATCTAGAAAAAAGATAATATATTCAGTTAAGTGGTCATGAATGTAACAATCGTTTTCACTGCATTAACAGCACTGCAGCGCAGAATGTCTGACAATGCACCTTATTTTGTGTTGAGGTGATCTTTCTATACAAGTAATAATTCCAAATTAGAATATACATACTATTCTGTACAATTTTTTTTTGCCTTGACCTTGAAGTCTGCAGCCATTTGCTACCTATAAAAAGATGCACATCTTGCACACTTCCATATTGTTTTGGATTATGATTTTGATATGCTGCACTTAGCATAATTGTAGCTAGATATATGATATAAGGCTTCTCAAGAATGATAAAAATGACTTATAAATTTAATATGCCTATTGTGACTGTTGTATTAGAATTACCCAGTTAATAAAGTCTCCTTAGCATCAAATTAATTTAACAATTGTCTTGTAGAGCATGGAGCACGTTGATTAAACTCAGTATCCAGAAAAAGAAAAATCAGTTAAGTGCTTTTATAGTGTGAGACCTGATCTTAACAAATGTTAAATACTCCCTGCTTCAGTTAAGATCAGGTATCACAATGGTCTGTTAAATCTGCCAGTGCTGCCCAGCAAATGACAGTAGCAGAATTAAAACATATGGGTTTCTGCTTGCTCTTTGACCCAGCTATGTTTCCCTGATTTTGTGTAACATAAAACACTGTGTTACTGCATTTCTGACACTGCTTGTTAAGCGTATTTTGGCTTTGAAAGCCAACAAAATGATTTGCATTTCTAACCCTTAACTAGTAGCACATTGAGGTGATAAAGCTACATTCACTACAAAGACGTATGATCCACTGTCCTGTCATAACCCTGTATTATGCATTCTTGACATGCATGCCAAGATTCACTTCTCAAGCATCTCTCTCTTACAGTGAATTTCTTGGCATCCATGTTGAGCATACATGTTAAACATTATAATTAGTGATCTGCTCATAAATCTCTATATTGTGCATTTAAAATATGCTGTGGGGCTTTTTACTCAGATTATATTAGAAGAAAAGGCTGGAAATCTAACTTGATTTTGTTCCATGCTAAACAGCAAAGAATTAATAACGGCAAACAATGTTCTGAAAAACTCTCAGTTTGCAAAATCATTTCCACCAAAGCAAAAGTCATCAGTGGCAACCAATCTGTTTCTGCCAAAAACATCAGTTCTTCAATGTTACTGTAAGCCCATATATGCCATAACTTAAGAAATATGCCTGGTTTGCTAAGTTTTGATTCCCACAGAGATAATTAATTATCTAACCATATCAGAGTTTCCTTCCCATGTGAAGTATTATTCCTTTTTGCAGCTTTCTGAATTACAATGTGGTTTGTATGGCACTGCTTACCTACCAGTCAGCATAAGAAAAGTGGCTATGAATTTCTGTAGCCCATATGCCTCCTTTGTTGCATTACAATTCAGGAAACTGGACTACAAGAATGGGAGGACGATGCACATTAATGAATGGGGTGGAAGAGGAGGAGATTGTTAAGGAGGAGGAGTAAAAGAATGTAATAAATTGGATGTGGAACAAAAATGAAAAATAGGAAAAAATATATGTGGCATGACACTTTGTCACTAGAGGAATTTCTCATAAGTATAGAACTGCAGTGAAACAGACTGCGCTGGTGCAGCGGTTAGCATTGTCACCTCACAGCAAGAGGTTCTCCCATTCGATTCTCAGCTGGCGTGCCTTCTGTGTGGAGTCTGCATGTCCTCCCCACGGTCGAGTGACGCTAAAGACATGCAGGTAGGTGCGAGCATATATGGGTGTGCCTTCGTTGAAGGTTGGGCATTGGGCTGGTAACTTGGCACCATAAAAATCCACTGCCAATCATGAGCAGACCGAAGTTTTGCTGTGGTGACCCCTAACTGGGAAAAGCCGAAAGAATAGAACTGCAGTGAAACACCATAGGGTTGTACTCCACAACTCCCTGTGTAGGTAACTGTCTTACATATCATCTTAATGCCCTTGAAAATGCCCCTATTTGTTGATTGTCCCCTGTTGATGTTGTACCTAGAGAAATTAGCTACTTGCAGCATCCTGTAGTTAGTGCAGAAAATTAAAGCCTATAGATGTTAATGAACAACTTGCCATAAGTTAGGGTTTGGTTCCCATAGCTACTATTTTTTGTCAGTGCATACTACACAACTTCTTTGTAGAAGAAATCTGAAGAAAGCAAAAGCAAATGGATGCATGTAAGCCCTAAATCAGGAACAATCTCTCAACAGTCATGTGAATCAACTGAAAAAGTAGATAGAACAGTAGGTTTAGCACCAACATATATTTTCTGAACAATGTGAAGGATAACATTCTAAACGTTGACATCAGTGACTGATAATCCTCAGTGATGATCTGGAAAGATGGCACTCTTTTTGTCTTAAATTATCACATGATCTTTACAACCATGACCTTTACAACCATAACTCAGTTAGTTCAGAATGGTGTTATTTGCATACGTAATTGTGTATATGTGTGTGTCTCCCAGCAGATGAGCATTCCATCCAGCATTGGTTCTCTGCCTTATGCTCGTTGCTTGCTTGGATAATCTCCAGCTTTCTAGTGACATTGAAAGGAATAAATACACTGCTAGTGAAAGAAATACTGCTTAGATCTATTTAGACCAAACAAGTCTTGTTTCAAGCCTGTGTGCTCATCTGTGATAGCTATATTCCTGGCTAGAAGAACAAACCAGTAGGTAAAGTGAAGATGAAGAAAAATCTTACCATTACATTCCATGTTTTCAGATTGAATTAACTTGCATTTCAAACCATTAGTTGTATAATTATAAAATTGTTAAAAACCTTATAAATCTAAGCATCAGCATTAACACTGACTCTGAACATCCACATTGTAAATTCTCTGAACAGGCTGTAGTATCAGAAGGAAGTCAGAGGATGCGCTTGACTCTGTGTAATGAAAAACATTTTATGGTGAACGAGTTGAACATGAAATGACCTTTGAAAAGGAAAGGACTTCCCAGAATATTCATATTTTTAGGGAACCTTGCTTCTCTTGCTAGCTGGGCTTAGATTTCTAGATAAGTCTGTATAAAATGATTGGGACAATGGAGTAAGAATATGGTCTGAGCATGGGAAATGTATAGAATTATATCAATATGTCCTTTAGGTTACATAATTGCACTGTCTTTGATTTATTGTTTGACAAGTAATGCTTATAGTTTCACTGTATACTAAAGCAGAGAGAAAAGTACATTTTCTTTCATCTCTCACTGTGATAATCAGGTCTCTATCAGTTGCACTATATGACATATTTCTTCCTCCCAAGGGCTGGAGCTTAATTTTCTCTTGAGATATAGTCAGGCACCAGGTGTATTGATGTAATTATAACGGGCATCATGGATTTTCTGCTGAGTGCACATTAACCACCACAACATAGGTTCGTAGGTATATACTAGGCTAATGACCACCAAGACCTTTATAAGCCTGGCCATGCAAGCCAAACCAAATATGTCCCTATGTATCGTGGGTGTTTATTAAGAGATGATATGTTAGTTGGGAAGTTTCTAGAGGTTATGTGAGGGGTTAAGGAGAAGGGGAGTCTTCTCCCAGTTTAAATGCTTCTCCACAGTGGAAGTAGATACAGCACAGATGTTGAAGTAGCTATCATTACCTTGACACTAAAGTCACATTCTCACACACACAAGTTTCACACAGCTGGATTCGAACCACCTACCTCTGTACACAATCTGGAGAGCACAGTATAAACAGCAGGTGCCACAGAAGAAGTCTGCCTTTGACGTCCACTCTTCTTGCTTGCGAGAATGCATGCATGCTGTCCTTGTTGTCAGTGCTGTGCACTGCTAAGACAAACATGGATTTTATAGTCCTCACCCAGGAAGTCCAACCCTGACCAATATGGCAAGCTAACTTCAACAGCTTTAATCGCATCTTCTCCATGTCTCTGTACCTTCAGTATCTAGGCTAATAATAGATCATGTTATATCTGTGACCATGTCAGAGCTTTATCTTGCTAAGCCAGCAAATGATTCAAACATGGGAAGGTGTTTTGCAGCTAAGCTACTTTATTCTAAGTAAAACAGTAAGTGGTAGTTAAGGCACAAATACTACTAATAATTATTTAATTCTGTACTGTTATAAAACAATGAAAAAATTACATGTGAAGAATGCATCAGTTTTATATGTCTATATAAATGTTTGCCAAAAAGTTGCAGAGTAGAAACATAACATGACATTTTTTTCCTGAAGTACAGGTTATCCCATGTAGCTTTGGATGGAAAAAAAGGTATATGTCAGCCAAAAAGAAATCAAACATCTTAAAATCTCTTTGAAGGTTAAATATTTGTAGTAGCGAGCAGGTCACTGCACTTCGGGAGAGCAAATTAAGTTAAGACTAATGAATCGGTACATTTTTGGAACACTTAGTAGTCGATAAACTTGTAACTGGCTTCTTTTATTTGCATATGCAAGAAAATGGAACTACATAATTCAGAGAATTGCAGTATTCTAAATCCCCTCTATGCAGACCACATTAAATTACTCAGTAGTATATACATTACATGTCAGAGTTAAGAACAAAGTTAAAATAAAAACTAAGTGGAGGACTGGCCATTGGAGCATATTGCTATGCTTTAACACTGGCAGTCCTTGTCTAGCTGCACGAAAAACCTGATGGAAGGTTAATCACATAGGTAGGACTGACAAGCAAACTGCTGTCCTTTCCTCTAAGGGCTTAGGTAAGGGGTTCTGTAATCAGTGTATATTTAGACCCACCATGGGGGGGGGGGTAGTCACAGCTCATCCAACAGGGTTAAAGAAGGATGGGGGATATGTAAACTGTATGTATGAGTACATAGGCATCAGCTGTGGGAGCCACCATAACCCCAGCTGTACACTTGTGAAAAACTTTCCTGGCAGAACTGGGTACTTTTAGGTGCTGTGTCACAGTAAGAGTGTAGCCTGACCTCATTGTTATAATGCTGCAAGCTGGAGTAGCAGTGGGACGACTAGGAGATTTTTCAAAGATCCCTTGACATGCAATGCTGCACCTGTACAATTTAAGCCAACCAACGTACTCGTAGTTTCTTTGTGAAAAGGTTGGTGATTATAGGAAACCTGAGCTCTTCGTGGAAGGAGGAAGCAAAATAAGTGAAAATTTATTTATACATTTGTTGACCAGGTTAGTCCAACTGGACCCAGACCAGTTTTTCAGCAGAGGCCAGAGGAGAAAAGCTCCAGGAATGTGATTAAAAGAAAAAAAATAACAGTTCAAGTTGTAAAATACTTAACAGATACTTAGTACAAAAACAGAGAGAAATATAAACTACGAATATATACAAGGCAAAAGTAGAGTATTTTGAGAATGCAGTAGCAATATGTTTGAGAAATTTGGTTAGCATTAAGTTATTTACAAGGAATGTAGCAATTCCTTGTTTGTGTCTTGTTTGTGTCTTTCAGCTTTTCCCGGCTAGGGGTCGCCACAGCGGAAATCCAGTCCACTAATGACTGGTAGTTGATTTTTACGTGTTGAGTTACCAGCCCTGACACACAACCTTCAACGGAGGTATGCCCATTCACGCATATCTCCATGCAGAAGACGCTTTAGCTGAGAATCGAACTGGACAGCGTCTTACTGTGAGGCGACAACGCTACCTCACTACCACCGCGGAGCAATTCCTAAAATAAAAAAAAATAAAAAATCAGAGAACATCATGACATAGTACAACAAAGATGCATTTAATAACATAGGTACTAACTGCAGAGAGAGTAATATATGTAGACGGTTTTGGTAGACAAAAGGCAGATATGTTAATTGAGAGAAGATTAAAAATTCAGTAGGTAATTCCCTAATGAATTTTTCTTCTCTCAATTAACATGTCTGCCTGGAAATAAAAGTACTAATGCTTATTTATGTACATTGGACTATAACGTGATCATGACAATGTGATTGCAATGTCTGAAATACTGCAAGTAAAGCAAAAATGTGGTGAAACATGAGTAGTAAGTATGTTTAGCAGTGGATTAAAACTCATACTCATTTAATTATGTAAGATTTTGCCAAGTAAATGAAAAATATCTGAGATGTTATCTCTGGTCTAATTTTAATATTAAGGAAATCACCTCTTTCATTGCATTTCATTCTATTATTTCAACTTTTATGCGAACTGTGAAATAGAGACTATCCAAACGTGTTTACCACATTTGTAAAGAAGATTGTCTTTATTACCTTGCACAGCTTGATTCCTGGAATATTCTGTAACTCCCCATGATGATGAACTGGTTTAGTGTGTTTTCAAAGAAAACATGAGTGAATGAAAGGAAGGTTGAATGCATGAATGAACTAAGGAATGAAGGTTCACTAGGGGCTGAGTCAAAAGTAAGCAATTATTCAAATAACAAATTTCACATGCATAAACATTTTCTAGAATAAATTCATAATGTCAGAGCATTTATTTCAAATATCGCAGGAAAAGGAGGAGAGCTTTCACAAGTTGGTTTATCCAAATAGGTGAAGTGTTTTTTTATTATACACAAAATATTACACAAGTGGCAGAATATATTGCCAGTGTTAAACTGGATGATAGTTTGTCTGGCCAACAAGAAAACTAAATGTGAATTATGTTCTAGTTCAGGGCATTTTTTGACATTTATACTCAAATGACTGCAGTACTCTTATTATAGACCAATGCATGCTCACTGTGCTGCTCAGCCATTTACTTGTCACCTACCATCTGTTAGTGAGTAAAAGGTATCCCCTCTTCAGTAGGAAAATGGTGATTGCAGTGTATATTGTGATCTATTGCCATTACTTTCCAATTAACTCTAGCCAGCATAAGCAGTGAAATGAATTGCATGCATGCCTGCTATGGCTATGATTTTCTTCAGTGCTGTATTCACTGTTGATGATTATGATGGTTCCATATCTTTGCTGTCAGAGTCTCTGTAATGCCCACCCTAATGTGTATTTTGGTAATCTCAGTGTAGTGGAAGTTTGTTAGAAAGGCCATTGATGTTTTGTGATTTGAATCTATTATGCTAACCTGTTTTATTTATGAGTTATTAAATGTTTATTTCCTTTAAGTGACTATTTGAAGAGCCATTTGTTCTGTGAAGGAACAGGAAGTCAAAGAGGATTGGGTCTTTCATGGCTCAAATGGCTAGACAGAGAAAGAAGGTGGCCAGTCTTTTTGATAACTAAAAATTCTGAGGCCTCAGATCTTTTTCGTTATGAATGTCCGAGTTCTCTGAAGGGGAGTTGTACGTTTAGGGAAATACATTCCAAATGGTGCAGTATGCTCAGTAATGGGTCTGATGAGATAAGACTTAGGGGAAATTAAGACTGGATCTAGAGGAGATGCCTTTGGAATTTAGAAGAGGCAGATAGAAGGCTGAATGAACTACCTTGGAGACAATAATCAAACTATAAGGAATTAGCAAGTAAAGTGCCAAGATTTCTTATGTTAGTGACTAATTTAAGGGGTGTGTCATCTGTATGGTATGTGAAAATGTTTTATTTACCAAAATGAGTTATGCTACACTTTGTCACATTTAATTTAAGAAAATTATAACTTGGGATTGAGTAAAATTTGCACTGATTTTTGTTCAGCTATAATATTATCTATTTACTTTGAGTAAGACTGTGGTGTAATATTGTAGATCTCCAAACATTCTTTGGTGTTAGTTTCTAACACTGTTAAAAAACCTTTGTAGTTTTTTTTTTGTCTTGGTGACAATGCTAAGTTCTTACTCAGTTGTTTGCCTCCTAATGTTTCCCTTAAGCTAAATACTTGTTTGCTTAAGTGTGCTCATTAGTGTATCCTCAATAACATGAGTAATATCCAAAATTAATTGAGGACAGCATGGCTGAGAAGTAAAAACATAAAAACTTTAATAAAAAATAAGCGCATTGACATCAAGGGCTCTTCATCAAATCATAAGCAACAAGAGAGTAAAACATTTAAACAGAACAGGTAAAACACAAATCATCCAACCATTTCATTTAAAAAGAGCATGTGATCTAAGGTGAGGCTTCAGGGGGACAATCTCATTAAGTCCCTTGCTTTGTCAACTTATAAAAGGATGATCCAGTGCAACTCTGCTTCATCAATTATATTCCTAAAAATCACCTAACCTAACATCTATACTAACTACCTGTATTATCATAAATAAAAATTCATGTCTGTCACCATACCGCATAATATGCTTCGCTAAAGCACTAGTTTCATCTGATTTCCTCATAGAATAAATATGTTCACACAATTGCTCCCTCAGTTATCTTTCCTTCTTTCCTATATAGAAAGAGGTACATACTTTGCATTTAGCTAAATACACCAGTTACTGAGTAGCACAACTAGCATATAGTGCAAAAGTATATTCTTTCCCTCTATCCGGGTACAGGAACACCCTCATACTATCAATATAGGACATTATCGAATATGACATACAGCTAAAAGTGCCTATACGCTTGGACATTATTTTGGCATGAGAATCATTATCCACATTTTTATAACATAACATTCTTTTCAAGGACTTCCTGTTTATAAAACAGAACAGTGGATCCAACCCCACTACTCAACTTATTTGGTCATTATCTCTTAAAATAGACATAAAAACATCACACACCATCCTAGCAACTGAAGAATAAGACAGACAAACCCTGATGCTCCTACTAGTGCACCAAATGATTCCACACAAGGTTGCCTTGTTTCCTCTACTACTCTTCATATTGCTGAAGATATTATCATAGCTCATCCTAGGTATGAAGTGTGTGGAGAGTGGAAGTATGGGGAGTGTGATGACCATGCCCTAGCCCAGCAATCAAAGAGCCTCAATCCTCACCACTAACACCAGGGAGGTCGTCTCCTAGAAGAGGAAAGGATAATTAATACACACAGTAAAGTACAATTTCCCTTAAGTGCACACAGAGAACATAGTCTGGGTCTGGTTGCTCCCTTGCTCACCAGGTCCCCAATAAGATTCCCAACTGGCACAGCTATAGGGTCCAGGTCTCAGCCTAACTGGGCAAGCTAGAATCTCCAGTACCCTCTCTGTCCAACCAGTGCTTTGTGTCCCTGCCAAGTTGCTGACACAACACACACACACTTTGAGATAAGTATTTATACAACTTCACAGACTCTCCTGGGAAAGGCTGACATAGATTCTCCAGCTGTGCCCCTTTCCCCAGACTATACGGTAGTAATTACTGCCACCACCCAGTTAATATCAGCTACTAAAAGGCCCTTAAAAAGGTGTCCAATTATTACTGTGCAATATTATTATCCAATGGTAATGTGACTATACAGTCTAAGGCTTATCAGAGTGGCCTATTACAATAAACTCTATATAAATATGCAATGTACTCTAGAGCTTATCTCTACACACCAGCCACAGGTAGAAGGTTTTAAAAATATTTAATAATAAATAATTAAAACACAAGACAAAACTACTACACCACAGAGATATCTAAGAGTTCAGAGATCACACAGAAACTTAAAATAATACAGTAGGGCTGGTCTTATTTCAAAGAAAAATACCTAATTAATCTTTACTAGCTTTAACTATTCCTACAAGAAATCACAGTGCTAAAAACTTACATGTGAGCAAGCAGAGTGCTGGTCAGTTGGATATCAAGATCAAAATGCTCTTTATCTCTCTCTGAGACACAGTTTATAAAACATCACTAAAACATGTCTCTGGGTCCTCCCCAAATTACATCATTTTTGACACTTAGGTTTTCACAGTATTCATACTGCATCATCTTGACACCTGCTCTGAGTTTCCAGGCTAATAGAAACTCCATTTACATTTAGCAAGCTAACACCTGCACAGGAGAATACAACAATAAAATGCATTTCCCATATACACTCTAGCAGAAACCAAAGCAATAAAGCACCTTCCACATGTACACTCTAACAATTATTCCTTAAGTTAAGACAATAGGAAAAATTTGTTCAGTTAGCCGCCCTGGCACTATTTTTTAGATACTTTCAAAGACATTTGAAATGCTTGGCTTGGTTTTCCTTACAGCAGATGGCAGTGTTGCAACAATCTTGAAGTCCACATTTTACAGTGTTTTTTTTTTTACACTCAAGAAAACATGCCTGTATTTATAAATGCCAGAATTATATATCAAATTCTATTTGACTAGGCTGGCAGCCTTCGCCCATCTCTCCCCAATCATCACAGGGAGCATAAATCGTTGTTTTTGATGGTGTTATTCCCCGTGTCTTCACTGGCTGTGAACTCTGGTATGCACATGAGCAATTTATTGTGAAATGCAAGTCAGGATGAAAATCATTACCTTCATGGATATAGGACTGCAGGAAAGCCCCAATTTAACAGAAAAAAAATCAGATGCTTGCAGCTGCTGACTCCACATATTCTCTTCTCTTTAACCTAGAGAGGGCCAAGGATTTTATTAGTGCTGCAGTCTTTACCTGATCTTTACATTTTCACTGCAGAAGCATGACCATTATGCAAGTAGATGAGGCACTGAATCTTACCACATATGGAAGAGTGCATGTTTGTGGGGGGGGTGTGCTTTGTAATACAAGATGGATTAATAGTCACTTCAGGGGAAGCAATGTAAACATGCTGAAAAGTAAGGCTGAGTGTGTAAGGAGACTGCCAGGTGGATGTAAAATGTGACAACAGATGTTGGCAGTGCACATCACTGAAATGTTGAAGTGAGAGCTGATTCATTAAAGAAAAGCTCACTCTTTGTTATTCATTACTGTCCCCATTTCCACCTAGCCCATGATTGCAGACCAAAACTCAAGAGGCTCAAACTTAATTTACAGGTTAGTTTGGTTTACTTTACCACAGTTGTAAGATCACAGAATAGAACTGTTCTACCTCTGGGAATAGAAGAGCCAATTATAATTTGGACTCCTACTGAGAATACCAAACAGCACCTCCCATAAGAAGTAGATAATGGTGTGCACCACTTAGATAAGGCTTTAGAGAAGACTTGGGGTATGCAAAAAAAAAAAGGTTAAATGATTCAGCTAGCCTAGCATACCTGAACATCAAGATGTGGTTGCTAACTGGGTTGGATAAGTCAAGTTTGTTTTGCTCAACTTGCTTTCAGCCAGAGAGAACTTGATCAAAACAATTGAAAAATCACTAAGGGCTTTTCATCCAGAAAAAAGGAGGTCATTGTCCCACTGTACTCATCCCTCATTAAACCCATTATAGAATACAATGCCCCATTTGGTATGTACCTCTCAAGATATCTAACAACTGGAAAGGCCGCAGAAATACCTCACTAAAAGAATCACAGGAATAAAGCAGATGCCCTATGCTGACTATCTAAAAAAACTCCACCTATACTCTGTCGCATATCGTCTACTCAGAGGCGATCTCTGCTTAACATACAAGGCCATGTCAAACCCAGAGCCATTGGTCATGCTACACTTAAATAAATCCCAATCCCTCAGACACAGACGCTCCAGGGATCAAAACCTTGTCATCACAATGAACAAAACATGCTGGAGGGATAGGTTCTTGAGCCAGAGACTACCCATACATGTCAAGCAGAGCAGAGCACCTCTTTGGCCCTCTTCAAAAGGAACCTTGATGATTGAATGGGTGATAGGAAATTCACCCCATCACCCTTGCTAGACAGGGGTCCAGGGAAGTAAATATTGTGGGAAGAAATAGCTAGGGAATTGTTATGGCTAGGCTTATATAGGCCCTAGGCCCGATAGCCTAGTACCAACCTATGAAAAAGCGGTTACAATTATGACTGAAAATGACTGCGCACAAAGACACACACACACACATTTGCATATATATGTATATAAGTGTGTGCATGTGTGTATATCTATACACACACACACACACACACACACACAATTTTATTTGCAGTACAAAGTTAGTGTGATACATAGATAAACTCTATATGTAAATACCAAGTGATCATATCAGTACAGTTCTAGCAAGTACAAGCCAAGTGATCAAATTTGTAAAATAAAAACATCAACCAATAAAATATCAAACAGAAAATGTCAAGATCTTGGCAAAAATATCATACCTCATTTTAAGGTTGTGCAACCATATCAGAGTAAAATAATGGTAAACTTTATATAATCATCCTTTAATTTTGCTAACTGAATTTATCTAAATGTGCCTAAATCACTTTAACAAGGAAACCATACACACATTGTATTTAAACTGCATGCTGTTACTTTTTTAATTGTGAAACATTAATCTGTCTACTTGGCAGTTACATAAAACATTTGGTGTTCCTTGTTGGTCTTGATAACATATACAGTTTATGCTGAAGGTTTGTGTTAATTTTTTATATCACAGTGCTGCTATATTAAAAATGCAGCTTATTTCTGGTTCTGAGCTGCTCTTATATATTCGATTAGCATTATGTTTACATGATTTTAGATACTAAAACAGGTCTTAAAATTTTATGAACTAGAGTGAGTATGTATATCTCTTTTTGTAAAGAAATATATTTTGCAACAATTTAATTGTGCTTTACAGTGTTTGTTAGCAGTATTTTGAAAAAACAGTCAGATGGATTCCAGCACATAGAATATTTCAAACAAACTCTAAGGAGCTGGTTCATATTTTGTCACTGACTGACAGCCAGTTGTTCATATTACATCATAATTATGTTCCAACAAAGCCAGCACATATTGCAACAAAAAATGGATTTGAAATTGCATTTCAAACCCACTTAAATTATACATATTATGTTGTCTTCTGTTGACAGCTCTTTGGCTACATGCAGAGATTCAAGACTTGCTGCTGTTCAGATGCAGGAATTACACTGTTATGCAAGTACGCAATGTTTTTACTGTCACAGACAGTTGTTAATTTTTTCCACATGCTACATTCTTATTAGAAAGCAGAAGAGTTAAATACTGTCATATGCTGTTAATGACAGTGACAGCTGACAGTTTGTCTTTATGTATTAGCTCTTTTCTCTTCTGCTTTTCATCACAGTTTGCTTTATATTCAAGTAGAAAAAATGTAATTCTGGTAAATTCTTCCATTTCACTGACCCTGAGCTTTAATAACCAAACAACAAAGTTTTTGCCTTGTAATCACATGCATCCTATTAGACAAATAAATGCATTTTATAAAATAATTTATAATGATGTACTTTAACATGTGGAAGAACTAAATTCTGTTTATCATTCTGGTTACTGTGAGATGCAAAAAAAATAAAATAAAATACAAGGGACTGCATCAGAAATGTCTAACATTATTTTGTCTGTATATATTACTAATATTGCTAACTGTTGCCTATTTTAAAATTGATATCACAATGCACTTTATTATATGCTGCAATAAATCAGAAAAAAAACAGGTAGTAAATGTATATTTCAGGGTTACAAATTAAAATATTTAGATTAATAAAGAATGCTAAATGTAAGATTACAGATAAATGTGAAAGCAAAGCAAATTTGTAACAAAATCTATAATATAAAATTATAAAGTGCTAAGGAAAAGGTATATGGTAACACATTATTAGACTAAATCAATAATCACTCAAATCTTTTAAAAACTACAGAATCCAAGTAATTTACACAAACTTACATTTATAAGTATGCTATAAAAATGGGATATTATGTTTTTGAATAAATGCCAGTGATCAAGGGGAGTCATTTCTTAATTAGATAACGGCATTTTACAAACAGTCACAGGTGGTAAAAGGTTATGCTATCAAATACCACTCTGAAGATATCAAAGAGAACAAGATACATTCTAAGTGGAAGTTGTTTCTCAGATATTTTGTTTTTCTACAGAGATTTAGTAATAACATGGGCAAATGAAACAGTAAAGGTGATGCATAGTTGACAGGGAGGGTCGCTCATCAAAAAAAAAAAAAAAGAACTGAACCCTAAATAATGTTTTTGCAAAGAAGTAATCCCACACTTCTAATCTTTTTGTATGCACAAACATAAAAAATGGGAAAGTCCTTAAAACAAGGGAAATTCTGGTGCACAATTGGAAACCATAACAGCAGTGATTTTTTTTAGCAAAAAAACAGCACAGGAGAGTTCATTATATGGGAGATGAATGTATGTATTGAGTCCTCATCCAGGACTGATTCAAAAAGTTCTAGGGAAACCTGTGATAGATGCCTTTTGCCTACAACATTCTAAAGCCTAATATTCTGCTTGTTTTATAGCTGAGGCACTGCTTGCTGAGTTGCCTTGCCTGAGTTCACTCTGAAAATTTTAGGAGTGAAGTATGTTCCAATAATTGAAGCTGCTATTATCTTCCAGTGCTAAAGCACATTCAGACAAATGTAATGTGAAGTTCAGATTTTTGTAGTGCTGCAGTGCTGACCTGTAGCTAACATTGTACTCCTGTAAAAACACAGTATAAAACTCTGATGCAAGAGACAGATGTACTAATACTGCAAGAAGTGCAGCGGACCCCTGAGAAGAGAAGCTCAGACAATGCAGTAGTTTGGTCAGCATGTATTTTGTTGAGATGACATTGTCTGGTAGTTAAGAAACACATTTTGTCTTGGCTTGCTTGATAAAGCTTAATTAATTACAATATCATTGTAAGTGATGTGATGAGATGGGATCTATCAATATGTTCGAAGTTTCACTATTTCGAATCCCACCACACCGAGTCCACTTGTTCGAAGTAGTGAAACTTCGAACATTGACTTCAGCAGTCACACTACAGTGCGGAATGGGAATATTCCCTTTTCCTCACTGTAGTGCGATCTCGGAGTTGGTATATTTAAGTAGGGGGTATGGGGGGCACAGCACCCCACATGGGGGGTGCAGGGGGGGCTTTCCCCCTGTAAAAACATGTTTTAGTGTTTTTTTTTTTTGGTAGCCTGGGGAACTAGACTTCAGCGAAAGTGCACTTTTGTTTTAGTGTACTTTTGCTGAAGTGTAGGCTCTACTGCTTTATTTCAGAAAAGTGTATTTTCGATGTAGAGCAGTAGACCTGATGAGATACCTCAATACATTCTGAAAATTAAAGATATATTCTGATTCTAATTTTAACAAATATGAACTGAGGAATAATTTTTTGCAATTAATAAAATAAGGTATTCAATAATTCATCTATTTAAAGGTATTCATATCTATAATAATGTGACCCCTTCAATCCTGACAGCTATTCGGTGAAAAGAACAAACTTCTTCAGACACTCTTATCTCATAGCTAATCAATCACTTGTTTTATGCCAGGCATTCATTTAGTCGGCCTTTCACAGCAAACAGCTTTTTATGTTTTTGTCTGCAGGTTAATTTTTTCCTTCAGTAATCATTCATAATCTGTTTTTAAATATTCATTATTACATTTCTCCATTTTGGAAAGTTTCTCTTCTAACTGCATCAATCTCATAATACAAATTCCTCAAAAACTGGTATATTTTGTATATTCTCTTCCTTGTACTTTATATGCCACATTCAAGGCACAAATTGATAATTTAATGTTATGTTCTCTTTATTATATGTCAATATTTTCGTTACAAACACAGCACCAGTGTTTCAAACAGTGTTTGCAAAGTAGCTATTACATTAAACAAAATTTCTAGAGCCAGTAATTTAGTTTAACTTATGCTTTCTACATCCTGTTTTCCTACGTTCTTCATAAACTCTATTTCAGTTAACTTTTTAAGTACCACCACACTTTCCTTTGTAAAAATGAACCTTTTTCAGATTTGATGTAATTTTCTATAATCATACCCACTTAGTTCTTATTAAAACACATTTGTCAAAGAGAGTAATCATAGCCCCACCCACACACAAACATAAATGTGTATATAATCTGTCTTAATATAGTTCTAGGGGTTTTACATATTATTCTCTGTACCGCTTCTTCATGTATTCCCTATGTAGTTTTATGACTTTTGTATTCTTCATTAGCAAACTATGTCATCCATATTTGATCTTTTTCCCTTCTTTTATACTTTCATTTACATCTTTTAGGCCTATTGAAGTGTCACAGAGCAAATATTCATGTCTTGTCATTCTCATTTATTTTATTTACAGTGGGCTATCTTGCAAAAATTAAATTTTGAGGCAGTCAGTACTTAAAAATAATAAAATATGCTAAGCCAAAGTCTTCAGATTGTCTTCATAGGAGATAGAAACTTTAAGGCTTTTCTTCAAGTTTGGGAGACATATATTGATATTATAGCTTCTGTCCTGCAGTGTTTAGCAGGTTAGTTGACTTAAGTTATATGTCTTTCTGGAGTCTAATTGAAATTGCAGTAATATTTTATACTTTCAAAAAGTTATTCAATATTTCTTCTTTCTTTCTTGGCTCTCAGACATAGCTCTTGTGTATGTGAATCCTTCTTATTAAACACAGATCTTTATATTGTACTCTGTACACTGTGCCAAACACTTTTTACTGCACTGTGTGCATGTTTTCTAACACTTTATGCTGCAGTGTGGTACAGATTGGAAGTATTGTATTAATGTTGGATAGATGTCTATTACTATTTTAGTCACATTTCAAATCTTCAAGGATGAAAACATCCTAATGCTCTATACTAAGATCCACTTCAGAATCTTTTCCATACTTATTGACAGTGTTGTCTACTGACATAATTGTGGTTATTTTTAAATAGCTAAATCAATGCTATAATATATTCAACTTCATTTCTACAGTTTTAATATTATAAAGATAAGTGAATCCTGGTATAAAGGAGATAGGAATATATAATATGCATTCTATGCTTAATCTTAATGCTTTTAAATATATATTTGTATTCCATATAAAACTTACATGTTTAGAGATGGTAGTAATACGGATATACATATGTATCTGTATAGTTGTTGTATACACTCAATGGTTTGTTTTCTATAAATATAATTTTTAATGTAATAGCTTGTTTTATCCCCGCATAATGTTTTATGTATTATTTTTCATCTTGCAGTGTAAGTTTTGCCCAGTCAGTGAATTATCACTTATTTCACTTCCCTTTGAGCTAATATGATTGTGAAATGCAAATATTGGTTTATAAGTAAAACAAAGATCAGCTTCAGTTATATGAGTTTTTACTTCTCATTATGGATGTAGTCTGAGTTGAACTATGTAATAGTTTCAGCAATAGTATCATTTTCATCCAGTTCAGTGTATCATTAAATGAAAAACATTACAAATTGAATATTATGTCTCTTAATACCTTACAATTTTCATA
Organism: Protopterus annectens; assembly: GCF_019279795.1. Classification (NCBI taxonomy): domain Eukaryota; kingdom Metazoa; phylum Chordata; order Ceratodontiformes; family Protopteridae; genus Protopterus; species Protopterus annectens. The sequence continues at coordinate 152,752,309 of NC_056736.1, read as the reverse complement.
ACTATTTGAATTACATTATCTAAATTTGTAGATAATGCAAGTCTCAGCAATGTTATTGTATTGTAATCCCAATTGCATCCATCCATGTCTGCCACTGGACATTACTTAGGATCTGTCAGCAGTGGACTTGTCCCATTCTTATTAAAATGTAGCTATGAGATTATTTCAAAGGCTTCAGTTGCGTGGTCTATGTGTACTATGGGTGGCTTAACACTAAATAATTCTAATAATATTTCATTTACAAACAGTGATATGTTGAGTTGCATTTAGTATATATTTTGAACATACAGTAGAATTACTATTTTTTTTAGGTTAGATAATGATTCCATGTGTAAACCAACTAAGATATTTCATCTGGGCCAACCTGTTTTACATTATGCTTACTATTGTTATAAATAAGTACAAATACAATGTGACTTTAATGTAGCAATATTCATTTATATATCATGCTCATATTTTTATATAAAAACATTAGAAACTGTTTACTTCCAGGACCTCAAATAAATACTGACATTTTAAAGAATTAAGACTCTGTTATCTAAATGAATTAGTACTGAATCCATATAGTTAATATATCTTCTTAGAAATAATAATTTTTTTAGTATTATCTTGGGTTTGTATTGTATGATTAAGCTACTAAGATGCTCAGCTACTAGAGTTCAGCATTTGTTTAATCTACTGGATAAGTTTCTGTAAATATTTTATCATCTATATTTCATAAAAAAGTGGTCTGTATGTTGAAGAAGTAGTTGAATTTGTGTCCTGTAAATGAGCTGTTAAAATAGAGTTCTCAGAAGGGATAATAATATTTTCATATTGAATTGTAATAAATATGTATTATAGATGAATAGCACCGCTTGAAATATATATTATACAGCTCTGAAATAATTCCACTTGTACTTGTAGTTTTATTGTCTTTTTATTTATTTTTTCTAAGTTGGTTATAGCTTTTATGGCATTCCATAATATTCCTTATATTCTCCTTTGAAAACTTGTTTATGTTATTTCATTGCAGTTAGATTTCAGTAAGCCTTTAGTGCATTCTTCCTTATCCAGTTATGTTTTTTATAATATTTTCAGAATGCCACTAAGATATTTTCTATATCTATAGCATGTTTATCTTCTGGAATTTTAATATAGTTTATTGGTTTTGAATCAGCCAGCTTTCTAGACTCAGTTGCATGTCTTGGAAGACGTTTGAAATTACTACAGAGAATTGTAGTTTCACCTTTTCTTAAACTACTGTTGTTTTATTATGATTTAATGGTTTACTATCAAAATGTAGAAGTGCAGTTAGGTGAACATGGGAATGCCGAATGTGTTTTGGACGATTCCTGTATTGCAGAACTGCAATTCTACGAATGTCTTTCAGTGAATGCCACTATGCATTCATTCATATGAGGTTGATGTTATGAACAGAGATTGCGGTACAGTGCAGATTGGGAAATGTACCCTTTTCTTCACTGTAGTGTGATCTCAGAGTTGGAATATATAATTTGCCAGGGGTGGGTCGGGTGCAGGAGAGCTTGCTGCCCTGCAAAACTGTTAAAGTGATGTGCAGTACTGAACTGTATATGTTTGTACTGCTGTGAAGCAGGCAGGTAAGTGTCAGCAGGTAAACTTTCAGAAATGTCAAAGCTGTCATTTCCATCATTTTAAACTGATGTGTTTTCAACATGTTTACCTCATTAGTATTTAGGAATTCAGAATTTTTTCAGTGTTTGTGTATAAAATGTGTTTTGACATTCAAGATTTTGATAGTACACCTGATTTAACATTGACTGATATTTATTATTCAGTGCTTAGACTAAATCTAAGAAAGTGTTTCTTCTCTTTGGACTTATAACTTGGAAGTTTTACCATTTTCATGACATTTTTTCATATTAGTGTTTCATTTCATTATTTTATATGGTATCAACCAGAAATTCTAACTAGACCTATACACACACAATTATATATATATATATATATATATATATATATATATATATATATATATATATCTGTGTGTGTGTGTGTGGCTTCAGAGAAGGACTCCCTAAAATACCTAGATCAAGGTTACAGGATATTACAGAATTTCTTAATCTATATACTAATATCCCTCATGAGGGCATCATCAAGCACTTTGATTTCAAAGGTATATGAATTGTCTGTTCTAGTCAGTACCAGTGATTTTTTGTTTGGTAAAAAAAGTACAGCCATGATTTTTGCACATAATGTGTTGTATTTTGAAAATAACTGCTTTTTACAATTAAATGGAACAGCCATAGGGATAACTTTTTGTGACACCGTGTTCTGAATTATAGACATGATATTTTGAAGTTTTGTATAGGTCAGTGTGACATGCCCACTCTGGGCCACTAATCAATGACCCTGAATTCTCACCACTGACACTGGAGAGGGTTGTTCACTTGGAACAAAATGGATACACCCAATATTTCCAGATGAAGCTCTCTCATTTGGTAGTTTGACCAACAGTAAGGCTTCCAGGAGCATCCAGAGGTGTCACTAAATATATATAAGTACTCTCAGAAATTAAAATATTCTCTAAAAGACCATCCGCAATGAAAAGTTTACATATAATTAATAATAAAAGAACATAAAAATACTAAATATCTATTTACAATAAACATCAGAGTTTCAATCACAACAAATATTAACAAATATTAAAAATAACACAGGTAGACAAGTTAACACAGTTACCGAAAAATAAAACTTAACTAATCTCACTATATTTTCCATACTGATCTAAAGAATTATTAGTTTATTGTTACCTACTAGGGCAAGGCAAGATAAAATAGGTGTGAGATCCTTCTTTGTTAGGTTACAAAAATACAGTGCTATGAGACTTCAGTCACCCTAGTATTAAACATTATATTTAATGATGAATTGCAGAATGATATCACATACATCTGGTCATCTGACTTCTGGTTCCCATGCTTCCACTCTTGGCTAGAAGTTGTCAGGATTTAGCACCTATGTGTCAAAAATACACACACACACACACACACACACACACACACACACACACACACACACACACACACCCTTGCTAAGATCTGCTGCACCTCCTGGAAGTCATAAAACAATTTCAAACCTCCACCCTTCCAGAGTAGCAACTAGTTCATCCTGTGACAATGCAGGAAGCTTCCTAGTATAGACTTGTTGCTTCTAGCTGCATTGAGAACTGTTAGATACAATAGTTATGACCTAACTTAAGTAACAATTTCTTACTATTTTCCAAATTCAGTTGGATTGAGATTAACCTCTTTTATTCTGATATCCTCTGTTGCAATATATACACTTCAACAGTTACACAAATACATGTATGTTTCATTTTCTGTCCAGCGGGGCACACTGTTGGTATATTTTTTAACACAAGCAGCTTTACAAATGTATGTTTCAACACAAATATCTGTAAAAATCAGTTTGATATACACATGGCATATAATTTTTTGCAAAATTCCAGCTAGCTGTGCTGGCATATGTTACACATCCACTGCCTTACTTCTCCTGGCATAGCTGGCAATACTTCACATCATCACATCTGCCCCTCAAGTTAGTTTTTCAAGTGACTATTGTGAAAAGTTGCTTGAGAGGAATAAGCCTATCTGGGAATACATTAACTCATACCCTGTCTTCAGATTCCATCTGCATTGACATTGCTCACCTCACTGTAGTTCTGCATTGTCATATCATGTCTGTAACCATAGATTTCAGCATAATAACTTTGCATTTTTCTGGCTGAATTGCTGTAGCCATAGCACCCCCTCAGATTCCTCCTTCCACCTACTACAAATATTTAGCATCAAGGCCACCCTATCATGGTAAAGCTTGATCATATTAACATGTTACTCTGTGGGCCTCTGCCTCCTGCCTAGCAGTTCTACCGTGTAGTTAACATCACTGAACTTCCTTACCACTCTGAAGGGTCCCTCCCATCCTGCCTGAAGTTTGTGTTTGACAGGAATGAGAACCATAACCTGCTGTCCCACAGCATACTCTTGTTCTCAAACATTCCTGCCATACCAGACATTTTTCTGCTGTTGGGCTCCTGCCAGGTTCTCCAGGGACAAGCCCATGAGCTCCCTAAGCCTTGTCCTGTGGTTTAGGACATATGTCTCCACCAACTGCTTGTGGGATTCCCACCCTCCCACTCACACAAATCAAATCTAAAGGCCCCCTCACCCTATGTCTGTACAGCAACTCAAACGGTGAAAAACCTGTGAATTCCTGGGATACTTCTCGGTATGCAAACAGCAGATGCGGCAAATATTTGTCCCACTCTCTCCTAAACTGGACTGCAAATGTCTGTAGCATGGTCTTTAGAGTTTAACCTCTCCACAAGACCATTAGTCTGAGGATGGAGGTGGGTATTTTTTAGTTGCTTCACCCCACAGTGCTTTCACAGACAAGCCAGCAAGTCTGACATGAAATTGGCACCTCTGTCAGTCTGTATTTCTCTCAGGAAACCTACCCTGCTGAAAATCTCTAACAAAGCATTTGTCACCTTCTCTGCCACAATGGAGGACAGAGCCACAGCCACAGGGTATCTAGTAGCATAATCTACTATCACCAGGATATAATTCTTCCATGTGGAAGGTGGGGTACTCAGAGGCCCCACAGTATCCGTAGCTCCCTTCTGAAATGGCTCTTCAATCTCAGGCAAAGGCATCAAAGGAGTCTTGACCTTGTCTCCTGCCTTGCTACTTGTTGGCACTGCTCACAGGTTCTGTAGTACCCTGTTACATCCCTTGCAATCCCAGACCAGTAAAAGTTCTAAATAATACGTCTCTTGGTATGCTTTATCCATATGACCTGCAAAAGGAAGGTCATGAGCTATGGCTAGAAGTGCCAGATGGTAGGGTCAAGGCACTACCAACTGCTGTATTACCTCACCCTCTAGTCATCCCTTAGGGGTCCACTCTTATACAGTAACCCTTTATTCCAGTATACAGATTCCTCTTTGAGAACCAGAAGCCTCCCTAGCTACCTCCCTCAAACCTCTCAGAGTAGGGTCTGAGAGATGAGCCTGTCTCAACTCTGTCTTTGTAACTCTTGCAGCTCCCTTTCCACAAGAAGTCTTGGTAACCTCTAACAGCAGTGTCTCACTGTCAGCCTGGGTACTACCACTCATCTCTACCCTTGCAGTCACTCTGTGCAAGGGAACATCAGTACCTACCAGCAATAGTTTCCAGCCCCCATGGCATTAAGCAACAAGCAAAAGGCTAATTCACCTGTATCACACATCATTGCCCCATGTACCCATGAGTATTAATGAAAAAGCTGTCTGGGGAAATTACATTGATGTTTTTGACTTAATTGACACTGAATGGATACAAAGACTTAATGAATCTAAGAATGAAGGTACAATAAACTTTGTGGAAGCTCTGGCTGTCTAAGGTAAGAACATTTTTCAAAAGCAGTTTTAGAATTTGGGCAAATACATATTGCTTTTCTATGTTTATATGGCCAGTCGCATTAAAAAGGAACCAAGCCAAGCATTTCCATTCTTAGCATATTCCCTTTCAATTAGGGAAGTGCACTGCAAAAGTGGGGAACTTTCTGGTATTATCAGCATTCCAGGAAATTAAAGGGATCAGATAAGACACATCTGTGGATTCAGTGTCACTGTGATATTTGGCTTAATGAAATGTTGGATAAGCCCAACACCACTACTAATATTAATCTTGCCAATGGTTAATCCAGCATTCAATATTGCTGTGCTTTTATGAGAAATGTTCCTGTTGCTCTTGAAGGTTTAACCCATCTTTGTTCAGAGTGTAGGAGGAATCATTCCACTAACAGATGCCACTCAAAGAGTGGACAGACAACTTTAGGCCATGATGCAGAGCATAGAGGAAAAAGAATACTAGTAATGATGCTGCATCTGTAAGGAAGCCACATTTTTGTTGTTTTAGAGCCAGCTCTTCCTGGAGCCAACCATGTAGCCATGTTGTATCATTCTCCAATCAGGGTCACTAAGCTAAGCAGCCAAATTATCCAACTACCCCAACAAGGCATCAACACAATCTTTTATTAAAGGGATGAGGTCTGGTTTTGCCATACAGTCTTCAGTTAACCAGCCTTCCAAAATGATACTTATCTTCAATCAAAGGCAGGGAAGCACTAGTGAAACGTTTACTCGAGAAGGAATTGAAGGCAGGGAGAATTATTACTACATTTGCACAGACCGCTTAGTTCATCTTTAAGATGTCACCCATCTGGCTGGTCCTAAAGAAAAGGAAGGGAGGATTTCTAGCCAAATAACCTTTCACACTCAGCTGGTCAGTCTGTCAATTCCTTCATTGGCTTCAGAAAACCAAAGTCTGTTATACATCCCTGGACCAAGCTACAGAGGTTATATGGAATTTTGTGAACCCATGGTTTTGCAAACTAGACATGCTGTTAGCCTTTCTTTGGCTCCCCATCAGATAAGAAGATTGGTCCCTCTTAGATTTTTCCTTCAGTGGACACATTTTTTCTTTGCTAGAACTATGCCCATCAGTTGTTTCTTATCTTGCTCCATTTTTTAAATATTCAGTTCTGCCTTACACTGGTGCAGGCGGAGACAAGACCCATGACAAACTACCATCCATTAGTTTTTGATTATTGGTGAAAGGGAGTATGGGACAAACAAAGGCACATGAAACTTTATGAACCTTTCTATGGACCCTGTAATGCCAGTGGCTCCTGAGAAGATGGAGGTGCATAGCCAAGCCATTTGTTTTTAGGTTTAGTGAGTGATGTCCCAACCACCTCTTTTATACTTCCTGAGGACAAGTTGTAGCAGGTAAGTGTTTCCATTGTCAGGTTCCTTTGAGCAAGCAACGTCAGGGTCAAGGAAGTCATGAAGTTGCATGGGAAACTTAATTTGGAATGCAGAGCCATTTCACTGTGAAAGACTTTTCTCAGATGCCAGTCATATTTGTTGAATGGAAGAAAATGTAAACACCACTGGGTACACATCAGTGACAAGACTAAAGAAAACCTCAGGATGTTATGTAGTCCAATCTCGCCTACATTCTTACTCACGGGTTCAGAGCCGAATATCGGCTCCGACTGCCAATTTTTTTACTAGCTCGAAGTCTCTCATTGGCTGGGCCAAGCAGGTATCCCATGCTGCACTGCTCCATAACCCCAGATCTCGTTTGCCACTCGTGTAGCTAGGACGTGGTCTCACTTGGCTGTGGCTAAGTATCTTTATTTTTTCAATTTCTCTCGAGAAATTTGATGATTTCAACCCAAAAGCTATTTTAATAGCTATTTTGCATATTGTGGATTATCTTTGTGTATTTTCTTGTTTGTAGTTGGTATCCCTATTTCCGGTGGGCTAGGCCCATTTGAGTTAGAGGATCTAATCCTCCTTTTCTGTGTGTTGTAGTTGCTTAAAGTTTGTCTGTTGCCAAAGCAAGCTAGCTCTTGGCTTTTTTCTTGTTGTGGATTGTGTGTGTGTCTTAGAGAACCGTTTTACTTAGAGGCTCCTGGTTGTGGTAGAGTGATTACTGCTTTCTTGTCTTGCTGTGTTTTTTCCTAGTGTGGTTGTTTCAAGAGGTCTAAAGAGCAGAAGGAACATAAACCTTCCGCTTTCAAAAAATGTGCCAAGTGTGGTTACAAGATGTCCATCATGGATGGACATTCTTTGTGTTTATTGCTTAGGTGCAGTTCATTTACAAGAGTCTTGCAGCTTCTGTCATGCCTTCAGTCCGAGGGTGCTTTAGGAGATAAAAAATAAATTAATATTGAAGGGTCTCTTGAAACCTTTGTTTGAGGAGTCCTTGGACTCGGCCTCCGGTTCTCAGGCCAAGCCTAAGGCTTTGAAGGTGAAGAAAAGATCTCCGGCTCTGTCTGTTTCTTCGGAGCCACCGGAGAAACTTTCAAAACTTGACTCTACCTCCTCAGCTCCTATGTCCTCAGGGCCACAGGAGGTATCTGTGGTACTGGAATCAGCTTTGGCTCCTATTTTACTGGAACCAATTCGGAGCCGATCTCCCAGTGTTAGGCATGGTTCTCTTGACAGGAGATCCCATTCTCCATCCCTGTCCTCCAAATCCTCCAGGCTTTCTGATTTGGATGTTGATAGGGTGGTGCAGAGGCTCCTGCAGTCGCCGGCATTGGATAAATTATTTTCGGCTCCGACCCAGTCGGCTCCGGAGCCTGTCCCATTGGTTGTTTTGATGGTTCCTCCTCCAAGCACTTCCTTATCTTTGGAGCTGGAGTGCTCTGCTCCTTGTGATGTTCTTGCGCCGGCTCCGATACCCCTTAAAGGTTTATTGGTGCCAACATCAGCTCTGACCCTGTCGGCTCCTTCCACAGGTTTCGGCACTCGGGTTTCCTCGGTCGGGCCCGAGGAGGATGTTTCGGGACAACCATCAGTTCCGAGCCTCCCTCTTGGCGCATCGGCCCAGGGTACCCCGACTCCGATCATGGGCTTGGAAGCCCGTCGGTCCCCAGATTTGGGGGACCGGCCTTCAAGGCCATGCGGACCGCACTGGCCAAATCAGATCGGTTATTCTGTCCCCTTCCACCCCGGCTAGAGCCTCTGACGCCCCCTATCCGTAGATGGCAGAGCCCAAAGGTCTGGGGATACCCCCATGAGTGGTCCCCAACTTTCTGAGGGTCCCTCAGAGTCTGTGGCCCCCAGAAAGATGACGTGCAAGAGGAAGCACATAGACTCCCAGGATGAGTCTCTCACTTCTGATACCGACCTCGAGGAGTCGGAGGGGTCCCCCAAGTTGTCCTCTGATGACGTCTCTTTCTCCGACATCCTGGAGATTTTGAGCCAGAGGGGTGACTGGCCCTCCAAAACCCCCTCCAAGGAGGAGTCTGCATTCCTCAAAGCCTTTGGAGCTCAACCCTCCGCCTCCTGGGTGTCTCCACCCTTCGACAAACTGTTGGATTTAATATGTCGGAGGGCATGAGAGAATCCTGATACAGTGAAACCTGTACCCAGAAGGCCCAATAAGTTCCTTTCTGCCCCCCCCCGGGGAAAGAATTTCTGTCCAAAGGGGTTTCTGTAGATGCCATGGTGGTGGCAGCGGCCACACAGAAGGAGGTAGTTGAGACTTCTTCCTCTGTCCATCCTCCTAACAAGGAGTCTAGGAGTATGGACAGGTACGGGAAGCGTACTCTTTCGTCAGCGACCTTCACCTTATGGTCACTGAACTACCTTTGCCATTTCACTCAGCTCCAGAGAGATCTCCTCAAGGAGTTAGGAGATACTCTAGCGGGTAATGTTCCTGAGGCGTTGGCACCCACGGTTAACGCCCAGGTGTCTACCCTAAATTCTATTGTCAACTCGTCCATGAGGCTCATATCGCATGCAGCCGAGGGGGGCGGGTAGGGCAGCCAGTTCAGGAGTAGCCCTCAGGAGGCAAGCCTGGTTGTGCCTGTGTCATTTTGTGGAGGCCTTCAAGTCTTCCTTCACTGACGCTCCCTTTGATGGTTCCTCGCTCTTTGGGACCAAAGTGAAAGACACCCTCACCAGATGCGTGCAAGAGGGAAAGACTCTGTCTGCCGTAGGGGTCTGTTTTTCCCTCCCCTCTAGGCCATAACTCAAGGCTCAGAGAGGTGGGAAGATGTGGTTCAAGAAGTCACAGAAGTTTTTCCCTGCTGCACAAGGTGATTCCCCCTCCAGAGGCAGAGGTGGGGAAGGTTATTCAGGAAGACATCGCCCTAGAGGCAGAGGAGGCCCCCGCAACTTGGGAGACCGTGATTCCTTTCGTGGTTCTTCCTACCATCATTCCTGATGTGTTGCCTGAGTGTGCTTCTCCGGAGCCAGTCGGGGGCTGCATATCATTACACCTGGAAGTCTGGGAAAGCATCACCCAGGATCGATGGGTGTTACGAATAGTTTCCGGAGGTTATGCCATACCCCTTTCATCAGACCCTCTTCCAGTCAGAAAAATCCCGGACGTTCCACCCAGTCAAAGGGATCATGCAGCCTTAGAGGTTTCAAAGCTGCTAAAGAATGGAGTCATCCAACCTGTCCGCTCAGAGTAAATCGGATTAGGGACTTACTCAAGACTCTTTTTGGTGCCGAAAAAAACAGGGGACCTGAGACCCATTCTAGATCTCAGCCAATTAAACCACTACATTCAAAAGTCCAAGTTCCGAATGGTCACCCTTCAGTCCATTTTTCCATTGCTGGAAAAAGTATGGATGTGCTCCATCGACCTCAAGGATGCTTACTATCATATCAAAATGGACAGGGCATCGAGGAGTCACCTACGCTTCCGGCTGGGAGCCAGCCATTTTCAGTTTCGTGCCCTGCCCTTTGGTCTCACCACAGCCCCTAGGGTGTTCACCAAGTGTTTGGCGGTGGTGACAGCTCACCTGAGATGTCAAGGATTCCAGGTGTCCTTATCTGGACGACTGACTCCTCACCGCTTCCACCAGGCATCTACTCATCCAAGCCAGGGACACCACCATTACCCTCTGTCAGCGACTTGGAATAACGTTGAACTGGGAAAAGTCTGCCTTGCTGCCCTCACAGCCTGTCATGCTTATAGGTGCAGAGCTAGACACCATCCAAATGTGGGCCTTCTTGCCCCATCAAAGGATCACATTATTACAGAATCAGGTTCACGCACTATTACCCCTCAGGAAAGTACAAGCAAGATGGGTTTTTCAGCTTTTGGGCACCATGGCAGCCACCATTATGCTAGTTCCTCTAGCCAGATTACATATGAGGCTTCTTCAATGGCTTCTATTTGCCCAATGGTCCTTTCAGAAACTCCCCCTTTCTCACCTGATCCTGCTCACAGACCGATGCAAGCAGGATCTCAGTTGGTGGCTATGCTCCACCAATCTGGACGAGGGGAAACAGTTTGTTCCTCTTTCAGTCGCCACCATGACCACGGACGCCTCCCAGATGGGGTGGGGGGCATTATCTTGGCAGGACGGTACAAGGCACATGGCAAGATCATGAGGTACATCTGCACATCAATGTCCTAGAGATGAGAGCAGTGTTTCTGGCGTTGCGAGCACTTCAGAGCTTTCTCCCTCTTGGGATGATAGCGATACATTCGGACAACATGTCTGTGGTATGGTACCTAAACAAAGTGGGAGGAACCAGATCTTACCCCCTGTGCAGAGAGGCCATGCAAGTGTGGCAGTGGGCAGTATCTTCCCAACGGTTCCTAGTGGCAATGCACATTCCGGGGAAGGCCAATGTGATAATAGACAGGCTGAGCCTTACAAGTGGTCCCTGAACCCTCGGGTTGCGGAACAGATATTCAACAGGTGGGGTCAGCCTTGCTGCGACCTTTTTGCCAATCCCCTCAATGCCAAATGCAGCACTTACTTCACCCTGATCCCCCCACAGGTGGAGTCACCCAGGGACGCTCTAGTCCACGATTGGCCCTCCGGTCTGCTCTATGCTTTCCCTCCGTTTTCTCTGTTACCAAAAGTGATTCAGAAAGCCCTATCCTTGGGAAGCAAGATGATTCTAATTGCCCCACACTGGCCTCACCAAGTCTGGTTCTCCTTTCTCCATCCATTCGTGGTGGACACTCCTTGGATTCTGAACCCAGTACCAGACCTACTGACACATATGTCGGGACAGTTCCACCCCTCCCTGCGGACCCTCAGGTTGACAGCCTGGCTACTCCAATTCTGTCGCTAGTCAGGTTTCATCATTTTTCACCTGAGGTAGTACACATTTTATCATCCTCTCATAAGTCTTTGACTAGGAAGATTTATTCCAGCAAATGGAAGAGATTCTCTATTTGGGCTCATTCTCAAGGAATTGTCCCCTACACAGCCCCAATTCCTGCGGTTTTGGAGTTTTTGTCCATGCTCTTTCAGCAGGGTTCTGTGCTTGCCACTATTAAAGTCCAGTTGGCGGCTATTTCTAGCTTTCATACCTCCTATGTGCCTTCCCTTATGGCTCACAAAATCTGTAAGGCCTTTTTAAAGGGCACCTTATTACTCCAGCCTCCTATTTCCGAACCTATTATGCCTTGGGATTTAAACCTGGTTTTGCAGGACCTTACCTCCCCACCTTTTGAACCGGCTGCCACCACCGAGTTAAAGTTTTTGTCTTGGAAAATGGCTTTCCTGATCCATTACATCAGCCAGACGAGTGTCGGAGATTCAGTCCCTCTCCATTAAACCTCCGTATTTAATTTTTCATAAGTACAGAGTCTCTCTTCGACCTAACCCATCCTTTCTCCCTAAAGTTACATCTACTATTAATCTCAACCAGTCTGTTGAGCTCCCAGTGTTCTTCCCTCAATTTTCGAACAAGGCAGAGTTTAGATTTCATCAACTGGATGTGCACAGACAATTGCAATTCTATCTACAGAGGACCAAACATCTATGAAAGTCTGATCAATTGTTTGTTTCCTTTTCAGAAAATAGAGTGGGATCCTCTATTTCCAAGGTTACCATTTCCAGATGGATTGCTAATTGTATTTCCTTTATTTATTCTTCAGCAGGAAAAACTCTACCGTTCCCCGTCAAGGCTCACTCTACTAGGGCTGTTTCTGCATCTATAGCATACCATGCCAGACTATCCTTGGATGATATTTGTGCTGCAGCCACGTGGGTTTCCCCCCATACCTTTGTTACTCATTACAAACTGGACGTGGCCTCTAGGGGTCGGGCTTCCTTTGGTTCCACAGTCCTCAGGAGTATCTTCCTTTGAGCCTCCCAGGATAGAGGTGCTGGGGACGCTATCCTGTGAGTAAGAATGTAGGCGAGATTGAACTACATAACATCAAGAAGTTATGTACTCACCATAATGTTTGATGTATGTAGTCCATCTCGCCTCACATTCTTACGTACCCTCCCACCTGCCCCCTTCCTGTAGGATCTGGAGGTTAGGATTGGTACTAGATTACCCTTCAATAATAGTTGTTTTTTTCTTACCTTCTTGGTAGTTCTACATTGTATTTTTTGTTGTTGTTCATGGGGTGTGTTTGTGGTTTTGCAGCAAACTAGATCTGGGGTCATGGAGCAGTGCAGCATGGGATACCTCTTGGCCCAGCCAATGAGAGACTTTGAGCTAGTAAAAAAATTGGCAGAGTCGGGGCCGATATTCGGCTCTGAACCCATGAGTAAGAATGTGAGGCGAGATGGACTACATACATCGAACGTTATGGTGAGTACATAACTTCTTGTTTTGCTAGAGCCCACGGGTATTCTCAAATGAAATGCTGCTCTTCATCGATGCAACTGCAAGGTTTGGGAGGTTACTTAAAGGGAGGTGGTTTGAAGAGAAATGGCCTTCTTTGCCATAAGGAGGAGATGAAATAACATTTTGTTAGAAATCCTGCCTGTTTGTGTAGCCATGCTAGTATGGAAGAAGGACTTTGCTAAAAGGAGGGTTACATTTTTTTTTAATAATCAAGCAGTGGTCTGGGCCATAACAAAATTATCAAACTTCAGATGGGTATACTCCGCAATAGGATTGTTGGTTCTGTTAAGTTTGCTGATCATTTTGTGTTTTTCAAATCAACACATTCCAGGCAGGTATAATGGCACTGGTGACAGTTTAACCAAGATCCAGGTTACCAGATTTCAGCAACTGCCTCCAATGGCAGCTCCAGTGGAGACACCCATTCTACCTAAAGTGTAGATAATTGGTGATGATTAACCAGTACTGTTTTATCCAAATCCTGGGCCACAAGCACAAAAAAGGATTACTGGTCATCATTAAAACCTTTTAAGAAATTTTATAAGAACTTGCACTAACACTCCAGACACTGTTCTCTGTCATTACTGATTCAATTTCTAATCTAGAGATGTTCCTTTAAAGAGTCATCCAGTTTATTAAGAGTACACTTAGCAGCCTTAATCTGGCTAGCCCACTCATTCTGGTTACCAGCCATTTCAGGACACTGGCTAGTCTCTGGGCTAAACAATGGATGAGTGAACATCAGTGGAGCATTCTAGGACCCCAGGCAACTGACAGGCCGTCTACGACTGGGCTAGATGATCATAGATAGTTATAATACTTCTGATGATTTCCATTATTTTATTTGCTGGACCACCTTGCTTATCTGGCTGTATGCAGCAGCCTTTAGAATTAATACCGTTGTCCAGGCCTTGAGATGGAAGGATGTGTCTCTAACCAAGGAGTATGTACAAATATGGATAAAGAAGTCTAAAAACATCACCTGTGATAAAGGAATTTGCTATGTCACTTGCCCAGTTCACTGGACCACAACTATGCCAGCTAGCTCAAAGGTCAGGTCACTTGATCACCATTTAGTACACAACCAGTACTTGCTAGAAATTCCTGCAGCTCCTTCAGTGTTGCTGTAGGTCTCTTGGCAGCCTCCCTGACCAGTTTTCATCTTGTCTTTTCATCAATTTTGGAGGGACGTCCAGTTCTTTGCAACATCACTGTTGTCCCATATTTTCTCCACTTTTTGATGACGGTCTTCACTGTGTTCCATGGTGTATCGAATGCTGTGAAAATTTTTTTTTACCCTTCTCCTGACTGATATCTTTCAACAATGAGATCCCTTTGATGCTTTGTAAGCTCTCTGCAAACCATGGCTTTTGCTATAGCAGGCAACTGAGTAAATGTCAGGAAAATCCTACTAGGGCAGCTGAACTTTATGTGGGGTTAATCAGAGTCTCTTTAATTGATGGCAGGTTTGTACCCAAGAAGACTGAATGCTGTAATTAAATCAAAAGGTGCTTCAACAAAGTATTAGTTTGAGTGGGCACACTTATGCAACCAGCTTATTGTATGTTTATTTTTTATATTTTTTTCCCTTAACAAATTTGTTTGTTTTTCAATTGAATTGTACAGGTTATAGGTCACATTAAAGGTGGGAAATGTTTTGAAATTCTTTATTATGGTCTCGTTTTTATATCACAAAAAAATGGCATTTTAACAGGAGTGTGTAAACTTTTTATATCCACTGTAATAGAAAACTGGCTTAAGCCATCTGGCATGATCATTCGGCTGGGAGGCAATGACCTAACCATGGTGTAATGTCCCTCCCCTGGGCCAATAATCAAGGAGCCTCAGTCCTCACCACTGGCACTGGTGAGAGCCATTCACTTGGAACAAAAATAGATACACAGAGTATTTCCAGATCCAGCTTTCTGCATTCCAGATCCAGCTTTCTGCACAGAGCAAAACTTCCCCTCAAGGGCACAAAAGGAACACACTCCTGTCCTTGGGATGTGTTTCCCTCTCTCTCACCAGGCCTCAAATAAGGCTCGCCACTGACACAGCTGCAGAGTTAAATCCACAGCTGAGTGTTTCAAGCCAAGTTCTCTACAACCTTCTATGTGAAACCAGTGCTGTGCATCCCTATGTAAAGTAGCTGACACACACACTTCAACAAATCATTTGCCACCTTCTCTGCCACAAAGGAGATCAGAGCCACCACCTCATGTTATCTAGTAGCATAATCTACTACCACTAGAATATACTTCTTCCCTGTGGAACTTGGGGTACACAGAGGTCCCACAATATCCATAGCTACCTTCTGAAATGACTCCGCAATCACAGGCAAAGACATCAGAGGAGCTTTGACCTTGTTTCCTACCTTGCCTAATTTTTGCTATAGCTTACAGGTCCTGCAGTACCCTGTTATATCTTTTGCAATACCAGGTCAATAAAAAATTCTGCATAATGTGTCTCTTGGTACACTTTATGCCATATGACTTGCAAAATGAATGTCATGGACTATGGCTAGAAATGCCAGATTGTAGGGTCTAGGCACTACCAACTGCTGTACTACCTCTCCCCTTTAGCACTCCTGCAGGGGTCCACTCTCTATACAGTAAGCCTTTGTTCCAGTGTACAGACTCCTTTTTTCCTTGAGAATCAGATGCCTCTAGCTACCTCCCTCAAGACTTGTAACATAGGGCCCAAGAGCTTAGCCTGTCTCACCTCTACCTCTGTGATCCTTTCCAGCTCTCCATCAGGACGTCTGGTATCATCTGACAGCAGTGCCTCACTGTCAGCCTGGGTACTACCACTCATCTCCCTCCGTGCAGTCATCTGTCCAAGGAAACATCAGTACCTACCAGTTGTGACTCACCTTCAGGCTGACTGCTACAGGGTAGCTCTCTCCTTGAAATAGCTACCTCAACACCCCTCGCTTCAGGTGTGGGGTCTGTCTGGGTCTCCCTCAGGCTACCAGCCCCACATGCCTGACTTCAAACCTGACTGCATGTGAGTGCATGCACACACAAGGTACTGCATTATCAAAATTATTTTCTATTAAGACATCTGCAGGGATATTCTCAAACACATCTACTTGCTTGCAACCTTTTCCACCCGCCCTGGTGAAACCTTGCAGAAAACATTTGGAATGGGGTCCTTCCTAAATCTCTGATGCGAGTGGACTGCCCAAGCAACTACTGCTCCTTCTTGACCACTGCAGCCTTCACAATGCTTAGGTCAGAGGTTGTCTGTCTCTTAGCAGTAGCCTTTTTTCCATCCACTAGGATAGGATATAAACTATAGTGGTAGTTCTGTACCCCTGTTGTCTCCAGACACCTTCCCACTGGCATGCTGTTATTCCCACTTGCTGGGTACCCCCACCTTGCTTCTGTGGACATCTGTACGCTACATTGCCTGACTGATTACATTTAAAACATCTAACCCTTGATCTTGGCCATGTACCTGAAATAGTGGCTTGCCCTGTTGCTGGTGGACTATTGGGGTGGTTTAGGTTGCCCACCATTAGTTCCCTTATATCCATGTTTAGTACTGGGTATTCCCTTCTTGTGCATTGATGGACTGCTTGGTGAGTAAAGATCCCCTTTTTCCCCAGCTCATCTGCAGAGTTACACTCCTAGTCTATCAGCCAGATTCTCATGTCCTCAGGCAAAGTGCCAAGGGGTTGTTCCCTCACCAAAAGTTCTGCCAGCCTTTCAAAAGTGGTAACCTAAAACCCACTGACCTACCTATGAAAGTAAGTGCTTAACTCAGCAATATAATCACATACACTTTCATCTGACTTGCATCTATGCTCATGAAACTTTTTTTTGTGTAAGCTTCAGGTGTTAACTTAAAATATTACAATAAACATTGTTTTACTTTACCATAGTTTAAACAATCAGTAGAAAGAGCAGTTACAGCTTTACCATGAAGTAAGGGGATCAGAAACCGTACCCAGAACCCTTGGTCAACATTATACATACTATTTCAAATATCTAAATAAAACTATTAAAATTATCACCCTCTGTAATCTGTGAAAGAAATTTACTGACCTTTATTGCTTCTGGGGTTCAATTATTCCCTTTCCCATTACCTCCATGACCCTGACGAAGAGTCAGCAGCTCCCTGTCATGTTGGCACTGTGGCTCATGTTCTTCAGCCTCCAAATGCTGCAGTGTCTTTGCTCATTCTAATTCCATCTCTTATGTCTGCTGTAGTCTCTCAGAGGATTATAATTCTAAATGTCTGGCCTCTAGTTAAACACACTAACTCCAGACAGGTTTTTAAGTCCTTTGAAAAAAGGTGAACTGTCCTGTTTCTAAGGGCTGCAAATCCCCATCACCAAACTAGTTATCCTTCTGGTAGCTGGTTTCAGCTACGGCTGTAACTAAGGTTGAAATAATTTCATCATCTTTAGTCAGGTTGACATGCACCAGTCCTTTGGCTTTAAACAGCTTGGCCAACTGGTTCTTTGTCAGCTTGCGATAATCCTCTGCTAACATCTTTGCCTGCTTTCTTTGACTAAACTAAACAAACAAAAATAACTAAAACAGTTGAGAAAAAGAAATTCTGTATATTTATCTTGTGGCTGCTGAGAGTATGCACATCTTCAGTGACAACTGCCTATTGGCTACAGAAGTTCAATTAATAAATCACTACTGCTACCAATATGTGAAATCTCTCCCCCTGGGCCAGTAATCGGGTAGCCTCAGTCCTCACCACTGACATCAGAGAAGGATGTTCACTTGGAACAAAAATAGATACACACAGTATTTCCAAATGCAGCTCTCTGCATCAAGCAGAATTTCCCTTAAGGTCACACAAGGAACACTCCTGTCCTTGGGATGGGTTTCCGTCTTTCTCACCAGGTCCCAAATAAGACTCCGCATTGGCACAGCTCTATACGAGTCCTCAGCTGAACATTCCAAGCCAAGTTCTCCACCACCCTCTATGTGAAACCAGTGCTGTGTGTCCCTACTCAAGTAGCTGACACACACTCTGAGATTTGATTTTCACACACACACAAACATACACACCTGGTAAAGGTTGGCACAGATTTAACAGCTATGTCCCCTCTGTCCAGACTATAAGGTAGTTACACTGCCACCAGCTAGCTACTCTAAGGCTCATACAAGGATACTCAATTATACTGAGTAAAATGAAAACTAATGCAAATGGTAGTGTTTTACCAATGCAGCAAGGCTTTCAGCAGTGGCCACAATAACACAAATAGTTAGATGCAAACAGATACAGGAAAAACAGTGATTGACTAATCTCACTATATTTTCCTGAATGATCTAAAGAATTACTATTCCTTGGTTACTTACTAAAGCAAGGCACGATGAAGTGGGTGAGTGATCCTTCTTTATCATGCTTTAAAATCAGACTGCCCTGAGACTTCTGTCTCATCTGGTATTAAAACATCATTTCTGGAATGGATTATAAAATGACATCACATACAACTTGTCATCTGACTCTGGTTCCCATACTACCCCCTTTACTAGAAACTGAACCAGAGTCTAGCACTTGTGTCATAAGACACACCAAGAACTTTGCCAAGATGTTTTATAGCATCTGGAAGCTATAAAACCATTTAAAAAAACTTCCACCCTTCCTTTAACAATTAGTTCACTCCTAAGGACAATAGAGTAGGATTACTAGTCCTACACACATTTTGTCTCTAGCTACAATCAGAACTGTTTGATACAGTCTTTATGGTCTAAACCAGGTAATTTAATTTCAGACTATTTTTCAAAGTTAGCTGGACTGAGAGTAACCTTTTGTTTCCAAGTATTTTCTGTCACAATATATTCATTTCAACAGTTTAGGAGTATGACATACAGGCATATTTCTCTTCTGTCCAGCAGGACCCTCTGTTGGTACATTTTTAAAACACGCAGCTTTACAAATACATTTGTGACACAACCACCTGTACAAATCAGATTGATATACAAATCACATATAATTCTTTACAAAACTCCAGCTAGTTAGGCTGGCATATGCTACACATCCACTGCTCTACTTTTCCTGGTATAGCTGGCAATAACTCACATCATCACACAGGGTTCCCAAGAAACTGCTGCTAGCCGGAATATTATCCAACCTTCATTCAACTATTGCTAGTTCCTAAAATGTTGATATGCTGTTCTGCCATGGTTGCTAAATTCAGTTGGAAAAGCATATGAAATAACTATGCCATCAAATCATCCAAACATTTTAGCTGGGTGACCCAGGCAACAAATTTGATTGGCATTCATGTAATTGAAAATGAGGATCTAGTACAACCGATTGGGAATTTTATGGTTAGAACAGAAGTCACTTAAATGATAATGGTTTTGATTTATTTAGCTTAAAGTTATAGTTGTCAACTAATCACTTTATAAAATCAACAACTCACTGAAGATTTTTCAATCAATAATTCTGCTATTAGTCATTAGCATTTAAATGCATGTTTTTGGGAGGCACAGGAAGAACAGCATGCTTTGCATGCCAGAGGGTGGGTGCATTGTGGCCTCAGCAACCCCCCCGTTTTGGATTCCCCCTTTTTAGTTCAGCAACCTCTTGGGCAACAAGATGGGAAGACCAAAGAGTCATGGTTTAAAAAGCAAGTACTGGGGGCAAAACTGTTAAGCTCCAACCTCGGTGGCTTGAGATATTTCTCTGAGGGGCTGGGCATATGCACCCAGACAATAAGTGGCAGTATCAGAATGGGTTTGGGTACTCCAACCATCTGATTTTGATTAATTCATGCTTTATGGATTGAACTGGTTAATTTGTTATCTTTATGAATATACGATATCAGTTACAGTTCTGCAGTTAATAAATGAGTGGAAAGGCAAACCTTGGTATAGTTTATCGATTCATCTTTCGATAAACCTGAAGGTTTCCCAACTCAGTTTAGGTACAGTATTTAGTATTCATGAAGGGCAGGTATATCAATACAGTAATATCTTTTGATACAAGTATGGTAGTATCTGCTAGCATTTCTAAATTCAAAGAGCTGGCACTAAATGAGGATATTAAATGAAATGATTTAGTTCATACAGTATTGCCTTATATTAGCTTTTGCAGGCAATTTCTTGAAGAACTGGATCCTACCCTTTTAGGTTGTATAATATATATATATATATATATATATATATATATATATATATATATGTATGTGTGTGTGTGTGTGTGTGTGTGTGTGTGTGTGTGTGTGTGTATGTATGTGTGTCTACTTTTCTTTGTCAAAACATCATTATTTCAAAAAAGAAAAGTATGACTCCAACTACGTGAAAGTGCACTTAAACGAAAGTGCACTTTCGCAAATACCAGTTCACCGAACCGGTAACAAAAACAAAAAAGGAAACAGTACAAAGGCAGTTTTGCAGGGGGCTATCCATTCTGGGGGGGGCTGCACCCCCCCCAAACCCTCGCTACTTTAAATATACTAACTCCAAAAATGCACTACAGTGGGAACACAGGTATATTCCCTTATTCTCAGTGTTGCGTGCTTTGGTGCTTTAGTGTTTCCTTTTTTCTTTTATTACTGGTTTGGTGAACTGGTATTCGTGAAAGTGTACTTTGTTTAACTGCACTTGTGTAATTGGGTTTGTACTTTTCTTTCGAAATAACATTTCGAGAAAGAAAAGTAGACCCATGAGTGTATATGGGGGTGTGTGTGTGCGTGTGTGTGTGTGTGTGTGTGTGTGTGTGTGTGTGTGTGTGTGTGTGTGTGTGTGTGTGTGTGTGCATATATATTTAGTAATAATGGGCATGTCTTTTTTTTTATCAATAATTCATGAGTGGGTGTGGGTAGTACCGAATTTATCAATGGTTGGTATAATTTGGTTTGTGTCTTAAGGCTTTTCCCGGTTAGGGGACGCCACAGCGGAACTCCGGTCCGCTAATGATTGGCAGTAGATTTTTACATGCTGGGTTGCCCGGCCTAATGCACAACCTTCAATGAAGGAACGCCTATTCACGCATGTCGCCACACAGAAGACGCTCTAACTGAGAATCGAACGGGCAACTTCTAACTGAGGCAACAATGCTACCGCAGCACCACCACACAGCAAATGCTGAATGCTCAAAAAAACTACGATAGATGAATCTCTCAGGAGTAAGTTATTGATATTATATAATGACATATTTTTCCTTTTCTAAATGATGCAATTCCACAAGCAAGTTTTAGTGTCTGTTCTCATCCTTTCATCTAGGGGGCAGGTAAGGTAGCTACTGTGAAGGCATTTTGCATATGCAAAGCAACATTCACACAGTGCAATAGGAAGAATGTATTTTCTAACTCTTCTTTTTTTCCTTGAACTTTGGGACTCAGGAGTGTGCATGTGTCATGCTTTTTACATGATGATACATCTGGTGTCTGAGATCTTATCACTGAGTTGGATTTTTCGCTTTTTTATATTTGTGTGTATGGGGAGTTCCGTTGTGGATGATGGAAGACAACTTCTACCCTTTGGAAACATGACTATTTCCTCAGCTTTACAATATAGAAAATATGCCATTTGCATCAATTTTGTAAGTTGATTGGACTCATTACTGTGTTTGTTGGTGGATTGCACAGTAATGAGTATTTATTAAGTAAATATCACATAGCAAATGGAAGGTATTGAAATTGTTACTACATTTATTTTTAAATGCAGTGATGGATGCAAGAGAGATACTTTCACTTTGTGTTTTGCTGGATATTGTACCAGGTATTTTCTTTTTGATGTTTGCTGCTAAATATATTAAACATATGGAAGGCATATCAAACAGGGTTGCTGTAGTCCCAGATTTTGAAAATAGTTTTCTGCCACAATAGGAGCTTTACTCTTGTGTCAAAATTCACTGTGTAAATATGTTCTGTTTTCCCTACTTGTTTCACAATATCGGACATGCACATCTTCCCCACTGAGTCCCCCCCAGTCAATGCATTACATACATTATTTGGTTATTGTATACCCCATCAAGCCATGGTTTTGATCCCAGAACCTTTACAGTTGACCAAATTATTGCAGACTAAGTAATGAAGGAGAAGAAGCTTGAAAATGAACTTGTCAGGAAGAGCACTTCTAAATTCCTTATTGAAACTGATGACACAAAATCATTGCACATACACATTCAGTTTTATTATTTCTTTAGCTAATATGAGTAAAAAATATTTTGTAGAATGCAGGATTTTGAATATAATAGGTGAGACAATACATGTTATCTAAAAACTACTAATAAACCCAAAATATAGTTTTCAGTATGGCAGATGTTCATTTACATACATACAAATATACAATTTTACATTTATCCCTGCACCTCTTCAGTTATTTTGTGGAAAGTGATATCGGAGAAGCAGTGTTAACCATAAGCCCTTTCCTTCTAATAGGGGCTCCATTGCTGAGAATGTTGAGAAAAAAAAATAGTGTTAAATTCTAGAGAAACTGCATTGAGAGGAAACATTTTTACATGTTCCAGTTATAGAGTTTTAATTTGGAGGTAAATGTGTCCTTGTTAAATTGAACAGATTGCAAGCTAAATTGCAGTAGTGATTCTCTGGTGTGTAGTTTATGAGTCCGGTGACAAACGTGGGGAGAGTGTAACTCAGAGTGTCAGGAGGATGGCCACTGTGAATGATGTCATAAGTGACAATTCAGAACTGATTCCTTATTAGTGTGTTTATGAAATCTTGTTAGGGTGTTGATTAGTTGAGTGCAGACATGTAGATTTCTAGTAGGCGAAGGGGATGGGTAATCACACTTTGTATGATACCAGTAGATGTTTAGGTCACCTGAGATAAAAGTATTATGAGGGAAATTATATATATATATATATATATAAATATATATATATATATATATATATATATATATATATATATATCTATATATCTATACATCTATATATATATATATATACATACACACACACATACACACACACACATTTTATATATATATATATATATATAGAGAGAGAGAGAGAGAGATAGCTGCCTACAATTTAATGCCTTCTGTCGAAGTGTTGTTGCCTAGCTGAATTGATACCATGATGCAGAGGCTTCTATTAGTGCATTTTAGTAAGTACATAAGCTGTAATTCACAATGAATGTTAAAGTATTTGCTAGTGACTCTTTCTGTAACTGTCTTTATAGATGTATAGTGATTTAGGCTGTCTAAAGATGTGAGCAGGCAGGAATAGCTGTACCAGTTAGATTAATGTCTACCTTGCAATGTCAGTATCTCAAGGGATTATGAGTGCGTAACTGGGAGTTATGTGGTGTTAGCAACTAGAGTAGATATACATTTCAGGCACACTCAATCAGTTGGCAAAATATATAACTAATATGGTAATTTAGTCTCAATAGAGACTAAACAGGGGCTACAGTGCAAGAACCATAAAGCACAAAGCTTGTTTGTCAATCGGGAATTGTTCAATTATAATCTTTAATGAAATTATTTCAGTCCTATTAGAGGTGCAGTAATAGAGGACCGTTTTTTTCTTAATGTTTGTGAGGGTGGGAGGCTATCCAGAATCAGCATAACAAATATATCAGCTATCCATTAAGAAAACCCTCAGTTAGTGTAATTAAGGGGTAATTCCAGTCATTTAAGTGGTGCATTCACACATTACTATGTGGGTCTTAATATTTGGGGGATTCAGAATCCAAAGATCAACTTCAGTCAGAACTCTTTCAGCTATGGTCCTTATGGATAAGTAGAGGAATATCTCAATTACATCTTACAAAAACCTCTCTAAATGCATTTTGTTGCCATTAGCTTGATTATCCTTTCATTTAAAGTATTAAAAATAACCCACTTAGATGTGAGATGATGTGAATATGATGATAGATTGGAATATAGGGAATATGAGTGATAAGCTATACATTTCACGGTTTGCTTTTCATTTAGGTTGATTAACATGCAAGTGTTTAACTGTGTTAGAGAGGCAAGAGGCAGTCTATAGAACATTAATTGCACTAATAAACTTTTATTCTCAGAAGCAGAATTTGAAAAGGAGAAATTATTTCTGAATGCATAGTTCAGATAAAATGCTCTGAAGTGAAAATTTAAATTGTATGTTTGTCTGCTTGCAGATGATTTTGTTATTTTATTAAAGATCATAACTGCTTTTCTGTCCAGTATTCTTGACTGTCTGCATAACTCAAATGGTTTGTTCATTTAACAATCTGGTAAGTCTTTCATGTCCTTCAATCACATCAGAAATGAAAATTATTGCTTCATCATTCACTTTGTCTTCAGAGCGATTCAGACTTGTACAGGATGCTAGAACTGAATGCATTGTATTCTACCACTGTCTAAACATTATTTATTTTTTGGTTGACATTTGTTAACCGGGTTAGTCCAACTGAGCCAGGGGCCCATTTTCAGTGAAGACCCGAGGAGAAAAGCTCCCGAAATAATACAAGTAATTCTGTTATTTACAAAATATTAAAGTAGGGTCACAGAAATATAGTACAAGTCAAAAATTTGTGCACAGCAGTACAATGCCTAGGTAAAAAATAACAGTTAATATAATTTCCAAAATTTGAGAACAGTATATAGCATAGGCTAAATAACAATTACAAGGTTTAGAGAATATTACGCTAAGGAGTACATTATGAATACAGTTTGTCAGAGCAAGTGCAAGGAGGAAAAAGAGTTGCTAGGGAAAAGCAGATCACATGAGAAGGGAGGAGACTAGTTCAAGTGGGGGTGTGACAAGGGCGTGACCAAGTCTTCAGGAGAAAAAGGTTAAGTTCTTTCTTAAACGGGTATTTATGCTGAATGCTTCTTATGTTGAGAGGGAGTGAGTTCCAAACATGGGCTACAGAGTATTTGTAAAGGGTCTTACCAATGTTTTTTGGGGTTTGTATAACTGAAGGGGGTGTTTACTGGCAGTACGGAGGTGACAAGGGAGGTTATAGATTCAACATTCAAAGAAACTTTGTCATTTAGGACAACACAAGTGTAGCCTAAATGAAATTACAAATGTCAGCTCATGAGAGAACTGCAGTGTAAATAACGTAGATGCAGTGGTATCAAAGAATAAAATAAGAAAGAAAATAATGCATATGACATGCAAGAGGTAGTTCACATTACATAAACACATTCAATATCCATTATCCAGTGATAAATAATTGTGTCAATATCAGAATGTCTGGAACGTGTTTTTTTTTTTCAGGGAAGTTTTGCACAAAAGCAGCAGGAATAAGCATTTCTCCCTTAAGAGCTAACAAAGCTGCTGTCTCTGTGGGTGCCACTTTTTTTTTTTTTTTAAGACCAAATTGGAGATGGAGGGACAGGATGAGGGTTTATACAGGCTAGAATGTGCAATATGAAGCTGGGGTATAAGTAGCGGTTTGGAGAATTCTGACCATTGGAGTGAGGATTTGTGACCCCAGTTTACTGCATCACTTATCAATATATTCATCAATGCTCCAATGATGCAAGAATGTTTACCACTTAATCTAGTATTTTTCTATTTTTGCATCAGATGCAACTTTACTTTGATTAAAAAAACAGACATGGGTGATAACCCTGTCATTTTCACTGTTTGTTTTTCCTTCTGCACTATTTGACACATTTTATGACTAATTATTTGGATAGAGACTTGTGCACTTCATGCCATATATATATATATATATATATATATATATATATATATATATATATATATATATATATATATATATATATATATATATATATATATATATATATGTATATATATATATATATATATATATATATATATATATATATATATATATATATATATATATATTTTTTTTTTTTTTATATTACTTCTGGCATACAAACTTCCAAGGATGGCCACCTTAGTATCTACCTTCTCACATGTAGTGCTCCTTAGGTTCTGATGTAATCACATTCATACCACTGCCCTCCTTTCTTTTATCAATGTTATGTTTTACTTCACTGAGTTCAACCTTCAAACGTTCAACTTTTTAAACAGTTTTCCTCTCACATTTGTTTTGCCTTATATTTTTTACAATTGAAGAGATTTTACAAAGTCTAGAATTATCATCGGTCTCATCTTAGGTTTTAATGATGTGTTTCTTATCTTACCTGTGTTCTACATCTATTATGTTTTCATTTTGAATTTCTTTTTCCTATAAGTAAAGTTACAAATCATTATGAGGACATGCTAGCTAGTGTGATCTCATTTTCCTGCATTAATCTTCTGTATTTTCATAATTCAGATAGCAGTTCTAGATAGTTAATTTACTTAAGATACAGTTTCCCATCCTAAGTTACTGTCCACTCTGAAAAATCTTAATATCAATCCTGATGCTGTTTACTGGTTTCAAAGTTATCTATCTAGCCACCAGCAAGCTGAGAAATGGAAGCAAGATCTATCCCGACTCCTTCCTATTACACTTGGAGTCCTTCAGGGTTCAATCCTAGGGCCCCTCCTCTTCAGCATATTCATAAATGATTTTAATACTGCCTCCTCTTAAGCATCTATCATACAATGTGCAGATGATTCAACCCTCATATGTGCAGCATCCAAAATAACTCAACTTCTTACAGTCACACAAAGCCTTCTCTGATATTGAAATATGGCTAGCAAACTCACAACTCATTCTCAATCCTAATAAAACTAAACTTATGATCTTTCATCCAGCTAAACCTACTAACCACCCAGCTAACTTTTGTATCGCTTCCAGTAATAAGGGTTTATATTACATTGTCGAACTTCAAAAAGTTTGAGCGATGTAATATTGAACTTAAATATCCGAAACCTGAAAATAGCGAAGCCGCGGCACATTGATTTTTTTTCCCAGGGAAGAAAAACGGTGGGTGGTTTTCAGGACTTTGATATTTCCTCCACTGCGGTGCAATATTGGAATTGGTATTTTTTCCCAGGGAAGAAAAACGGTGGGCAGTTTTCAGGACTTTGATATTTCCTCCACTGCGGTGCAATATTGGAATTGGTATATTTAAGTAGGGGTGTGTGGGGGGCACAGCCCCCCCAATTTAGTTTTAGTTTTAGGGTGGAGATTTTTTTTTTTTTTTTTTTTTAGGGAACAGCGATTTTTTTTTTAATGTTTCGGGCATTTTATTACATTGTTCGAACTTTTTGAAGTTTGACAATGTAATATAGACCCAGTAATACTAGGATTTTCCCAGTTTCCCAAACTTAACTATTAGGCGTCATAATCGACAGCAGACTAAAATTTGACATACACTTTTCTAACACAATCATAAAGGTTCACAAGAAAATGGGAACAATGTATAGAAACAAAAAATTCTTTAACAGACACTGCAAGAATAGCCATTGCTAGAACCCACCTTCTCTCCTCACTCTTATATGCTTCCCCCATACTTACCAACCTCAAAAATCAGAACTAAGTAAATTAGAATCATGTTATAATAAGACTGCCAAATTTGCAACAGATTCCACACATTCAGCCCATCACTGTCAATGCATAAAAAGTCTTTCTTGGTTGGAACCACCTCATACTATGAACTATAACCAGTTAATAATGGCTCACAAAATAATGCACAATCCTAGACAATGTACCTTCCCTAAAAAATCTTCTAAAACCCTACTCTAACATTCATACTCTTCGATCATCTAAGAAAGACTTGCTCCAGGTTACCAAAGTGTCCAATACAGCAGGCAACTCTCTACTCTAATTTTGTTGCTAAAAATTGGAATACCTTTCCACATCGTATTAGATCCATAAGCAATCTTAATAATTTTAAAATCTCTCAAGACACTTATTAGAATCCTGGCTTTGCACATGTAACACTCCAGGTTAATTATTAACTTAGCATTACTTATACAATTTGGCTGTACGTACTAACTGTGTTAACATATCCCTTCTAACAACACTAGTAGTTACATTCCTAGCTGCAACTCTCACCACAGAAGTATTACTAACTGTGCACTGCTTTGCCTAAGTGATTCTCCCTGCTTAATATCCTAACTAATGTTATGTTCCTCCACATGTATAAATTCAACAATATATTTGTCTATATTTAACTGTTTAAAGCCTTGTTCTATTTGATACTATGCACATATTTTTGTTTTTCCATTTTTATCCTGTTGTGTTAACTCTTTTGTCAGTTTTGTTTATAATGTCTATTACTTGCTGTGATAATTTGTATGTAACCTTAGACTGGAGCTTTTCTCCCGGGTCTCCACTGGAAATGGGCACTGTCCCAGTCGGACCATTGTGATAAACAAATGTAAAATAAATAAATAAAATTAATGTTGTCCCAAGACTCAGAAATCTGATCTATATTTTCAAGTAGTATATGCAAAAATAAAGGTTTGAATATGTTGTCAGCTGCATTATTAAGGGCTGTGGTAACAGTGTTAATCCTAGATATCTCCCTTTGTTGTCCTGTACATGTGCCACTATTTATGTTAAACACTCATTTTTTATTGACAGTTTTATTTAAAAGAGCATTGCATTTATTTCACTTATCTGTTTATTTTTTCTATTGTCTTCACTTTGCAATCTGTTGGTTATTATTGCATTTTAACTTTTATTACATATATGCATCCCAGAATTTTGCTAAAAAATTTTAAGTTTTGTTATTTTGCTTAAGATACAGTTTCTTTGCTTCATTATTGTAGAAATCATAGACCTCAGGTTTAAAATAACACAATTTTCATTTTTATTAAAGTATCCCTTTTCTGACTAACAATTTCTTTTGTTACCAGTATTATGGTTGTCACATATTGGGAGGTATATAAACAAATAAATAACATTATATAATTATATATATATATATATATATATATATATATATATATATATATATATATATATATATATATATATATATAAATAATAACACTGCCAGGTCTAATGCTAATTTTGGTAAACCGGATTTGGTTAGGCTGATGTCACACCCCAGAGGGAGTGGTTCTGAACCTTTGAATCACAACCCTGTCTTATTTCCTTCATTCTGGTGCTGGCACTTCAATGATGGCTGAACATGTAAAAACACCAGACTGTGCTCCAAGCTGGTCAGATAAAGGACCAAAATAATTCTTACCTAGATCCAGATGTGTGTTAGCAGGTCTGACTGGAAAAAGATTGAAATTTGCCAGGAGTTGGAGGAGCACCTGTCATTTTTGACCGGAATCACCTGCTCTTGCCCCTAATGCAGGCACAGGTTAGATGACCTACAGAAGCATAGGCCTGACCAACTGACCAAGCAGTACAGTGAAGGCCAGATTTATATAGTAAATATAATTTTTCTTAAATTTTTTGCTCATATTAAACATGGGTTTAAAAATAAGTATAATAAGATTTCATAATTGAAGATATTTAGTAGACGACATATGTGTAACTGCAAATATGTACACAAAACTGAATCTGTATACAGATATATGTAATGTTTATGTGATAACATAATTGTCTATATAAATACAAATGTTTGAGTAAAGAAATATAACTTAAGTATGCATATATGTCTGTAAGCTATAGGTGTACAACCTCATAAGTATACTTTGATCTATTTTTCATGTATATCAATTAATACATTTCTGTGGTGCAGCGGAGGCATTGTTGCCTCACAGCAAGAGGTTCTCCCGTTCGATTCTCGGCTTGGGGTGGGAGTGCCTTCTGTGTGGAGTCTACATGCCCTCCCAGCGGTTGAGTGGGTGTTCGAAAGACATCTGTTGAATGGGCATGCCTTCGTTGAAGGTTGGGCGTCGGGCTGGCAACTCAACACCATAAAAACTAACTGCCAATCTTTAGTAGACCAGAGTTCCGCTGTGGCGGCCCCTAACCGGGAAAAGCCGAAAGACAAACAACAACAACAACATCAATGAATATATTTATATTCAAAGCAAAAAAAATGCATTGCCACATAATTTCATTTACAATTGGTATTACTTAGTGGTTGAAGTACATTTATTATTTATTTATTTTATTTTACATTTGTTGACCGGGATAGTCTGACTGAATATATGTCCATTTTCAGCAGAGGCCTGGGGAGAAAAGCTCCAGTTACACAGATAAAAAATGTACATACATGCCAAGCATATTACAAAGTCTGTAAGGTGTGGCCCTCAAAAGGAATTCACAATATTAACAGTGTGTAATAGAATATAAAACAAGTGGATTACAACAATTATTATTTACAGAGTAATGTACAGAACAAGAAGGTCACAACAAGCATTTGTGGGCAAGAAGTGAATACAGTACTGTTAAGTTAGGGAATAGTTATGGAGATTAATCAGTGTTGGTACATTTATTTTTATTTATTTGTTTATTTTACATTTGTTGACCAGGATAGTCCGACTGGAGGCATGTCCATTTTCAGCGGAGGCCCAGGGAGAAAAGCTCCAAGGGTAAGCAGATACAGCATTACATAATACCAGCATTACATATTACAAACAGACTATTTACAGAGATTACATAAGAAAGCAAGTTAAACAAGTTCCACAGGTTAGAGTTAATCCTGAGCGCAAGTCACGATTAAATTAAATTACGCAGTAAACTGGTTAACAGATTTTTACACATTCTAGAGAGAGTTAGCCAGGCTTGATACATTGACATAGCCAGTTAAGTGACAAATGTTGTTTGAGTCTAGTTTTAAATTGACCTAAGGTGGAAAGTAAGGTAATATCAGCTGGAAGAGAGTTCCAGGATCTACTTACAGAGTTTGCAAAGAGAGAGTCACCGGCTGTGTTATTAATTTTGCTAGTCTGAATTAGTAGTTTGTTAGAGGATCAAAGCAGTCTAGGATTGTTGTAAGGGGTGATAATATTTTTAAGTGCAGGAGTATTGTCTGGATTATAGAGGATTTTATAGGCCATAATCAGTTGGTTATACTGGATTAGGCTGGGTAGTTCAAGCCACCCAAGCTGATTTAGATTGATGCAATGATGTGTCCTAAAAGGCAGCCCAGTGGCAAACCTGGCAATGTGGTTGTAGCAAATTGAGAGTTTGTTAAGGACAGTCTTGTTTAAATTTGAGAGTAGAGGGGATGCATACAGAAGGGTTGAAAGAAGGTGAGAGCGAGCTATGGCAATTTTAGCTGGAGGGGTTAGGAAGGCTTTTATTCTGTAAAGTGACCCTAGTTTTTTATTGATGGTTTTGATAGTTTGGTTAACATGTAGGTCGAATTTTAGATTATTGTCTATGATGACACCTAATAGTTTTGTAGAGGGGTCAGGGGAGATTATTGTGCCATCATTTGAATTTATGGTAAAGGTGAAAGCGGCAGATCTACATGTTGGTGAAAATAACAGCATTTTAGTTTTTTTGGGATTTAGGATTAGACGATGTTCAGAAAGCCATTTTTCTATTGTATTAAAGGTAGTCTGGGTAGCTGACCATAACTCTATTGGAGATGTGGCTGAGCAAATCTGAGTAGACAGAGCCAGGGGATTTCAAAATACTGTTTGAGGCCTTTTTTGAAGAGACTTAGAGAGGGTTCAAGGGCAAGGTTTGCTGGAAATAAATTCCAAGCTTTGCCAACAAAGTTGGCAAACAGGGAGTCTCCAGCTGAGTTATTAGCTTTGTGTGTTTGGACTAGCAGCTTGTTGGATGAGAATATGGTCTGGAGTTACTATATGGTTTTATGATATTTTTAAGTGCGGGGCTGTTTTCGTGTTGGATGAGAATATGGTCTGGAGTTACTGTATGGTTTTATGATATTTTTAAGTGCGGGGCTGTTTTCGTGTTGGATGAGAATATGGTCTGGAGTTACTGTATGGTTTTATGATATTTTTAAGTGCGGGGCTGTTTTCGTGTTGGTTGAGAATATTATGTGCAACTATTAGCTGATTGAACCAAAGTAAGCTTGGCAGTTCTAGCCACGCTTGGAGATTGATGTTTTTGCCAGTGATGTGTCTTATACGTGGACCCGGTGGTGAATCTGGCAATATGGTTGTTATAATGAGAGCTTGTAAGCTCTGATTTGTTTAAGTTAGAGAGTATAGGGGAGGCATATAGAAGGGTAGAGAGAAGATGAGAGTGGGTGATTGCGGTCCTAGGCTATTGGGGTTAGAAAAGGTTTATTTCTATATAATGAGCCAAGCTTCTTATTAATGGTTTTGATAGTTTTGTTGATGTGCAGATTGAATTTGAGATTATTATCTACTATTACCCCTAAGAACTTAGTATGGTTATCTGGAGAAATAGATGCAACATTGTTTGATATTAGAGAAAAGGAAAGTGGGGTGGACCTACAAGTGGGGTTAAACAGTAGTAGTTTAGTCTTGTTATGATTCAACAGAAGACTGTGATTAGAGAGCCAATTTTCAACTGTGTTAAATGTATTGTGGGTTAAGGTTTGCAGGGCTGTTGGGGAGGAGGCTGAGCAGATCAGAGTGGAGTCGTCTGGGTATTGGATGCGGGTTGCATCTGGGATGGCAGTGTGTACGTTATTGATAAAGATAAAAAAGAGCAGAGGACCTAAAATAGAGCCCTGAGGAACTCCAAGGGTGAGAGGTAACAGGGTGGATAGTTTGCCCTGCCATAGTACTGCTTGTTGTCTACCACTCCGATAGGATAGTAACCACTGTATGGTATGGTTGTCCAGGGAAATAGATTTCAGAGAGTGGATGAGTAATTGGTGCTTGACCATATCAAAGGCCTTTGAGAGGTCTAAAATGAAGGCTGGTAATAGCATATTATTATTTCTGTTTTGATATATGAAATTGTTGAAGGAAAGGAGGGTGGAGGTGGTGCTGTGATGTGGCCTAAAGTCATGCTGAAAGATAGCCAGCATATAGTTCTGAATGAGATGGTGCATAATTTATTTGTGGATGCACTTTTATTTTGGTCGGTGGTGAAAGAATGGCGATGGGTCTATAATTCGATAATTCTGTTGAACATCCACCTTTGTGAAGTGGGATAACATGGGATATTTTCCAGATGAGGGGGGATAGTGCCAGCTGTTAAGGACCTATTGATCAGGATAGATATGGGGAATGCTATGGCATCAGCAGCTTTGTGTAAGAACTCTGCTTGGAGAAGGTCAGCGGATAGGGTGGTGGGCTTCAATTTTTTGATTAGTGATCTGATAAGAGTGGTAGAGATGGGTTGGAGTTAAAGGGGGAATGAGTAGTGGGTGTGTTAGCGGTGGAGGTAGAGTGTGTGGGAGTGAGTTGGTTAGCGAGAGACTAGATTGTTTCAGTGAAGAAATTATTAAAGGCACTAGCAATAGTCTCGGGGGGGGGGGGGTTGGGTGTAGTTTGATGGGGTTGGAGTGGTAGATTGTCCTGGATGAAGAAGCCAGTTTATACCTGCCCAGAAATTTTGGAGAGTGTTTTGGTGTTTTTGCTGCAGGTTCTTGTAGTAGCTTTTTTTGTCTAATAGAATGGATTTTTTTGTGTCATTCCTAAGCTGATGGTATTTCATTTGGTCAAGAGGGGATTTAGTTGCTCGTCAGTTGGCCCAGACTTTATTTCTAAGTTTGATATTTAGTTTGGTTTCCTTTGTGATCCATGGTGCTGTATTTGTTTTAGTTTTAATAATACATGCAGGGGCATGAGAGTCAAGGATGCTTAGGAATTTAGTATTAAAGTATGCTACTGCCTCTTCTAGTGGTATATGTCTTAGGATTGACCAGTTGACTGAGTTAAGTTCATTTTGGAAATTTAAAGGATTGAAGTTCTTGGTATTTCTGATTGTTTTATAGGTGGCCTGATGGATGTTCTCTCCCTTATACTTAATAATGTAAGTTAGAGCGTGATCACTTAGGTCATCTGGGAGGGTCCCAGATTTATACAAGTGGGGATGACTATTGATAATAATCCAATCAAGAATGCTTTCTCTATTGTTGGGTTTGCTGATCCTAGCAGGAGTGGCTGTTATTTGACTGAACCCAAAATGGTTTATATGGGTGACAGGTTATTCAGTGAAGCGGGTGGACCAATCAATGTTGGTCACCAAGAACAATAGTTTCTTGGGATGGGTAGTGGATCACCATTGGAGGATATCTTCTAGAGTGCTTATATTTCCTGGGGTAATGCACACAGGCTATATTTATGCATTTGTTGTGGTGAATTTGAAGTTTAGTTATAAGGATTTCAGCATTATTAAATGGGGGGACTGTATGGAATCCCTATTAACACAGTGTGTTTTTGTAAAGAACTGCTATTCCTCCTCCCTTTTCAGTAGTGCAGTCTAATCAGTGAATGTTATACCCTGGCGGTAATACCTTATCAGCAATAGTAGGTTTTACTACTTTAGGTTACATGCAGGCAGTTTTTTTGTAAAGAAAGGATTTTGTTTGTGTAGGCCTAAAAATATTTATTAGTATAGTAAATATATAAGACAATCATTTGTTCCACAGTACTAACTAAAAGTCTAAGATGGCTAAATGCTGTCAGCTACCACACACTAATCATAGTTGCGGGCGGAGGATGAGGTTGCAGTGTCAAGTGAATGACAAGCACATAGTTTAGTGAGAAATGACCTGTTATTTTACTTCTGCATAGATTTTAAGCAATCTCTTTATAAGCGTGCAGATAAGAATCAGAAAATTATCAAAGCAGGCATTACTGTCCTGAAGAATATATATTGCATCCATATGTAAGAGTATTAGGTATTATTTAATGAGTCTACAATTTAAATAAAGTAAAAACTTTCTCTTTTGCTACATTTGTCTGTGTGTGCACAGCTTCTGCCTGAAGAAAATTCAGACTGTTACATGAAACTACAACTTAGGTATGCTAGACTGAAATTTTATAGAAAGATTCCAGGCAACACCACTCCACCAAGCAGACAAGCTGTGCATATGAAAGTGTACCAGTTTGAAGGAAGATGCAGTCCTACTATTTATAACTTACATTATTGTAAATATTGGCATCGTATGAGAAATCAGATAGTATTAAATACTTAAGCAATCTATTACTAAGCGACTGCAACATTAAATGAAAAGGCTTCACATAGTACTAGTAGTCATATCAAAAATAAGAAAAAAGGTAAAATAAAAGTAAGCAACAATGGTCTTATGTCTTCTCCGTCTACCAGAATAGGAGATCCATTATAACTGGGCACAACACAGTAGGAGAGTGAAGCAACTGGATGAAGCCACTGATAAGTATATATCTTTAACTGATTTCACTAATGTATATAAATTACAAGTATTTATAAAAGATGGTTACTGAAGGCCTCTTGTGTGTTCAGTGCAGCACTGCTATCAAATCTAAAAGATATGTCAATGTATAAATGCAGTATTATGTCTTACTGATTATATATGCATGTTAGCTACAAGTATTTTTGAAGGACACTAACTGAAGATCTAAAGTGATTTCAGTACAGTATTGCAATCAAAATATATGTATAAATACAGTAATCTGTCTCACTAATATTATTAGATTTTTAAGTATTTATAAAAAGTGGTTTCACTTCCCATATCAATGTTCCCCTGTATGCATAAGCACTTCCCATATCAATGTTCCCCTGTATGCATAAGCACTTCCCATATCAATGTTCCCCTGTATGCATAAGCACTTCCCATATCACTGTTCCAATGTACGCATAAGCACTTTCCATATTGTTGTTCCAATGTATGCATGAGCACTTCCCATATCATTGTTCCAATGTATGCATAAGCACTTCCTATATCATTGTTCCAATGTATGAATGAACACTTCCCATATCATTGTTCCAATGTATGCATAAGCACTTCCCATATCGTTGTTCCAATGTATGCATGAACTCTTCCCATATCATTGTTCCAATGTATGCATAAGTACTTGCCATGTCATTGTTACCATGTATGCATAAACATTTCCAGTATATTATGTTGTTCAATAAAGATTTATAAAAGCAAAATTGATTGATAATTGCATTGCTAATATCATCTGGGAATTTATTGTATGTATTTCCTCTTTGTCTCTCCTCTCCTTTTTCTCTCTTTGTCTTACTTTAATTATGCATTCCTTTGTCCTTTATTTTCTCTCTCTATTCTATTTCTATGTCTATTAAATTTTTACAGATCCAAATTTGTCTGGACCGCCAGCCATATATTCCCAGGTTAGGGAGTGTTTATTGACTGCTCATCCGGAGATATCCTAATAGGGTCAGGGTTGTAGCACAGGTCCTGTAGGCACCCTGGCACTTGGCAGTCTGACAAGCCTCACTAAATGGTGGCTTGGGGAATTGGTTGATGGTGGAGCAGGTTATGGATAGCTTCAGCCAATCAAGGTTTATCTTCAGTGGGTGTAAAACTCACTGCCCTCAGTCAACACCGACCACCATGCCAGTAAAGTCCACTGCCCCTCCTCAAAATTGGGATCCTCCACTGCAACACCACATGGCAGGGGGAACATTTGTAGCCTTGTGGACTGGGGACTGTTGCATCACTCCTTTAAACCCACTTCCTAGCATTATCCCCTTTCTTTCACCTTCTTACCTACTTCTCATGCCTACTTATATAAAAAAAAGTTGAAAAAATAGGGGAGTCTTCCCTTGACAAAAACGTAGTACCCCTCCTCTCCAACCTCCACCAGCACAACCTTCTTGATGTGTTCGGCTGAGTTTCCCTCTTTTTTATGTGTCTCCCCTTTTTCAATCTTTTCTTTCTCCATCTTTCCACTCTAATGAAAACCTCAGGTGTCCACATAATGACATCCCTATATAAAGTACAGTGAACAATTTTAGATTTTTTTAATTATTACTAATAAAAGCTGTGGAGTCCACAGCCTGCCTTAAGTCTTTCAAACATGACTGTGCATAGCCAAGTTCATCCACAATATCTGAGTGCATACCAAGCCATATTTTATGTATTTATTTACTTATTTTACATTTGTTAATCATGTTTGTCCGACTGAGCTAAATAGCCCTTTTTCAGCAGAG
The DNA here is from genome assembly GCF_019279795.1 of Protopterus annectens. Lineage (NCBI taxonomy): Eukaryota > Metazoa > Chordata > Ceratodontiformes > Protopteridae > Protopterus > Protopterus annectens. The sequence continues at coordinate 152,715,392 of NC_056736.1, read as the reverse complement.
TCCCGGGGAGAAAAGCTCCACATGTTCTACAGATTATAATTTACAAAAATAAGTAAACAACCAACAACTGGTTAACAGAAAATATTCAAAGCAACATATACATAAAAAACAAGGATTTACTACAGTAAACTAATCATTATGTCTGTCAGATTTAGAATCCAACATCATTCAGAAGACGTTTTGTCACCAGACGTAAAATCTTAACATTATGCAGATAAGAATTATGTAACGTCCTTTGCACGTACTTAATGCTCATCTTCAGCTACTTTATGATTTTGCCTTAAGTAGAAATGTTTATCAGAAAGCCTTCTCATTTCCTTAGCATGAATAAGCTGCTCTTAGTGTATTTGCATATAGGTCCAGTTGCACTCTGCTTGGATAATAGATACACAGATGCAAAAACCCAGACTATGAATCCCACCCTAAGTCACAAACTAAAACTGTTAGACTGCTAATTGTATTTGTTGCACATAACAAATGTCAGAAGAGTCATTTGCCTTCCTTAAAATGTTTAGGCTATTTTTGTGCTACAGTGGTTTGGCATCTACACTTATTTTACAGTCAGCAATCTCAGCATTATATTACACTGGTGACTGAAAAATGTTTTTCTTCAAATTTACTGCCCTGCCCTCTACCATAGTAGAGTACTAGAACGTCATGCTTATCAGAATTCCATAAGAACCATATCAAATTATATGAGGAATACTACGAGTGTACACTGCCAAATCTGCATCGTACTCTACACACACTATCAGACAGTACTGATACAGTGTCTCTGTTACCTTATTTTGTCATTTAATTGAAAAAAATCTACATATTTAGGGTTATTTGCTAAAATAAGATTAGTTTAAAAAGTACAGTGCTACCTGCCATCAGTGAACTGGCTGGACATAGTGTGTCTCTTCTAGATAGAGAAAGAATATTCTTCTAAAATGCATGTATTTTGTAAAATGTATTCAAACTTAAGTTTCATCCGAGTTATTAATTCATAATAAGTTACAGCTTGGGTTGTTTTCTTTAGTAGTACATACAAAATCTTTTGAACATAACCACTCCAATGGTATATTTCTATGTTTCTTCATAAATGAAAGAGGCAAGTTCAGTGTGGTAGCAATATATATCTATATCTATCTATCTTCCTATCTATCTCTAACACTCTCTCTTTCTATATGAATATATGCATATATATATATATATATATATATATATACATATATATATATATATATATGTATATATATATATATATATATATATATATATATATATATATATATATATATATACATACATACATACACACACATATATATAAAACTTTGCCTATTACTTTAATATTACTTTGATTTACATTAGTTTCACTTGTTTAATACTAATTAATCTAACATTCCATATGCATTAATATTTACATACAGACACACACAGACACACACATTATCAAAAGTGAATAGTAGGCTAATGATGGGCCTTTTTATTAATACTAGCCAGGTTTTGATCTAGTTAAGTTTTTGTAGTGGTATATATAACACAGGAATAGTGGCCAAGCATTTAGTAAGTACATCTCTCTAATAGAAACAAAGGTGCCAGACTAGGAGTAAATTTAGAATGCCCCATTCACTGTTCCAAGTTGCACTTGAATAGTTGCATAGAAGAAACCAGTTTCACGTGGATGGGAAACCTGTTCCAGAGAAGGGGCAGTTTCTGAGACACATACCTATCACCTCATCATATCTTGTTTATATTGCACACAAGCTTTAGGTCCATGGATCAGATGTTGCTGATATTTGTTTTGCAGATGTGCAACAATTCCACTAAGGCTTTAATGAGAGGATTCTTTGTAGGCCAAGCAAAGATTGCCGCTCATTAACCTGTAGGAGGCTAGATGTAGGGATAAGGCTTTGAGGTGTTCCACATAGGACATGTTGCCTACACCATGTATTCATTTTGTGATGAACCAATATGGGCACTCCAGTTTTGCATATGCTTTGTCACGTACATACCATAAGGGGCAGTGCATTCTACAATTAGTCTAATGAGGGCTGAGTGTTGGCTGTAGATGCCATATACTTACTTATATGTTGCACAACATAAAAAGATTTCTTACTACAGTAGATACATGACTGTCAAAGACTAAGTCACTGTCGAGATGCCTTGTTAAATCCCTAAGCACTGGGTCTACCTTAGTGGTACTTTGTCATTTGTCAGTGTTGTAATTTCCAGGGATGGCCATCTTTCCAAAATAAACTATTATGTATTTTTTAGCATTGATTTTTTTAGACCATGACTCTTGCACCAATTATTAGTCATTGTCAGGGCTTCTTGGAGGGCATATGTATCATGGGGGGATTCGATGACTGTACCTAGTTTACAATTGTTTGTAAACTTGGTCAGCTAGAGGCCTTTGATGCTAGACTTTGATGAAATGTATGCAAATATGGTGCAGCCACAGCATTGAGCCACTGGAACTCCACTAGTGAGCAGCCTTTTTGTGGAAGTAATGATTTATTGGCTTGTGTAAAGCATACATATACTTTTTATCTGCCTGTCTTATACAGACACACACACACACACACACACACACACACACACACACACACACACACACACACACATGGACAGAGGCATACATGTGCACAGAGATGCAAAGATACATTTATATTCTCTCTCTCTCATTCCCCAACACAGATGCACACAAGTACTCACACACTCACATGGACACACACAATGACATGCACAAAAATTCTATGCATAGAAATACAAAGGCTTGTACAAATGCGTACATATGTATTTAAAAACACAGACTAAGTGCTTTCACCCATCTCTACCTAACTAAACAACCCCCCTTAAATAACAATGCAGCTATCAAGTGACTACTAGTTAAATAAAATAGTTCACTCAATTTGTAATTGCACAAATAACCATGTCAAGTAAAATAAAATAACATAACTTACATTCACTTTCAAATCCCTCATCCAAACATATGCTAAAATTAAACACCTAGCCTAATAAAATAGATTTAAATATGTGTTTAAAATACATTGATAAAACCATTCAAAAATGTCATCTCTTAAAAATTAAAAAGTAGCCAGTTAGCTCAAATCTGCTGTGCCCTCATTTTCAAAATACTCATTATCGAGCATCATTAATGCCAGGAAATTCCCTGGCATTCAACCGTAGTTGCCACATAGTTTCTTTAACCTCAAGGAGGCTTTTAAAGTCACCTCCCCTCTGATCTTTTCTTACCCTGTCAATTATAAAAAATAAAAACCTTTTAAAATTGTCACATTTTGTACTATGAGTATATAGTGTATTAGTTGTTTTTTTTTGTTTCTTGTGTCTCTCATGTGTTCAGCTATTCTTTCTTTCATTCTCTGAATAGTCTTCCCAACATAAAATGTTGGGCAGCTCAAACACATGGCCACATATACCGCCGTCTTGGTTTACAATTACAGCATCCTGGACATTGAATTTTCCTACAGAATCCACTAATGGATGCATAGTTGCTTATATACTTGAAATGTCTACACATACCACATTTCTTCATTTCTGATGTGTATTCAACTAATGTTTTATTTCTGTTTTTCAAATAACATTTTTAACTTATACCCCGTACTATAAGTAATCTGTGGTTGTCCCTCAGCACAGCTTTCAAATGCACAAATAACACTATTTTAGAAATGAAAGGGGAGGTGAACACGTCGCTTCTCCCATTCTACTAAAACCAAATTGGCAAAGATTGGGTCATACTTAGCTCCCATAGCTACCCCAGACGTCTGACCTAAATACTCCGTCAAAATATACAAAGTTGTTATCCAATACCATTGACATCAAATCTACAAGTTCTTCTTAACTATATCCAACATGTCAATTTCCATTAAGCTATCATAAAACAGTGACAAACCAACATTGTGTGGTATAACTGAAAAATGGTTGGAGACATCAGTGATGATGAACATGTAGTCCACCCCTACTCTAAAATCTCGTAAAATCTCCAATCAATGCCATGCGTTATGTAATACATGTGGTTTCAGTTACCTTTTTTTTTTAAGTTTTTTGTGGTTTAATCTACATTTAATTTTGCCTATATATGTATATTCTCTCTCTCGCACATGTTTACACACACACACACACACACACACACACACACGTTAAGTATACTACAAATAAGAAGTTGTTAAAACCCAGCTAATATAGGCACTGATGGTACCTCTATCTTAATTGTTAATATACAAAAAACTATCATTTAATGGTTCTGATGGTTGTAGCTTCAAAGTCTAAAGGCATTTCCTTTCATTGCCCATCTCCCTTATTTCCCCTTCAGCTATCTGCACCTTCTCCCTGATCTTTACCTTAGTGTCCCCGATTCTAGCAGAGATCTGGGACCACTTCACTGTCATGTTGGAACGGAGGTAAATCAGGGCAGGGCAGCTAGTTATATTATACTTGCCGTCCATCACAAGACAGGAATGTCTGTGTACTGTAAGTGTGCAGAAACACTAATGTCATGTGCATAAATATAAGTATTGGGCATTCGTTCCAGAGCCCCCTTCTATACCATATTTTTAATAGCAATCTGCTACATCATTACAGTACTGCTCACATGACTGTGTGCACATCAGATCACAGGGAGATTCCAAGACTCCCTTCTAGACCAGACAAGCTTACAAGAAGCAACCCCCACCCCAGCAACTCCTCCAGAACATGAGCAGCAAGCCAAATTCAGGACTTGTCACAGATAGAGCTCCATCCTCTATAACCTTGGCCATTTAATGGGAGTACTATACACATTTATTATGCTAAAAAAGTGGATGAAAGCAATGAATTAGGGAGAAAACTTTGTAAATTCAGCCATGATGGATTAAAAAGGGTCTATATTAGAACATCAAAGTTTCATAACTTTGAATGTTCTAATATCGACCCCCTATTCAGCGAACGCTGACAACATCGAACATCCTAGGGAAAAAAATTGCTGTTCCAAAACACACACACAGGCACACCAAGCAAATGGCAACCTACACACATACACATAAAATCTTACAGCTAACCCTACACTAAACTGTACATACACCACTAACTGTCCTCGCACACTCACCACACCCGCGCCCTAACCCTAACCCTAACACAATCGCACACATACCTGAACCCAACCCGTAATGTTCCACCACAGCGCTGAAAATAGTGAAACGACAGAAACGGACAACTGAATTCTTTCCCTTGGAAAAAATTTGGTTTTCTGCAGCTTCGCTATTTTCAGGTCGATATTAGAACAATCGAACTTATGAAACTTCAATGTTCTAATATATATCCGATTAAAAATGAAGTTATCTTGGTATGCTTTTTTAAGTATGCATTCAAATTATGTTCATGCTTGGCTAAACTGCTGTTAAGTGTTTTAAGTGGTGTAAAATAATAATTGGCAATTATTTTGGAAATATTATCTTCAAATCACTATATAAACAGTCGATAGAATTGTGACTGATGATTAATGACTGCATTGACACATGTATCACTGCTTAGCTAAGTAAAGAAATGGGAATGTGAGCAATTCATTATCCACTTTAAAGTTCTGTCACTCAGATTCTACAATTTAGAACATTGTCATAAAAGTCTCATTATAGTACTTAATCTACATGTCCAAAAGATGGATTTTTTAAGGTTAGATTTTATCTTCATAACTTGAAAGTTATAGAAGACTGACTAGAAATTTACAGTACATTTTGTAGCAGTTATATATTTAAGGATATTTTATTGGCAACTGCCATGATTCTAGATGAGGAAGAGACTTTTTGAATTATTTCATATCTTATTCTGTAAAATTCATTGTTTAAAATATATAGTGCATCTGACTCTGACTCATGATTTGTGCACTGACAGGGAAATAAGTAAAATGTTAATTGAATATGAATCTGATTTTACTTTAAAGTTCATAAGGTCACAACAAAATTTCCTCTCTTTTTATCCCAGCAGAATTTCATTTGGAGATTTTAATCTGTATATTATGTGCAGTTTAAGGAATTGCTATCTTCGGCAAATGGTCTCTAAAATTGAAACTTTACTATACATGAGAAGCTGGACAATTTACCTGCTTTATTTATTTATCTTGGTTAAGCTCTTCATGAAAATAAACTAGACCAAAATTGAAGAACTATAGTCTGTCCATGAACTTAGAAGTCATCTGAATTATTTACCTTATTATGTCGATTATGTCTATAAGTAAACATTGGATAAGTATTGATAAAGTGTACTGCTCTGAAAACATACAGACACGTGTGTGTGTGTGTGTGTGTGTGTGTGTGTGTGTGTGTGTGTGTGTGTGTGTGTGTGTGCGCGTGTGCACAGCTAAACACAATTCGATGTCTTCTTGGGAATCATCAAGTCAGAGTTTTTTGTTTTTTTTTTAAACTAGCCATTGTAAATTGATAAGTGCAGTACTTAAGCACTTAGCTTCATTTTCAAGTTACAAGCACATTTCATAAAAGTTCTGAAATAAAACCTTTTGTAAGGGCAGCCATAATTAATTATGGGAAGTGTTTCTATTATTCATTCTTGTATGCATATGCAGTATAAAAACAGTGTATAATGTATTTTTGGTTCCATACTTGATCCAGTTAAAATATATTCTTGTCAATGTTTATTTCTGATAAAGTTTCCTGTCAAATACTAACTGTGGCAGCTGCAAATATGCTTGCTTGAAGAATTAAAATATATATTCATTTTAGATCTCGTTTACAGCAAAAAGTGAAAACATGTTACAGGATAATTAGGTATATTAAGAAAAAGATGATTAATGTGACTAAAAACACAAGCTTTTTTTCACAATGAGAGCGTGTCTAATAACTGGGGAAAATCAGCTTTCTAACTCACAATGATCTGTATATAAGAAAATTAACAATGAAACAGATGTGTCTATAATGATACACTGAGGGTGTCATGTTAGACACAAAACATTATAAAATATATAGCTAAAGTATTATTCCTCTTTTTACATGTATGCATGAAGTCTATATGCGCTACCTCCAGGTTTGCACAAACTTCGAGAATTAGAAAATTGTTAAAAAAAATAAAAAAACACTCACCTATCCCTCTTTGATTGTACAGTGTCTTATGAAATATAGGACCAGCAAAAAAGCTGACAACAACATGAGAAAGTGAATCCTCAGAAGTGGAAATGACATTTAATTAAAAAAAAACTCAGGGGGGGTGTACAAGAAGGTATTGCAATGTCTACACCTTCGTGTACCCTTGTGGTAGTCCTTTATGATTCACGGATAGGCCCAACAGTTCTGCATGGTGCTGTAGCATGAAGACGTGGAGCACAATGTAGTGCCGTTTCAGCGGCTGTGCTGAATGCTAATATGGAGATCCAGCGGAGAGGCATGTGCTAATTACCCATGTGTCCTCTGTCCTCTAGAACCACCTTCAGGAAGATGTCTACTCACAGAGCGATTTGAGAAATCACTCAGCTGTGTAGATCAGCATGACCAGACCCACCAAGATGTGGTAGGGTAGTGAATACAGCAAAAAGTAAAAAAAAACTCTTTGAACACACAGTACTCCCTTATCAAAAAATGTTTAGCACCATGATGCTAGCAAGAAACTGGCAAACTTCTGCTGTATTCTTGTTCTTACACTGTAATGGTGTTAATATTGAATTACTTTGCGTTATATTTTTCCATTCATTGTTTTATGTTATGTTTTCTTTATTTCAGGCAGTTGACAATATAGACTTTCAATGCTGTCTGAATGACAAAGTGCTTCTCAAAGTTAAATAGTTCAGTCAGAAGATTGGAGGTGGTGGGATGGGGGCATAGAAATATGTTCCGAGCATTCTATTTAATGTTTTACTTCATTGTATTTTGTTGTAGTTATACAGTGTGTAAAACAAGAATAAGGTTTAAAATAAAAAAAAGAAATGATCACAGTTTGATTTATCTTACCTATTTGTTAACCAGGTAAAACTACTGGACACAGTTGTCCCTTTTCAACGGGGAAATGGAAGGACTTTCTGGTTAAGTAAGTTACTCAAAGTCACACAGTGGTCATGCCAAGGAGGAAGAAATAAAACCCTGAACACTGAGCACAGGAGAACAGATCATTGAACAGATCAGACCTTTACTCCGTTGTACTAACTGTGGGAACTAAAGTCCCTGTCATTGAACAGATCAGACCTTTACTCCGTTGTACTAACTGTGGGAACTAAAGTCCCTGAGTACAGTGAGGTGCTGATTTTGACTGGAAGGTTTGAAAATTATTTTATCTGTATTTGTATTATTTTATCTTTCTATTTTTTTCTATTTTATCTATCTGTCTATCTACCTATCTTTACATTTATTTTTGGTCCTGCTAGCCCAGAGACCTTTAGCCACAGTCAAGGACAGTCTGCCATTTCATTAGTGTCTGTAAATTGCTCTACAACAGCCCCCATCCATCTTATGTTATGAAAGATTTGTCTCTTTCTGTATTAAATCTCTGGCAATGCTGCCTCATTTATTTACTCCCATACCTTGTTACCTGGCACAAAATAATGCTAGAGATGTGACTGAATGGTTCTTTTTACTGGAATAACTTGATGGTGAAGTCTGAAAAATAACAGTTTTGTACACATATGCATTATTTACACCTTCTCTAAATTAATTTTAAGTGCAGCATTAATTAATGTTTAGCCACAATATTTATATTTTACTTAGCTGACATTTAACTGTTTTTAACTGTGAAGAACTGGAGACAAACATCCCATTCAATTTTTTCACATTTGATATAACATAGCTCGGGGCTATGTTCTCACCACGATATATGTTACATTATCAAATACTAAGTGGTCTAAGTTATCTCAAAGCAATAATTAAAGGACATTTTAAAAATATTTGCATCACTGATATTTTTGAAACAAAGTTGTGTTTAACATGGATAACTGTACAGCTAGAGATAATGTACATAAAATGCAACAGAGTCCAGGAGCTGATTAAGTCTGGGAGATCCTTCAAGCTAAGGATGGTTTGACTAACAATGAAAGATGGTATTCTTTTTCTGGAGGAGAATATTTGTTCCAAGCTGGAAAGCTGGAAAATGTCATGAAGACAGAGACAAGAACATTACTTGGAACCATTTTAAAGTCTTCCTTTGTAGAGAAATGACAAATTCTCTTTTGAAGGAGCACATTTTAACAGTAAGAAATGCATAGCTTCAAAGCCAGATTCTGCATATTAAAGCTTTTCAATCATGTTTTAATTGTCTTTCTTTTTTTAATACAGTATTTAGTCTTTAGGATAATTGTGTATGATGTAATTCGGATTAGACTGATGCTATAACATATCTGACCGATGTTGTGATTATGTACAGATTGTTTTGTTTTCTGCAAGGATGTGTGACCGGTGAGGTTCTACGTATTATTTGTGGCATTGACAAACATCAGCAAGGATTTTGGTGTGTATAGAAAATCATAAGTGACTGCAGACAAGGCCAGGTTCATCTTCCCTACCTCAAAAATATGTGATTCCTCAGGTAACAAGGTCCTATTTATTCCTGTATCATGTTTGAGTTGCCCTTCCTCTTCATTTTTCTTCTTTTTATTTAATTCAGAGTCATTGAATGTCTCACTGAGCATGGCATGCATGGGTTACAGCAGTAGTTTATTAGCAGTGCACATACAAGGAGAAGATTAAGCAGCACTGTTGGGAGGCGAGGGATTTAACAGCCTCTAGACAGGAATTTCTCAGTGATCCACAGTTATACTACATATCTGACCTCGTATGTTTTAGCTAGTTAATTCTAGCAATGCATTTAAACAGTTTATGATAGTGTGTATCTTCAATCCTGAGTAGTCATTCACAGTCCTATATATGGATTTAGGTTTGATTGTATCCTGTTTTAAAACCTGTAAAAACAATGATCTATGGTTATTCCTGCACACACACATGTTTTAATCCTTTATTATTATTATTATTACTACTGTTATCATTCTCACATTTTGTTGACTGAGATAATCTACTATCCCTTGCCTTTTTTTCAGTGCAGACCCAAGATTGTTTTCAAACTGCGCAGTGGTAATTTTGTCAATAAACTATGTATACCCCCCCCACTCATTTTCAGATGTCTTGTGGGATTCTTTTATAGCCACTTAAGCTACCCCCAAATCAGTTAGCTAAGACCTTGGTTCTACATTTCTGAAGGATACAGCTCAGGAGTGCAATATTAACATTAAGAAGTATTATCAAGTTACTGCTGGGGCATTAATCCAAGCACCTGATGTGAGGATAAAACCCATAGCCTTCTGATCTCCCTAGCATTAGACATGAGGGAGTTGCGTGATGAGCATTTGACACTGCTATTTGTTTGCTACTTACCTGTTAAGTACACTGTAATGTATGTCCATCAGAATGGTCCGTCACAGCATGGCTATTACAGAGCAATGTTATTTCTTTTGTAATCTTAAGAGTTTTATTTATGTTGGTCATAAACCACTTTAGCATTCTCTAAACATGTAGCCATTGTGGGATCTGACATATTATATGAAGGAAAAGAGGGTCTTCACCTGTGGTGTCCTTACAAATTACATCAGATACTGAATTTTGTACATTCTACAAATCTTGCCTCTTTCCAAACAGCCCCAGTTTCCCTGTTAGCCTCTAATATATCCTGTGTGTCTCACAGTACTGGTAAGAACATAATTACAACCCTTGTCTCTTAGGCCAATAATGGTATATACTTGTAAAATTTGCTACCCTTCTGAACAAGGTCAGAGCCATCCTTGGAGGTCTTTAAGTGGTCACTTAATGCCTTCTGCTGCACATCACTCTCCAAATTCATTTTTATTTTTTTTTTAATGAATTTAACTGGAACTGAAACTATTCATATTAAGTAAATCGTATACACATTTTCTTAGGCATGTATGATCTTATTCATTAATCTTTTCAAGATACTAAGAGGCAAATTGTATTTTTGGGCATATTGATTTTATATAATATTGTTTAACTTGTTGACAGTCGGGGCTTATGTTTGATAACTACATTTATTTGACTTAATGTTTATTGATGTGCAGGACCCTGTAGACCAGATTGTACAACTCTTTTACTTAGCTACAGTGGCATCCATGTTATGCATAAGTAATTGTCCATATATGTGTCCACTTGTTTTCATATAGGTGTGTCCAGTTCTGCTTAAAATAGAAAATACTGTATATCAACATACAGCTGGTCTGTGTCTTCTTCAGACCAAGACAGCCTCTTCTGTATGGAGACAACCAGTGTGTTAATCTCACTTTTGAGGAAGTGAGTCTCTGGGCTAGTGATACTGATGCTGAACCAAATGACAGCACCCACATGCAAAAAGATGCCAGATACCTGCTTTACGTTGTTGTCATATACGTATGTTTCAGGCATGCTTTGCATTTGCTAATGGACATGCCTAAGCAATCAGATATATCTTTTGCAGTCAGAGTATGATGATTTTGCTGAATGCAATGTTTGTACACAATGAATGCCACATAATGGTGATCCTGCCAGTGTAACTGATGTTATGGATACCGATGGCCAAACAGTGATGACACAGTTGTCATCTACAGATGGTTACCTTGTTGAGATTTCCTTAGATGAAACTATTAGAGCAGTTTCCCTTGGCCATTTAAAAACGTGTGATTCCTTTGTATGTGTGTGCTTGGGAGACTTCACAGGAGACATGAATATCTCTGTATGATAAAGGCATTAAGCACTTTCACATCATGTGCACATGGGTTTGTTGTTGCCACGCTTTGAATGTGGTTTTAGCTAACTAAGACACAATTTAGTGACATCAATATTTAGCATAGGCAGCACTGTCAAAATGTGGCACCACCTTGTAGCATCTCATAAATGGAAGCCCCATTTCTTATTAATGAAATAATTAATCTAATTGTAGATGAACTAGTGAGAGAGAGTCCTTGTCTGGACTGGTGGATAATACTGCCAAGTTTGCAGATTTTAGACACACATTTGTAGCTGCGTGTGACATGTCCACCTGATTGCAATTTTTGAACCATGATTAGACCTTCTTCCCATTGCATATACATTCTAACTTGGTAGTCATTTGAGGTGGAATTTATTCTGCCACTATTTGTCAGCCACAATAATACTCACAGGTTTTCATTGTGTAGGAGCACATACATCGTGTCTCTAAGGATATAAATGGGGTACACAAACCTTCTGTCCATGTTGCTTGTGCCTGTTCTGGGCATTGTTTGTGCTAAACATGTGATGAAACACACACACACACACACACACACACACACACACACACACACACACACACACACACACACACACACACACACACACACATTTTGCTATTACTGCCATTAATGTTGTATTAAATTTTCTAATGAAAAACATATGCCAGACATGTAGATATGTATGTGCACCTGTGTGCGCTGTTGCTACACGTGTCTGATGCTCTTAACATCTGTGTGTTTTCAAGCTGGATTTTTCAAAGTACTCCGACATCCCTAGTGGCCTTCTCAAAAAGAGGTAGATGGAAATCAGTGATATACAGTATTTGCAAACTGTCTGTTCAGCTGATTCCATACAAAGGAAAATACCTTTTTCCAAAGATATTTCACTCATACAAATAAATACAGATGTGGCACGTATATTACCTTTTAAAACCATAGAATATTTTTCTTGTAGAGATACTAATATAATTAAAAATATGACACCTTGGACAAATTTATTATGATTGCAGGTTTACCTTTAAACTTTTTTCTTGCATTCATGTGATAGCAGTTTAGACACATTTCTACTTGTGTTGCTTGCAGTGGTGTTGCTTAATAATTAATTTGTGCAACACAAAATATGTACTGTATACATGACTCTTCCACTAGTGTATGACTTAGTATTTTAATGTTGTCAAGTGCATGTACCGTATCAGCAGACACCAGGTTGTATGCTCTGTATCCTTTGCAGTAATACTAAATGGCATTGTGTGTTTCCTGTTACGTTTGTAAGCCATTCTTAAAGAATTAGATGCTAAAGGATGACAGATTATATGATGTGGGTATCTGGCAGGGATGAGACTCTTGTATGACGACCACCTGGATAATACACATAGGTGGCAAGACGCTAAACATCGAAAGTGTGATGAGAGACTTAGGGACACAGGTGGACAGTGGTCTCACTTTCGATAACCACATCGCCACAACAGTCAGGAAATCCTTCTACGTAGCACACCTCATCACTAAGGGCTTTTCATCTGGAAAAAAGGAGGTCATTGTCCCACTGTACTCATCCCTCATTAGACCCATTATAGAGTATAATGCCCCATTTGGTATGTACCTCACAAGACATCTGCAACAGCTGGAAAGGCCACAGAAATACCGCCTAAAGCAGATGCCATATGCTGACCGTCTAAAAAAACTCCAGCTATATTCTGTGGCATATCGTCTACTCAGAGGCGATCTCTGCTTAACATACAAGGCCATGTCAAACCCTGAGCTGTTGGACATGCTCCACTTAAAGAAATCCCAATCCCTCAGAGCCACACGCTCCAGGGATCTAAACCTTGTCATCACAATGAACAAAACATGCTGGTGGGATAGGTTCCTGACCCAGAGATTCCCCATACTCTGGAATAGACTGCCCATACATGTCAAGCAGAGTGCCTCATTGGCCCTCTTCAAAAGGAACCTTGATGATTGGATGGGAGATATGAAATTCACCCTGGGGATCATGTCAGTCGCCCTGCTAGACAGGGGCCCAGAGAAGTAAATATTGTGGGAAGAAATATCCAGGGAATTGTTATGGCTAGGCTTGCATAGGCCCTAGGGCCGATAGCCTAGTACCAACCTATGAACATATATATATATATATATATATATATATATATATATATATATATATATATATACACACACACACACACACACACAGATCTGCTTCTAGGATATTTACTAATGTTTCTGCTTTCACAATCTAAAAGAATTTAGTAATTCTAATGTGTCTGTTTAGTTCATTATTGTGTAACAACAATAACTCTGGTCTATCAGTCTGAGACCCTTGTAAACCAAGTTGTATAGGCAGGCTAGTGCATATGCAGAGTCAGTTTACAAATTATTTAGCAATCCATTACTGAAAACATTTGTATATAGATATGCTTACTCATTTAAGACAATACTCAATAAAATACAAGTTTATAAGAATTTCTTTATTGTTGTATATGTAGATTTCTAGGATGAGAAATTATCTAAACATGCTAACCCCATGAAAGGGTCTCAGCAGTATCTAAATGAGACAACAAAACTGACCTTATAAAACCAATGGTACACTAAAGTATTATAATGCCAAGGGAATTAGTCCCTGAAATATTCTGCTAATTGTTTTAAGAATACTAAGGACTTTGTTAATTTTTAAACTTACTTAGCCAATCTATGGGAGAAAAAGTTTTATTAAAGTAACATTTTGCTAGATGTTTGCAGTTTTTGTCTGCCTCTTTCAAAATAGTAGCCATAGGGTCCAGCCCACACACTTGTCAAGTGTGGATTGCGTGCTATCTTTCCCAGATTGCATCTGGCTTACTTTACTGAATGCCACAGTAATGTTTTTCCCTTTGTTTGATGACAAAGTCATGGGCACTTTTTCATCCACTGTGAATGCTTCTGCTTCAATTTAGAATGTATCAACTAACCTACCTCCTTTCCGAGCCTCTTCTGCTCTCTTAAGATTCATTGAAGATTGATCCACTTTAGAAATAATGTATATGTTGTGCATTACAAACTGCTTGGTTGTACATTGCACTGTGCTTTTTTACATTGCACTGTGCTTTTTCGCTGGGGAGAAAAAAAAATTATATATATATATATATATATATATATATATATATATATATATATATATATGCATTTTTCTCTTATGGAATTAATCTATTCTGTTATTTCTTGCATCTGTGTAATTTTTTTTTTTTTGTGGAATGACTTAGCCTGAAATTTGTCAATACTGATCAGTGTGCTATCCTGGTAAACAAATAAAAATTAATATATAAATAAAAGTGCATCTCTAATGTTCTAACATCACAGTTATATGATTATGACAACTGTGGTTGTCCCAAAAGAAGATTGTTTTTTATTTTGTGATGTCAAACTGACTGCCAATAGCTTTTCAGAAACTCAAGAGGTTGAGAAGTCTTACTTGTCTCAACATCTATACAGCCTCTTGAGTTCAGCATAATAAACTTTCCTCTCAGTATTTTGTAGCCAAGGTAGCCTCTATTAAGGTACATGTGGTTTGTAAGGCTATATCTGGGGAGAACCATGGTCCAGTTAGTGTTCTTCTAAGCTGCTGAAATTAATTTATCTTAAATGACTATTTTGAATGTATTCTGCAGATTTCAACCATGTGACAGGCAACCTGTGGTATTGACGCTTGTCTGAAGGTACTGAACCTGTTCTTATTTTATTTTTTTTTCTTTAGCCTTTGTTAACCTTATTCGTAATAAGTCTTCACTCAGTCTTGATCTAGACAGCTGCCATCATAAAAAAGCATTGTATGTTGGTAAAGCTCTTGAAAATGTGCTTGCATACAACATGATTCCTATCTTAAAGGCCAAGATTTATGTGCTCTATTTTAGTTTACATTTTTGGCTAACTACAATAATGAGCATAACCTCGATGATGTTTGTAAGTTGTACTCATGGCTTGAGGACAAAGTATTTTTCCATTGATCCTCCTTAATCTCATGGTTTTGACACAGTCAGTCGTGATACAATTGAACTGACTGAGTCACTAAAGTCATTCCTCTTTAGTGGTCTTAAAGAGGCTTGTATCTTACCACTCTAAACAGTCTTGTAGGGTATCCTTGAGTCCAAGATCTTTATCATTCTACTGAAATTAATGTGGAGTATCACATGGTTCCATTTTGGGTCCTGTTCTTTTCAATGTGTATTTTGTGACTTTTACAATCTTATGAGGTACACAGATCTGCAGAATTACCACACCAGTGACATTCAGTTTTGCTGTCTGTTACCCACAGAAATATGTGCAATTTCTGAATTCAGTAGCAGATGATAGATGGAAGATGGATGCTTAAAAAGCAGCTTATTCTCAGTATAGTGAAGATATTCTATAAGCTTACATCCTACTTCCAGGGAATCTAGTCTTAATTCCTTGAGTACCCATTATAGATGTCATTCCTTATCACTGTTGCAGTACATATAAACAGTGGAATCTCCTGACAAGGCTAGCCTAACGTCTGGCCAGTATACAAAAGCCTTTAACTTTCACCAGTGTTGCACGTCACATATATGTTCCCCACATCAGCGCAGGGCATAAAAGTGACATACATATGCTCCAAACTTAAACTTCTTTGCTGCCAGTGCAAACATCATAGTTGAATTTGGTCTGAACACTCTTAGATGTGCTGGTTATACTGATCCTTTTTCAGATAAGTACCCCTTTGGAGTTCATTTTCTTTATTTTATTTTATTTTCTCTTACATTATACTTGGAGTTCATGTTATCCTAGAAGGAGAAACATGAGTGCGGGAGGAAGATTTCCAATAAGGATCTTCACAACAAGTGTTTGTTTTGTCTAGATTCATCTCTCAACTGCACTCAATGCTCTGTCAGGCATGTGTGCCAATAACTCTTTGCAGTTCTCTGTCTTCACTTTCCATTTATCTTGAGAAACAAAGTCTCAAGTTGTTGGCCCATGGCTGAATCCACCCACCCAAAGATACAGCTGCTGCTTAAGACAAAGGCCAAGATGCTGAAGTCTGATACTGCTACTGTCCAGCCTCCACCAGACATTCCTCTCTATGTGGATGATAACCCTGAAGATTGCCTGATGCTGACATTGGTTCCCCTCTGCCATGACCCTGTTGGAGGTTGGCATGGAGCTGGCTTCTCACACATCCTGAGGTTTTGCAAATGTCAGGGATTGACATGGATGGGTAGCTATGGCTGATTATATTTGAGGGGTCTAGGGCTTCTCACACATCCTGAGGTTTTGCAAATGTCAGGGAATGACATGGATGGGTAGCTATGGCTGATTATATTTGAGGGGTCTAGGGGGATTCCCCAGATCTTAGTTAGGGAGGAAGTTCCTGGTACCCTGATTGAGTCGAGGTGGAGTTCTGAGCAATGACAATGAGGTTGGTTAAAGCCAACATCCCCCTTTAGAAGAGACAGAAGACTAAGCTTATTATCCCTACTCCAAAGGATCCTCAAAAGGAATGGCAGGATTTTACTCAGAGCTTCTTTAATGCCTGATGGCTTTGAGACCACTGCATGGGGAAAGAGTGGCTGCTCCTCCTTGGTCTTCTACCCCTAAAATATCTGCTGAGGAATCACACTCAGATGAGGATTACTTGTCTTACTCTTCACAAATGCCATCACATTTGGATTATGGCCCTGAGGGGGAGGGGTACTTCAGTCCTGACTCCCTTTTAGAAGAATTGCCCTTTGGGGATACTGTGGTTTGTATGATGGAACAATGTAAGTGGGACTGCTCCCAGGCATCTTGCACCCAGAAAACGGTATTATCACTTGTTGCAAGTGGACTCCCCTAAGCCTTCTGATGCTCCCTTTGTCTTGGCTTTTCTGCGGATATTGTTGGCTGCTTCCTTGGCTCCTGATTCCCAACCTCCTGACCCTAAGAATCCTGACCATATTGATAAAATGCCCGAGGCTTTCAGGTTTCTTCATTAAGTGTTCCTCTTCTGACTGAGCTATGGTCTGTCTCTGCAGATGAGCCTTCCTGACTTTTGCCTTCTTCCCAGCATCTTCCCTTGGACAAGGACAGTTGAAGAAAGTCCATACTTCTGCCACCCAGGTATTTTGTGCCATAATTTATTAAACTCACATGACCAGGTCCATTTTAGCACTTTGATCTCCACTTGGGGGGGGATGTTATATATGACCTGCCTGTTTCTGACGCTAAGTCCACTAAGGAAGCTTGTCACTCCAAGTGCAGCTACAATGCTGCTAATGCATCCTCTAGAGTTACTGCTTTAGGCTGTCATGAGATGCTATTCTTGGCTCCATCTTCAGGCTTTTCCTGATGTTATTAAGGCTAAGCTTCTTGATGCTCTTTTGGATAATCAGAATCTTTTTGGTACTCCAATGGCTGATTTATTCAAAACCTTAGTGGGTCAAGGCAAGGTCATGAAGGATCTTAAGCAGATTTTTGTCTCTGCA
Organism: Protopterus annectens; assembly: GCF_019279795.1. Taxonomy (NCBI): domain Eukaryota; kingdom Metazoa; phylum Chordata; order Ceratodontiformes; family Protopteridae; genus Protopterus; species Protopterus annectens. Next base: position 152,697,239 of record NC_056736.1, on the reverse strand, counting down.
ATTCCTAAATTTCAGGGGAATTATCCTGTTCAAACTGCTTTTGTTTTTAGGCAACGTCATCAGCTCTTCATAGGTAAGAAAGTTCATAGGCATATTTTTCTGGCAAACCCATTCAGACACCTAGACCTTAAAAGCCTTTTCATGACAAGTCTGCATCCATCTGACATTCTGCCCTCCTTTCCCCTTGGCCAAGATTTCATCTCTCAGACTTTCTCGGTCACTCCCTGTTTGGCAACAGATTACTTCAGATGCTTCCATTCTATCAATCATCCGTCAAGGCTACTTTGTGGTCTGGAAATTCCTTCACCCCTTTTTGGGTATTTCCCAACCCCCTTCAGAACATATTCCTCATTTTTCAGGGGTACTGTGAGGTTTACTGGATCAAGACAACAACCCATTCCAGGGGTTCTACAGGGTATAGGGGTTTTATTCCAGGATGTTTCTGATCCCCAGAGTGGAGGGGTCTGGGAGGCCTGTTCTAGACCTATCCTTTCTAAATACTTTTCTCACAGTACCGATCTTCAGGTTGCTTTCCTTCTAGACCCTGTTTTTCCTCTTGTGGCATCATGCCTTTTTGGTATCTCTGGATCTGGAAGATGCCTGTCTCCACATTCCCATTCACCTTTTATTCAGTGTGATTTTTCATTTCCCTTTTTCTTCCTCTCATTTTCAGTTCTCTGTTTTGACCTTTAGGTTTTCCACAGACCTAGGGGTATCACCAAGTACCTGGCTCCATTCATAGTTTACTGCAGGCTTAAAGGAGTACAAATATTTCCCTATCTGGATGACCTAATTCTTTGCCTCCTACTCCTTCCAGGCTCCTGCAGGGCCTGCACTTTACCAGACTTCTTTTTGCAGTCTTGTTTTCACTATCAATCTCTAGATGTCGGCCATGTTTCTCCCACAGCATCACATTTTTCTTGGTTGCCGGATTCAAACTGTTTCAATGCTGGCATCTCTGCTTTTAAGGTTCTGTCTCTAACAACCTACTTCCAGTCTTTGCTTCCTCTGTCAGTCATGCCAAGCAGAGAATTTCTGAGGGCTCCAGGGTTCAAACCCTCAACCATCACCATGCTCACTTTTTCCAAGCTTCATGTGAGAAAGTTTCAGTGGTACATATAGTTGGTGTGGCTTCTGCATTGCCACCCTCTGCAGTTTCCAGTTCCTTGCTTGAGTTTCATTGGTGGATTCAGCACATATCCCTCAACCCAAGCATCCCTTTCCAGCCTGTTTTGTCTCTGGAGTTGTTTACAGATGTTTCAGACATAGGTGGGAGGCTACTTCTGGCAGTATGAACGTTCTGGATTTCTGGCCCCCTCATCAGCAGCTGGATCAAATTAACAGAAGAGATTTTATTTTTTATTTATTTATTTTTTTTTATTTTACATTTAACTGGGATAGTCTGACTGCATACATGTACATTTTTAGCAGAGGCCCGGGGAGAAAAGCTCCAAACAAACAGACAAAAACATACATACATGCCAAGGGTATTACAGAGTCAGAACGGGTTGGCATTCAAGAGGAATGCACAATTTTAACAGGGGAGAAAAGCTCCAAATATGCAGATAAAAAACATACATACATTCCAAACAAATATTACAAAGTAAGTAAGGTGTGTCCCAGTAGAGGGCTTCACAATTTTAACACTATGTAGTAGAATATAAAATATTAAACAGGTAGATTACAGCAACAATTATTATTTACAAAGTAATGTACAGAACAAGAATGTCACTGCAAGCATTTGTGGGCAAGAAGCTAATACAGTACTGTTAAGTTATATTATGTTATATTATGTTAATCTATATACATTGCCCTAGGGCCCACAGCATTGTACTGACTGAGCTTTCACGATGACTTGCCCTTAGGACTACAACTAATCCCTCCTTTAGCCTACACAAGTACAAACAGTCTGTTTCAGACTACGACATAGAGATATCCATTGTACCCTGTCCCCTAAGCTCTCTGTGCTGTATGAGCTTAGCTTACATAGCGACTTACACCAGGGACCTTTTCATACAGCACTATTGAACATTTAACTTATACAGTAATATATCCCTTGCAGGAATAGAGAGGAATGTCTTACTTTCCATAATTACCCTGTTTAGCTAATAAACTAACCACATATTTTTTTTCTTTTTGTTTAGTCAACATATCTCAGCACAATTTACTGATATTTGATATATATCTATAGATATATATATATATATATATATATATATATATATATATACTTAATCACACAGTGTAATTTAATTGATTGTCTGCTTATGGTGTTTTCCTATTTAAATTAGCAATTGCAACTCTGTGTTTACTCTAATTAGCTGAATGTGATTGTAGCCTAGAGTGCATAAGAGCTTTGATACACCAACAATAATACTCTTAGACTGTGATATTGAATTAGAGTGCCTATGAGCTTTGTTACACCATCTAGAATTAATCTTTGTATGTTACATTGCATGCTGGATAACTTAGCATAGCCTTTACCTGATTTGCCTGCTGTATGTGTTGCATGCCTCACCCCCTTTTTTTCCTCTGTTTCTCTTTATTACCAGCTGTCTGCTTCGGTTTGCCCCCACACCCAACAAGTGAATTTAACCTGCTGGACGCCACAGAAATAAACTCTAACTAAAGAAGTAGCTACTGGCTCATTGAGAGATTTCTCCCCTCCTATAAGCCAGTGAAAGTATGTATCGTTATAACTAAGTGTTATACATAACTTGAATAATGTACAAGCTACTGCTAGGTTAGTCAAAGCTTCCCAGTCAAGGTAGCCAGCAGCCAGCCCCCCCCCCCCCACCTAATTAATCTCCTTTATGTATTCCTTCTTGTAACTCCTTTCCTATCTTTTTCTATCTGGTCCATTTCCATCTTTTACTTAGCCTGCCATCACCTATAGAAGTCCTAGCTCTTGCAATTAACTTACTGGCTACTAGGTGGCATCACTCTATAAGCTATTGTACTACAATTTGCTATACTCTTACTAATCCTACCCCTAGGTCATTGTCCCCAGCTTTTTCTCTGACCTTTTACCATCTCTCCTTGTTCCACATATCCTTTTTCCTGCTACTCTTTACCAAGCCTTAATCTCTTCCTACCAGCTTCATTTTTTCCTCTCACTCTCTCCCTTACAAACTCCCATTCTTCCAAACTTACCTGCTACACTTCTCATACTTCACTGATTGTCTTCCTTGATGGAACTCTCTCTTGTCTCATCCCGCTCCATTTGCCCTTTGGGCTCACTCCGCTCCCCTACCCTGCCCCCTATTTCCACCCGCCCCCAGTGCTCCTACATTTATCCTCCCACAGACCACACCTCTCCAAACTCTGCAGCTATCATACTAACCATATAGTTATTACACCTAACCCCTTTCTCTCATAACCCACTGAATCAAACCATCTCTAATCACCCTTCTCCTCTCTCATATTCTATTACTAATTCTCTACAGTCATTCTATCTCTTACCCTCCATTTTCTCTATTCAACTCGCCATCCTAAGAATGTCTATCTCTATAATTCCGTACAACATTCATATTTTAATGTGGATTTTCTTATTACCACCTCTATCCACCACTTATCTCATTACCTCTTATGAATATTCTCTTAACAATACCCTACCATTACCATCCAAAGACACCTCATCTACTACAGAATTTTCTCCTTACTATTTCCTAAATATCATTTTCAAACCCAGCTACCAATTAGCCAAATATCATCGACTTGCACATATTAAATACTCTAACCTAAAAGCTAGAAAAGTATTTTATTTCTACTGCAAGCCATAACAACCTAAACCTTTAACACCCCTTCAGTCTCTATTAGATGGTGACATCCACCCAAACCCTGGCCATAACAATCTTCCCACCACTACAAATAACTACCAAGACAATTTGATAACCTCTTCATCTACCAAACCTACCAACTCACTCTTAATTGCACATCTAAACATACGCAGTATTTGTAACAAAATTGCTCAACTTCATGCCCTCTTACAGGCCCATCCATTTGATATTCTATGTTTATCAGAAACATGGCTAAAACCCACCATTAAAGACAACGAAATCGCCCCTCCTGGCTATAATATCATCAGACTTGACCGTACTTCCAAAAAGGGGGGAGGAGTAGCAATCCTCTATAAAAATGAGCTTCAAGTCAGTACACTTAATCTTACTTTACCCACAAACACTAGTGCAGAAATAATTTTCTCCAAACTTCAGCTTAATACAAGTAAAGCCATAAACATCATCTGTGTCTATCTTCCCCCAGGGAACAATAGTAATACTGTAGAGTATATTTTCAGCTGGCTTTCTAGTAACATCCCTCAAGAAACCATAATTCTTGGGGACTTCAACACTGATTGGAATTCCTGTACAAATACCAAACCCACAACCCACATTAACCTTTATGGCTTTTCTCAACTTATAGAATCTCCCACCAGAACCAATAAAATCAATAACAAAGCAACCACCTTAGATTGGATACTTATCAACACTCCTCAGCAAACCTACACAACAGATATCCTTCCAGATGACCTCAGTGACCACTCTCTAACATATATTATCAGACATAAAACCTGCATAATATTCCCTAACACTTTCCGAACAATACGCTCAAAAAAGTATTTTAACCCACAACTTTTCCAAGCAGAACTCGAACAATGTAATTGGACCCATTAAAAACTCTCCATCTAAAAAAAGCAGTGGAATACTTTAATTCTACATTCTTAGCCATCCTGGATCATCACGCTCCAACTCGTTCTATTAGAATCAAAGCCAAACCAGCTCCTTGGCTTACTAACAATACTAAACAAAAAATACCAGTTAGAAATAAACACTGGACAAAATGGCGTACTACTAAGAATCCAATAGACCATCAAACCTTTAGAGAACATAGAAACTGCACAAAAAGAGCCATCCTGCTAGACAAAAAGAATTATTATCTCCAACTACAGCAAACCTCTCTCAGACAACCAAAAAAATTCTGGACTAGTATTAATAATCTTCTCTACCTAGGTCAATTGATCACACCCAATCCTCAGGGTTCTAACCCCAATAATCCGATACAAACTGCAAATTCCTTTAATTCTTTCTTCACAGATACCATCCAAACTCTAGCCAGCCACCTATCACCTGATATATCCAACCTACCCGCTTCTTCTGCTAATCTACCCCCTCAATTCCACCCCCAACCTGTGTCTACCTCATACATCTCCTTCCTTCTCCAAAAGTTAAAACCTTCCTCCCCATCAGCAGACAAACTACTGGCAGAATTCTTACAAAAAGGAGCTAAGGCCATTGCCTACCCTATTTCCATTCTAATAAATAGATCTATAAACGAAGGAGATGTCCCATTAATCTGGAAAATCTCTCATATCATCCCACTACACAAAGGGGGAAACTCCAACGACTTCTCCAACTATCGTCCCATAGCTTTATTATCCCCTATAGCCAAAATTATGGAGAAATGCATCTACAAACAAATTCTCAACCACCTCCACCAAAATAACCTACTTGCTAACTGCCAACATGGCTTCAGACCTTTCCACAGTACCACCACTGCCCTGCTATCATTCTCAAACTACATCAGTAACAACCATAACAACAACTGTCTTTCATCAGCTGTCTTCATTGACCTATCCAAAGCTTTTGATATGGTTAACCACCAACTTCTCCTGCATACACTTAAGTCTCTTTCACTTGATTCTCTATCTTTGAACTGGCTTACATCCTACCTTAATAACCGTCAGCAGGCTGTACTCTGGCAAAATGAACTATCTAATCACCTCCCAATCTCCCTCGGCGTCCCACAAGGCTCTATTTTAGGCCCCCTCTTATTTTATATCTTCATTAACGACCTGCAATCTGCTATTCCATACTCCACCTGCATTCAATATGCAGATGACTCTACCTTAATCTGCTCAGCTACCTCACAAACCGAACTTCAGTCCCTTACCCAAAAAGCCTTCAGCACTGTAGAACAATGGTTCTCCCACCGCTGCCTCCTTCTAAATCCCAAAAAAACTAAATTGCTACTTTTCAGCCCAACCAAAAAGTCCATCTCTTTACATTTCAACCTCACTTCTAATAATGGTACCCTTATCTCACCTGACCCTACCACTAAACTGCTAGGAATAACAATTGACAACAATCTAAACTTTGATATACACATAAACACTACAATAAAATTAATTAATAAGAAACTGGGATCCCTTTACATAATCAAACCCTTTCTTACTCCAGTAGCTAGGTCTGCTATAGCTAGAACTCACTTTTTATTCACTCTGCTCTACGCCGCTCCCATTTATACTAATATCTCAAAAAACAACCTCAAGAAACTAACAACTTCCTATAATAATATTGCTAGATTTGCTATAGGCTCTCCTTTCAGAACACATCACTGCCTTAATCTTAAACAATTAAACTGGCTAGAATTCCTTAACCAGCTTCAATTTCACCAGCTCACAATAGCTCATAAGACCCTGTATCAACCTATCAACACTCCTGTACTCTCTAGCCTCATCACACCTTATAACAATCTCAAAAATCTATGTTCCTCAAACAAACTGCTGATTAATACTACTAAATCCAACAACTCAGCAGGTGACTCCTTATTCTCCAACTCTGTAGGAAAACTATGGAATCAACTTCCTTCTGATATCACAGCTCAGACCTCTCTTTTTCTTTTTAAAAAACAACTAAAACCATATCTCAATAATCACTGGCTATGCTCCTGTACTAACCCTGACTAATTCTGCCCCCCCCACTTACTCTTCTCACCCTTCCTTCATCTACTACCTATTACAAATTAACAATATATCCTATAGTACACAAATTTTATGTATATATGTATACAAGTAAAAGTTATCTCTGTACCTTAAAGAACTGGATTACTATTATACAGTATTAGTTAAAACTTTTGTATTATCTTATATTTTCTTTGATTTCTTTGACAACACTGTACAACTTCTATTCTTTTAGCATCTATTTACTCTGTACAAATACATGGAACTTTTCTCCCCGGGCCTCTACTGGAAATGGACTTGCATCCAGTTAGACTAGCCGAGTCAACAAATGTAAACTGTAAATGTAAATGCAGTATACTTTAACCAACTTAAGAGTAGGTTAGAATTGAAAAAATAAAACCTTTTATTTCTTCTATTTTTTATATTCTTTTAAGAATTTCTTTAGCTAACATGTTATGCTAAAATTATACTGCTTTTATGGTACAATCATTGCTGTATAAAACTGTTTTGATGTTATTCTCTATTAAATTGTAAGTTTTTTCCTTGGAGCTTTTCTCCCCGGGCCTCTACTGAAAATGGACATATATCCAGTTAGACTAGCCCGGTCAACAAATGTAAAATAAATAAATAAATAAAATAAATAAAATAAAAGTTAGGGAGTTGTTATGGACATTAATTACATGGACAAAGCCAGTGCCTTTTATAATACTGTTTGAGGCTTAGAGGGGTTTCCAGGGTAATGTCCGCTGGAAGTAAGTTCCAAGCTTTGCCAACAGAGGTGGCAAACAGGGAGTCTCCAGCTGAGTTATTAGCTTTGAGAGTTTGGACTAACAGCTTGTTGGATGAGCATAATGGTCTGGTGTTACTCTATGGTCTTATGATCATTTTAAGTGCAGGGGTGTTTTCGGGTTGGTTGAGAATATTATGTGCTACTATTAGCTCATTGAACTGAAGTAAGCTTGGCAGTTCTAGCCACCCTAGGAGATTGAGGTTTTGGCAGTGATGTGTCCTATATGTTGATCCATTGCCAAATCTGGCAATATGGTGGTAACAGTGAGAGAGTTTGGTAAGCTCTGATTTGTTTAGTTTACAGAGTATAGGGGAAGCATATAGAAGGGTAGAGAGAAGTTGAGAGCAGGCAATTGCAATCCTAGCTATTGGGGTTAGGAAAGGTTTATTTCTATATAATGAGCCGGGCTTCTTCTTGACAGTTTTGATTATCTTGTTGATGTTCATAGGTAGGTACTAGGCTATCTGCCCAAGGGCATTTATAAGCATAGCCAGAGTGTGTCAGCTTTCGCCGTCCCATTGATTAATTAACTGAGCCTCTGTCAAGAAGAGCCAATGAAGTGATCCCAGGGGTGTATAAGTTCATAGATAGGTACTAGGCTATCTGCCCGAGGGCGTTTATAAGCCTAGTCAGGTCGAATTTGAGATTATCATCAACTATTACCCCTAAGAGCTTAGTGTGGCTATCTGGAGAAATAGAGGTACCATTGTTTGATGTTATAGTAAAGGAACGTGGGGTGGACCTACACGTGGGGCTAAAGAGTAATAGTTTGGACGTATTGGGATTCAACAGAAGACTGTGATTAGAGAGCCGATCTCCAACTGTGTTAAATGTATTGTGGGTTAAGGTTTGCAGGGCTGTTGGGGAGGAGGCTGAGCAGATCAGAGTGGAGTCGTCTGTGTATTGGATGCAGTTTGCATCTGTGATGGCAGTGTGTAGGTTATTGATAAAGATAAAAAAGAGCAGACGACCTAAAATAGAGCCCTGAGGAACTCAAAGGGTGAGAGGTAACAGGGTGGATAGTTTGCCCTGCCATAGTACAGCTTGTTGTCTACCACTCAGATAGGACTGGAACCACTGTATAGTATGGTTGTCCAGGGAAATAGATTTCAGAGAGTGGATGAGTAATTGGTGCTTGACCATATCAAAGGCCTTTGAGAGGTTTAAGAAGAGGGCTGAGGATAGCAAATTATTATTCTGTTTAGATATATGGCATTGGTGAACGAAAAGAGAGTGGAGGTGGTGCTGTGATGTGGCCTAAAGCCATGCTGAGAGACAGCCAGTATTTGGTTCTGAATGAAATGGTGCATAATTTGTTTGTGGACGCACTTTCCATAATTTTGGCCAGTAGTAAAAGAATGGCGATGGGTCTATAATTGGATAATTCTGTAGAACTTCCACTTTTGTGGAGTGGGATAACATGGGATATTTTCCAGATGGGGGGGGATAGAACCAACTGTTAGGGACCTGTTGATCAGGATAGATATGGGAAATGCAATGGCATCAGTAGCAATGTTTAAGAACTCTCCTTTGAGAAGGTCAGCAGATAGAGTGGTGGGCTTTGATTTTTTGATTAGTGATCGGATTAGAGTGGTAGCGACAAGTTGGAAGTTAAAGGGGGGATGACTAGTGGGTGTGTTAGTGGAGGAGTTAGTAATGGGCATATTAGTGGTGGAGTTAGAGTGTACAGGAGTGAGTTGGTTAGCGAGAGACTGGATTGTTTCAGTGAAGAAATTATTAAAGGCACTAACGATGGTCTCAGGGGGTTTTGGGTGTAGTTTGTTGGGGTTGGAATGGTAGATTGTCCTGGATGAAGAAGCTGGTTTATACCTTCCCAGAACTTTTGGGGATTGTTTTGGTGTTTTATCTGCAGGTTTTGGCAGTAGCTTTGTCTTGCTGAATGGATTTTTTTGTATAATTCCTAAGCTGATGGTATTTTAGTTGGTTGAGACTGGCTTTAGTTGCTTGCCAAATGCCCCAGACCTTATTTCTAAGTTTGATTTTTAGTAGGTTTCCTTTGTGAGCCATGGCGCTGTATTTGTTTTAGTTTTCATATTACTTGATGGGGCAGGAGAGTCAAGGATGTTTAGGAATTTAGTATTAAAATATGCTACTGCCTCTTCCAGTGGTATATGTTTTAGGATTGACCAATTGACTGAGTTAAGTTCATTTTGGAAATTTACAGGATTGAAGTTCTTGGTATTTCTGATTGTTTTTTTAGGTGGGCTGATGGGAGTTCTCACCCTTACACTTAATAATGTAAGTTAGAGAGTGATCACTTAGGTCAACGGGGAGGGTTCCAGATTTATACAAATGGGGATGACTATTGATAAGACTCCAATCAACAATACTTTCTCTGTTGTTGGGTTTGCTGATCCTAGTTTTCTAACTACTATCCTGCCTAGCCTGCCTGAGGAGTGCGCGTGGTATCTGATATACTTATCAGCCACCTTAACCAATTCCCAGCCCTAATTCTCCACTGAGTGACTGTGTTACCTGGAGCAGATACTGAGCAGTCCATTTCAACAAAAGACTCCAGCCTACAAAATTCCATCTATATAAAAAGGTTAATAGTAGCATCTAATCTTTCCCTGTAAGCTCATCTGAAGGCAGGCGGCAGGTATAGTTTCCCCCCTCTACTTCCCCCTACTTATAGAAAAGTATAATTAAGGATCGCTGTAAGTCTTACAATTCAACCAATATCCTATCAGACTCCTTTCCAAACTTTGTTACTACCCCTGTGGGAATCATAGTAAAGATCCCGACTACAGGGAGGCTTAAGTTGCTTAAATAGAAATAGCTTTAACCAAGGTTATAAAGTACTGTAGGATAGGAAAGCAAAAGATAAGTCACAATTAATCCTAGCAAAAGAACAAAACCTTGTAGCATACCCAACTTACACCTATGCTCAGGTCTAACTGATAGTTTGAGGTCTTACCTGCCAGCTCAGTTTTACTAACAATAGACCAATCCTTGACCAGCTGGTTACGATCCCTCCCCCTACATCTTACGTCACACAAGGTGATATCACTACCCCGTTTTACGGCACCAGTTTTCAAACTACTATCCTGCCTAGCCTGCCTGAGGAGTACGCATGACATCTGATATGTAAGTTATCTTGCTGTTTTACAAAGTGGTATATGCCTTGTTACTGTGTCACGTTAATATCTGATAGAAGTTATCTGAATACTTTTGTTTACTAAATAGCTGATGGTGGTTTTCTGCAATATCTAGTCTATTAGTCGCTGCATAACTGTTTGTATCAAGATCACTGCATAACTAAAACAGATATGCTAGTCGCATTTGTTTATTTGTTACTATATTTGAATGTATGTAGATCTATCTAGTGAGGACTTTTAGTTTTGTTTAAATTACACCACTGGCTCTAGAGCACTGCTTACACCCTAACACGGTGGAAGTATGTAGAACTATAGTTTAACTTAAATATATGAACTAGGCACGGAGCATCACTCTAAACTGTTTCCTCATGACTAGGGAACCGCGTGGACACAATCCCCTTTCTTCCCTCATCCTCACAGTTCCTGGACTTGGTTGCTTGAGTGACCAGGGTTTCTTGGCTGAAACAAATGGCTGGACTGTGTAATTCCCTAGCAGAGCAACCACTCAAGGTACTTTCACTATACAATTTCAGCCAAGGTAGTTATCAGTGGGAGTCTCCACTTTCTATAGTCACATACCCTCTTACTGCTAGGCAAATAAGTCAATGAAACAGCCTCTAGAGGCACGCTAGTAGTATACTTTCAGCTGAGCTAGTGCTTGGTGTGAAATCTTCACGATAATTGTAAGAACTCTCTGTATTGCTGTGAGATTAATTAGGAAAATAACCTGGCTAGGCATTTTCACAGCATAATGACAAGCTATGTTAGATAGTAGAAGAACACCGTACTGCTGTGACATTAATTAAGAGAGGTAGCTTATATAGGCGTTTTCAGAGCATAACGACAGCAGAAGCTGTGTTTAGTAGGGTGAAGGCCTCCCCGTACTGCTGTGGGATTACTTAAGAGACATTTTTCACAGCATAACGACAGCAGAATTGTGTTTAGTAGGTAGATGAACTCACTATACTGCTGTGGGATTAATTCAAAGAGAGATCCTATATAGGCATTTTTACTGCATAACGACAGCAGAAGCTGTGTTTAGAAGGCAAACTCTGCCTACTAAAGTGAAATTATGCTACTAAAGCATTCTGCAGACTAAACTACAGCTGACCCACTGCTTAGTGGTGAAACCCCTTACAATAGTGCCTTCAAATAATGACATGTAGTTGTAGTGGAGTCTGAAACCATAGTCTATGGGTATACGCTATTGCCGCAGTCCAAGTCAGATGTTATATCTGAGGGGGGGTGGAGTGAATGTTATAGTGATGTTTAAATAATTAGTTTAGGTTCCTAGTGTTTTAATGTTTAATTAATTAGGTTAGACTCCTAGTGTTTTATAGCACATTAGTTAGTTTAGTTTCCTAGTGTTTGATTTTAATTTGTGTGTAACAATTACTGTGACTTTACAAATGTTTAAATAGCTAGTTTTGGTTCCTAGTGTTTTATATCGTGTTATGTGTAGTAAATACTGTGATTTTACACATTAATTACTCTAATGTATTACATGCTGTAACTGTTCTAGAGGATTAGGACCATTTAATGTTCAGTTGGTTTTCAATCTCATGCCGCTTTGGTATGTGATAATACATGTGTATTTTACCCTTCCTTCTCATTTTTTCTTATCTCCTCACCTCTAGACCCATCAGCCACCTTAACCAATTCCCAGCCCTAATTCTCCACTGAGTGACTGAGTTACCTGGAGCAGCTACTGAGCAGTCCATTTAAACAAAAGACTCCAGCCTACAAAATTCCATCTATATAAAAAGGTTAATAGTAGCATCTAATCTTTCCCTGTAAGCTCACCTGAAGGCAGGAGGCAGGTATAGTTTCCCCTCTGTTTCTCCCTACTTACAGCGATCCTTAATTATACTTTTCTATAAGTCTTACAATTCAACAAATATCCTCTCAGACTCCTTTCCAAACCTTGTTACTACCCCTGTGGGAAGCACAGTAAAGATCCCGACTACAGGGAGGCTTAAGTTGCTTAAACAGAAATAGCTTTAACCAAGGTTATAAAGTACTGTAGGATAGCAAAGCAAACCGTAAGTTACAATTATTAATCCTAGCAAAAAAACAAAACCTTGTTGCATACCCAACTTATACCTATGCTCAGGTCTGATAGTTTTACCTACCTGCTAGCTCAGTTGCCCCCACTCCATTCACCCTCATTACGCTCAGGCTCACTTTGCTCCCCTACCCCCAATTCCCACCCACCCCCACATCAACTACATTTATACTTATCCAGTCCCTCCCCCAATCAACCAACATCCAATCCACATCCCTCCCACCCCTTACAGATCTAACAACCAATCATATCCCTCCCAACCCCTCATACATTCATTCAAACCACTCCTACAAACTCCGGTCAGTTAACTATCCTCTAACTATGAATACTTCCTCCTGTAAATGACCCTACTACTCTTCTTAGTATGTACCTACCACATTTCTTACAACTTCCCTGTATAAAACAACTTCCCCCTTACCCATAAATCTACATCCAACATCTCGCCCATCCCACCCAATTATTCCCTAACAATAAACCCTACCCTATTCAATACTACTACCATAAGCTATACCCTTCTTAAACCCATCAACACATACCCCAAATCAACTGCAACCCATAAATACATAGCAATACTACAAAAACTAGTGAAATTGTTGCAAAAAAAAAAAAGACAACTCTTAAATGATGGAGATATCCACCCAAACCCAAGGCCTTATAATATAAATCCTCTGACTAAAGCACAACAGCTACCCAAACTAACCCAAATTAATATCAGGACAGCAAACAGTCTACTCCTCCTAAATCTAAATATCAGGAGCATAAACAATAAAATACATAAGCTTTATACTCTAATCTCACAATATCACCCAGATATAGTCAGTTTAACAGAAACATGGCTAAAACCAACTACCAAAGATACAAGATCCTACAACCTGGGTACAGTAGCCTTAGGCAAAATAGACTGAAAAAAAGGGCGGTAGCATTGCCCTGCTTTACAAAAATACTCTAACCATAGCTAAGACTGAGGTACCTATGCCCCCTTTGGACAAGGCAGACATACTCTTAACTAAGCTCAAAATATGTAACAAGAAAACCTTCAACTTAGTAACAGGTTATATCCCTCCAGGAAATAATATCCCTTTCATGGAAACTTTACTTCAATGGCTGTCACAATCCATGCCTCAAGAGACCATTGTATTAGGAGACTTCAATATTGACTGGCTCACATGCTCTTCCCAAGCACCCACTAAACATATCAGCCTGCTTACCTTCTCTCAAGTAATCAAACAACCCACTAGATTAGCCAAAAGTAGTAAAAAAAGAAATACTTTTAGACTGGATCTTACTAAATTCAATACTCTACAACAGAAGAAAGAAACTGTTGCAAAAAAGAGTAAAATCCCATGATGGAGGAACTCCCTGGTCAACCTCAGTAAGAAGCTGAGATCCCTCATAAAATCCTCCAAAGCTAGTTATGAAACAAAATCGCCACTGACTCTAAAGACAATCACAAAGCATTCTATAGCTATGTCAAGAATCTCAATGGCAGCACTCAGATCTTCTCTGAGTTACAGCACAATGGCACTAAATATTACAGAACCAACTGATATTGCCAACATCCTGGTAGATAGGTTCAGTGCTTGCTAACTTTACCCCCCCTCTCACCCCTTAGAGGGCCCATCTCTGTACCAGAAGAATGCAAAGTTCCTGTAATCACGGCTGCACAGGTAAAAAACACTCTCCAAAGCCAAGAACACAGCATCCATGGGACCCGACAATATCTCAGGCTGTGTTCTACACAAACTAAAGAATGAACAGGCACCCTTCCCAAGTACCATGTTCAGTCATAGCCTCACCTCAGGCTTTGTGCCCATTGAATGGCGCACTGTGAAGGTTATCCAACTCTACAAAAGGGGAGCCACGACCGACCACAGGAACTACTGCCCCATTAGCCTGATGAGCCTGGTCTGCAAGGCCATGGAACGTAACATCATGAAACTCAAACAAAGACATCGGTAATCTTCAAACTCTGGACCCTACCCAGTTTGGGTTTGTAAAAGGCAGATCATGTCTCCTATACCTGATTGACTTCTTTGTAGCAGTCACCAAAGCCATAGACGAGGGTAAGGTGGTTCACTCAGCTTATCTAGCTCTTGCCAAGACTTTCAACACCATCCCCAATTCTGGAATTATAGATAAACTCATTAAACTAGGTATAAATCCCTTTGTCACAAGATGGGTTGCCAACTAGCTCATGGACAGAACCCACACTGTGAAAGTAGCAGACTCCAAATCCGACTTCAGACCAGTGACAAGTGGAGTACCACAGGGTTCAGTCCTGGGTCCCCTCCTGTTTGGTATCTACTTCTCTGAAGTACAGGCTAACAGAAGGTCTTTGGCTAACAAAGGTTGCAGATGACTGCAAACTAGGAGCCATAATCAAAAATCCTAACAATGTGGACATCCTACAAAAGGGTCTCACCGAGACAGATGCCTGGTGTCAAAGCCATGGCCTGAAGGTCAATGCCACAAAGTGTATTGTCATCCCCTTTGGTAAAAACTCTGTACCCATGAACTACCACATAAGTGGTAGTCTACTTAACGCCGAAAGTGTGATAAGAGACCTTGGGACACAGGTGGACAGTAATCTCTCCTTTGATAATCACATTGCCACAGTGGTCAGGAAATCCTTCTATGTGGCTCACCTCATCACAAAAGCTTTCTCATCCAGAAAAAAAAGAGATCATTGTTCCCCTCTACTCATCACTCATTAGACCCATAGTAGAGTACAATGCACCTTTTTGTATGTACCTCACAAGACATCTACAACAACTGGAAAGGCCACAGAAATACCTCACAAAGAAGATTACTGGCCTCAAACATGCCCTACACAGACCGCCTGAAAAAACTCCATATTTACTCCGTCGCATATCACCTACTCAGAAGCTATCTCTGCCTAACATACAAAGCCATATCAAACCCAGAGCTGTTGGACATGCTCCACTTAAAGAAATCCCAATTCCTCCGAGCTACATTCTCTAGGGACCTAAACCATGTCACCACAATAAACAGAACATGCTGGAGGGATAGATTCCTGTCCTAGAGACTTCCCATACTCTGGAACAGACTACCTTCTATGTCAAAAAGAGTTCCTCATTAGCACTCTTCAAGAAAAGTCTTGATGACTGGATGGGAAATAGGAAATTCAACCCAGGGATCACTTCTGTCACTATGCTCGAAAGGGGCACAGGAAAATAATTTTCTTGCTTGGCGAAAGCCAGGATACCTTTTTGGCTAGGCTTATATAGGCCATAGGGCTAATAGCCTAGTACCTACCTATGAATAAAATACCTTGTTCCTACTTAGCAGGCACCCTTTCTGACTCATTAAGTGACCATCAAACTACCTTCTTACTTAAATATAATTCCTATCACCCTCAAACCCCAGTACTTCAAACAATCAGGAACAAAGAACACTTTAACCCATCTAACTTCTTTCATGAGCTAAAGCAATACAACTGGTCTGAACTGTATTGTCTACACCTTGATGAAGCCACCAAACACTTTAACTCCACCTTCTTAGAAATATCAAATAGGCATGCCCCCATAAGAACTACCAGAGTTAAGGCGAACAGTTCCATGGTTAACTAGGCAAAAAATAACAGAAAGGAATAGGGCCTGAACAGCCTGGAGGTCCAACAAGAACCCGAGAACACAGCAAGCGTACCAACAGATTAGAAATCTAACCAAGAAACTAGTCATGCAAGATAAAAAATTACTTTACTACCCATCAAAATCAACACATGAACGATCCTAAGAAATTCTGGGCAGGTTTAAATAGGTTACTACACACTGGTAAAACCACTACCCCATCCACATCAGGTTTAACAAAAGAAAACTTAGCAGAATCATTTGATGCATTCTTTACTGAAACCGTACTTGCCCTCGCACAAAAGCAACCTACTGCTAACTACAAGTAACCACCCTACACCTAACAGTCCCACTTTTAAGCTACAATCCATCCCAACCTCCTACATAAGAAAGCTACTCTCAATTAAAACAGACAACACTAGGAGCAGACTCTCTCCCCAACGAATACTCAAAACTGGCAGCAACTGAAATAGCTATACCAGTCTCTATAGTAATAAACAGATCTCTGAAGGCTCAATACCCCTGATTTGGAAAGCTGCCTACATTATATCCCTTCATAAAGGGGGCAATTCTTATGACATATCAAACTACAGACCAATCGCAATCCTATCCCCACTTGCTAAAATATTAGAAAAATGTATTCACCATCAATTAATGCCCCACCTTACTAATCAAGAACTCATATCTCAAACAACATGGGTTTCATCCAGGTCATAGCACAACTACTGCTCTGTTAGCATTCACAGATGCCATTAACCACAACAGGAACAATGGTAAGCTTTCTTCAGCCCTTTTTGTAGACCTATCAAAGGCATTTGATATGGTTAACCATGAAAAACTCATCTCCCACCTTGTAAACCTAGGTTTAGACAACCTATCAGTCTCCTGGTTTAAAAACTACCTAAGCAATAGGCAACAGGCAGTACTATGGAACAATAACTTGTCTCCACTCTTACCTGTGACAGTTGAGTAGCTCAGGGATCTATACTGGGCCCCTTGCTATTCTCAATTTTTACAAATAATCTCCACTCAGCTGCAAATAGTTCAACCCTTATCCAATACACAGACGATTCAACTGTAATATGTAGTGCCCCTACCCTAGCAGATCTACACAAAAAAAAAAACAGGATAATTTTCACTCAGTCAAAAGCTGGCTTACTGAGAATGGCATGATACTTAACACCCCCCCCCAAAAAAGCTCCTACTATTTCATCCCTCACTAACTGCTGCTCCTACCTCCTCCTTCACTATTCACTCTAAAAACGGTACCTATATTTCACCTGAATCCCACACAAAACTTCTAGGTATTACTATTGATAACAAGCTAAAATTTGATATACACACAAATCTGGCTATTAAAAATACAAACAAAAAGCTAGGTAGTCTCTACAAACACAAATCCTTCCTGACCCATAATGATAGATCCACAATTGCTCGTACCCACCTTCTCTCAACACTACTGTATGCATTGCCAATCTTGACCAATCTATCCAAAACAGAAACCAACAAAATGACCACCTGCTATAATCAGATAGCCAAATTTGCTAACAGCTCCTTCAGAACCCATCACTGTCATAACCTAAAGCAATTGGGCTGGCTTGAACTACCAAATCTACTAATCTATAATCAGCTGATCATCATTCACAAGCTACTCTCTCAACGATATATACCGCCTTCATTAAGTAACATAATCCAACAGTACTCCTGTCTTAGACAACTCCGCTCCATAGACAAGCTACTGCTAATAGTTACTAGAACACACAACCATGCTGGTGACTCCCTTTACTCTTCTTATGTGGCCAAAATCTGGAAATCCCTGCCTGCATCCATTAACCGTGGCCTCCACTGAAAATGGACATGTATCCAGTTGGACTATCCCTGTTAACAAATGTAAAATAAATAAATAGTAGGAGTGGTAATTATTTGACTGAACCAGAAGAGATTTATATGGGAAACAGGGGATTCAGCTGAGCAGGTGGACCAATCGATGTTGAAGTCACCAAGAACAATGGTTTCTTGGGGTGGGTAGTGGATAACCACTGGAGGATTTCTTCTAAGGTGCTTATATTGTTACCTGGGGGAATGTAGACACAGACAATATTTATGCATGTGTATGCAGGTACTTATCCTTGCTCTCCAGACCTGCAACTCTTTGCTCCCCATGCACTTTAAAGGTCTATCCAGATAACTCAACAGCCATGTGGTACATCAAAAGGCAAGGGGGCACAAGGTCTTATCTTCTTTACAGACTAGCCCTTTAGGCATGGGCTGTAGCTATAGCTATCCAACTGCAGGTTTCTCTTCAGGTGATTTAGAATCCTTGCAACAAAACCTGGTGGTAGACTGAGCAGGTCCATGTTGCAGCCACAGGAATGGTTGCTTCACAGAAAGGTGTTTCTGGACATAGTTTATTTGTGGGGTGTTCCTCAAGTGAATCTTTTTGCCTCCCCTCTGAAAAGACAGCTTCCTCGCTTCTGTTCCAGAACCCCAAGTCCTTTGGCTTGGAAGTTGGACACCATGTCTTTTTCCTGGAAGGGTATATTCAGTTATGTTTTTCTTCAACTTCCTCTTCTTCACAAGGTCCTACACAAGATCAAACAGGACTCTCATTGTCACATTGAGTCTTTTTGGTGACTCTCTTTTGTTTGAGGCAGCACAAGTTTCCCCCTCTTTCATCTGGCCAAGAGTAATCTTAACAAGTTATGTCACCAAATGGATCTTCTCACAAAAGACAGGTGGTCTCATTCATTCTCATATGTCTACACTTTAGTTGACACTTTGGGTGACACCAGTTTTCTGAATATGTGCTTAAGGTTCTGCAGAAGCCCATGAAACCCAAAACCAGAAAATCATATATGTCCATATGGAAGAGTTTTTCTATTTGGTGTGTCAAGCTTCACCAAGATCCCTTTTCAATAGGCGTCCCGTCCCTTTGGTTATTTCTTACTTGTGTGAACTGTTCCATGCTGACTTGGCATATTCTTCTGTCAAAACTCTGTTATTAGCAATCTCTGCCTGTCTGACTTTGAATCAAACAATGGCCTCTCATTTTGACGTTAAACAATTCCTGAAAGGCATCCTCCATATTAGTCCCCTGAGAAAGCCTATCCCTCTTTCTTGGGACATTCAATTTGTTTGAGAAATTGACACAGGTTGTTTTTGAGCCTGTTTCATCTTCTTTGCAACATTGTATCTGGAATACAGATTTATCAATAGTCTTCACCTCTGCCAAGAGAGTTTCTGAACTCCACACCTTGAAGGCATTTTCCCCTTTTTTAAATTTTCATAGGGACAGGGTGTCTCTAAGTACTAATCCTTCTTTGATGCCCAAGGTGGTCAATGAGTTATCCCTTAATCAATCTGTCCATCTTCCATCCTCTTTCTTCTCTGCAATCTGCTAGTGAGAAGGTTCTAGACACCTTGGATCTTCATAGACAGCTCAGGTATTAATTCAGATGAGACAAAGGCCATACACAAAATCTGATCTTTGTTTCTTTTCATGCCAGGACATTGTGTTTGGCAGTTTCTAAGCAAATCATCTCCTCCTGGATTTCGAAAGCCATTTCCTTTTTTTATTCTTTTCATGGTAAACAGCTTTCTGCCTCTGTTTTGGCCCATTATACCAGGGCTGTTGCATCGTCTGGGGCTTTCTTTAAAGGTTGGACACCCGTTCCATCTCTGAAGCTGCTATTTGGTCTTTTGTGTACACCTTCTCTAAACCTTAGAAGTTGGATTTCATTTCTAGAGTCAGGGTGGGTTTTGCCAAGGCTGTCCTTCATGGGTTCATCCTTGTCTTCCTCCTCCCATTCCTTACATTTCTTTTATACTCTCCTACAGGTTATGAATACCGCAGCAGTGATATGGAAGAACATAGCACACACTGTTGCAGTGTACAACACAACACCTCTTTTCCTGATACCTTTTCTTTTTTTTCTGTTGGGAACATCTTACTGGCCCGAGTGGTCTTTGCACTTCTCCTAAGGCATCTCCTCTTTCTCTGGATCTACATGTTTTCCTTTCTGCTGGAGTGGCTTCATTTCTCCTGGGGCACTTCAGTTCTGAGTTTGGAGCATCCCTGCATCTCCTGTATGCCTTACACTGAAGTGATAAGCACACAAGTAATGTCCATCACTTATAAGAACCAAAACTGTTGGTATATTGGCCAGCTTTGGGGCTATCCTTGGCATGAGATCCAACTGGTTATGAATACTGAAACAGCGAAGAGAAGGAAATATACTGTTTTGGTAAAGTTGTATACAACTGTAGTTTCTTGGGACCAGGTACACACTGACTGGCATTTAGTACAAATGTTACATTATGACAAACCATTGTACCACAGCAAGGTAGCTACTCACAGGTGCACACACACTGACTGGCATTTAGTGCCAATGTTACATTATGACAAACCCCTGTACCACAGCAAGGTAATGACTCACAGGTACACACACTGACGGGCATTTAGTACCAGTGTTACATTACGATAAACCCCTGTACCACAGCAAGGTAGAAACTCACAGGTACATACACTGACTGGCATTTAGTACCAATGTTACATTCCGATAAACCCCTGTGCCACAACATGGTAGCGACTGACAGGTGCATATACACACTGTCATTTAGTATCAATGTTACATTATGACAAACCCCTGTGCCACAGCAAGGTAGCGACTCACAGGTGCATATACACACTGTCATTTAGTATCAATGTTACATTATGACAATCCCCTGTACCACAGCAAGGTAGCAACTCACAGGTGCACACAGCAAGGTAACAACTCACAAGTGCACACAGCAAGGTAGCAGCTCACAGGTGCACACAGCAAGGTAGCAGCTCACAGGTGCACACAGCAAGGTAGCAGCTCACAGGTGCACACAGCAAGGTAGCAGCTCACATGTGCACACAGCAAGGTAGCAACTCACAGGTGCACACACTGACTGCCATTTAGTACAAATGTTACATTATGAAACCCCTGTACCCACAGCAAGGTTGCCAGTCAGCTGCACACACACCAAATGGCATTTAGTGTGAATGTTACATTATGGACAAATCCCTGTACCACAGCAAGGTAGCCACTCACAGGTGCAGACACTGACTGTGTACTCAACTGCCCAGACTTTCAACGAATGTCCAGATCTGACTCATGTTTGGTCTGTTTCTCACAATTTGTAGTTTTCTTGATTTTTTGTGGCAAATCATTGATGACTGACTTCATTAAATGACAGGCATTTCAGTTTAACTTCATATACTTCAGAACATGCATGGTAACACCTTTTATTCTAGCAACTTTTTCAGTTTATGAGAGCAATATTTAAAATTTGCCCAGATCTTTGGGGATGGAACCCCATTATCTGTGGCTTTGTCCAGATTTTGTGCCATGAGATAGAGAGCAACGACTGGCATTTAGTAGTAATGTTGTTACATTAAGACTAGCCACATCAAGGTAACCAGTCCCACAGAGGTACAAAGACACCCACACTGTCCCCCACACACGGACTCCCACACATACACACACAAAGGCACACAGACTCTCAGACACAGACACAAAGACACAGACTCCCACACAAATACACAGACTCCCTCACATAAGACAGAAGCACACTAAAACAGAGACTCTTGCACACAGGACACCCACCCACACATGATAAAGAGTGTGCTACAGCAAGACTGAACATTAACACCCACACAGACACAGGACAGAAGCACCCACCCCCACAAATACAGAGACAAGACCAGGACAAATTTACATCAAGACTGAACATTAACACCCACACAGACACAGGACAGAGGCACCCACCCCCACAAATACAGAGACAAGACCAGGACAAATTTACATCAAGGCTGAACATTAACACCCACACAGACACAGGACAGAGGCACCCACCCCCACAAGTAGAGACAAGACCAGGACAAATTTACTTCAAGGCTGAACACTAACACCCACACGGACACAGGACAGAGGCACCCACCCCCACAAGTACAGAGACAAGACCAGGACAAATTTACTTCAAGGCTGAACATTAACACCCATACAAACACAGGACAGAGGCACCCACCCCCACAAGTAGAGACAAGACCAGGAGAAATTTACTTCAAGGCTGAACATTAACACTCACACGGACACAGGACAGAGGCACCCACCCCCACAAGTACAGAGACAAGACAAGGACAGATTTACTTCAAGGCTGAACATTAACACCCACACGGACACAGGACAGAGGCACCCACCCCCACAGGTACAGAGACAAGACCAGGACAAATTTACATCAAGACTGAACATTAACACCCACACGGACACAGGACAGAGGCACCCACCCCCACAAGTACAGAGACAAGACCAGGACAGATTTACTTCAAGGCTGAACATTAACACCCACACAGACACAGGACAGAGGCACCCACCCCCACAAGTAGAGACAAGGCCAGGACAAATTTACTTAAAGACTGAACATTAACACCCACATGGACACAGGACAGAGGCACCCACCCCCACAAGTACAGAGACAAGACCAGGACAGATTTACTTCAGGACTGAACATAAACCCACACAAGATTAAGTCAGCACTACCATAAAACAGAACTGAGGCACCACTCCCAAACACAAGACAATGACAGCAATACAGAAAGACTGAAACAAGCAGCAGTAGATAAACTGACATCACTCAAGGCAATTACGGACATGTAGAACAGTCACACTGCAGATGTACACAACACAGCTATGGGACACACAAAAGACTACAGACACAACATACAAGAAAAAGCCATGGGGATTACAGAGCCAGAGGCAGACTCAAACCCAAACAAACCCAAAAGAAAGCCATGGGGATTACTGAGACCGAGGCAGATGACTCAAACACAAACAGAGAGCACAATGAGGATTACTGAGCCTGAGGCAGACAGACTCAAACCAAAAGAAACACACAAGAGAGCCAGGGGGATTACTGAGACTGAGGCAGACTCAAACCCGTACACAAGAGAGTAATGGGGATTAGTGAGTCTGACACAGGCAGACTCAAACCCAGAGAGAAAAAGGTGAAGACTAGAGTGTCATTCATCTTCCATGTGCATTTACCTCTTCAGCTTCTGACTGCTGCCACTTGTCTGTTCTTCTTGTACTTCTGTCCTAGCCCCCCAATGAGTCCTGCTGCTCCCAACTGTCCTAGCATCCTAATAAGACCTGCCACTCCCCTGCTGCTCCACATGAGTCCTGCCACTCCTTGCTGCCTTTGTCTAACATCCTGCTAGTTCCTTCCTCATGGTCCTACCTGTTGGGAGGTAAGCAAAAAAAAAAAAAAAGTGAATACACAGCATACAAGCCACAGTAATGTGCTACCTGAAATTTACAGCCTGACAGCATTGTAAAAGATTACTGAAAAGGAAATAAGAGCACATACTTAGTTTTACTGGGATCTTGCAAATTTTCTTCTGTACAAAGTCTTCAGTGAGGATGACATATGATACACTTTGTCCCAGTTCATGCTCAATTGAGAGCACAGCTAAGCCAGAAGGTCTCTCCTGACTCATTGATGAATGCAGGTATGTCTTTGAGTTTCAGCTTAGAAAAGTGGAGTTTTGCAGTAGCCACTGTAATGGGTGCAGTCAAATAAATGCACAGTGAAACATAAGTATATATATATATATATATATATATATATATATATATATATATATATATATATATATATATATATATCTTGCAAGTAGTTGCGAATGAGGAAATTTTACACAGTCAGTGGTGATGATTCATTAACAATCATTTGGGAAAGGCTTTTAAGTTCGTGGCCAAGGTCAGAGTCATCAATATCACAGAGGCCACTTATCCTGTCAGTCAGTTGTTCTTTCAGAGCATTGCAGTGTTGCAGCAATGTGCCTTCTGCAAATCACTCAAGGCTTTAATATTTGATAAAAATCCAAAGGCCTTATCAAACTCTGAAAGCTGCTCAAACTGGTTAGTAAACAATTGGATTGCTGTGTCCAGCAGTGCATTGAAGAACACTACATGCAGTTTTACCGCTGGATCCTGTATAGTCTCATCTTCTCCTTCATAGTCAAAGAACCGCTTTACTTTCCTCTGTCTCTTTTCTTGAAATGTGGTGCCAACATCCAGTTCTTCCACTATCTTGGAGACTTCACCCATGGCATGTTGAAATCCTGTCTCAGGAATTCAGCAGATCCATAGTGGATGCCAGCAGTTTGACACATGCTGAAATAACAGATACACTCTGCAGAACGTTGCTTGCAATATTTACCTCTGTCATACCAAACCACTAAACATACAATGAACTGGTATGACAAGTTCTGAGCACAGTCCCCTTGCTTGTTGATAGGTCAAGCAGTACGTACAGATGATGCTGCAACATACATCTCTTGTAATGCCTCAATGACTCCCTTCAACTGAAATCTTACTGCCTTGACAGTCTATCCTGCATTCCCAGTGAATATCAGACAGTGGCTTCACAGTGACATTTGTGTGCCGTTTCAAGATCTGCCATCGGCTTGTTGATGCTGAACAGAGTACGTAAATGTTCTGCAGACATCCAAAGAATGACACTGCCTGCACTGATGAATGTGCTCCACTACTAACTATAAGATTTAAATTATGGCAGGCACATGGCACATAAAAAGCCCTTGAATTCATCTGTTTTATCCGGGCCTGCACTCCAGCTCGTTTCCCCTTCATGCTGCTGCCATTGTCGTATCCTTGTCTTAGACAGTCATTAATGTCCAATTGATGATTTTGAAGAGTCTGAAGAGCTTCTGTCAGTCCTGCCCCAGTTGCATCATTCACAGACACAAATCCCAGAAAATGTTCAACTGTGGCTGCAGTCTGAAATATCCACATACCGAACTACTACAGACATTTGCTCTTGATTGCTGATGTCTGGCGTGCAATCAAGAATCACGGAAAAGTACCTAGCGTCCTTCACCTTCCCTACAATGATCCTTAAAATAGCATTTGCAGTCAGCTGGATAATTTCATTCTGTATGTCCTTCCCAAGATAGTGATCCATTACCTCTATTCCGAATAAGACGCAACTGTTCAGCCATGACAGAGTCAAACTGTGACAAAAGTTGCACTTGGCCTAAGAAATTGCCATAGGTTTTCAGGGCATCACTTGTACCACAGACTGCCATGTTCCATTCAGCCAAGTATTGGACAACAGCAATAATGCATTTTAACACACCGTGCCAGTGAGTTCTCCTTTTCAAGCACTGCTTGTCTCTTATCGTCCATAGGCTGCCTACTTTTTATTCTATTGTCCAGTTCCTTCCACTTCAGCATGCATGCCATATGCTTTGGTGCTCGGTCATGGCTGTGTAAAGCTTTGGACATTTCTCTCCATGCTTTGTAACCACCTGACCTGAGAAGATGGTTAGAATGTCCAAACAATTTGCATGCAAAGCAAAACAGTGCATCCTTTGAGACCGAATATGTCAGCCAAGTGCGTTTTGCTGTCTGTCCATTAGGCAGCACATGGAAATAGTTGTCTGATGTAGATCTTCTTTTCTGCTCATTCACTGGGAACTGTGGTAACACCACTTGCACAGGTCCATGCTGAATGGCAGATACCCTATACTCATCCCTTATCAAGTCTGGCCACATCCCTAGAGCCTCAAAAGATGTACCTGACACTCCCTGCAAGTCATAGGCCACATCTGTCAGTACAGTATGGGCTCCATCTGTATCAAAGTCTTGTGATCCAGGCAACACCTCTACAGTTGAATCTGCATTTGCTGACATGCTTTCACTCATGGGAATGGCGGTAGGTCCACAGGCGGTAGCCTGTGGTGTAGCCACAAGAGAGTGGTCACTTTCTATTGACAGGATGCTGGCCTCACAGTGGTCAGACTGTAATGCAGAACCATTGTGTTGTTCTGACGGCAGACATTTTCCTGAATCTTCCCTCTTCGATGACCCACAGAAAAACTTCATAATGGAACTCTGTCTTTATGCATAGTCATTCCTCTGCTGCTGAAGCTTTCTTTTTGTTGCTCCTCACAAATATGTATGCTTCATCTCTAACTGGGATTGGAGGTAAAGCAGAATTACTACACATGCAGACAGAGTCCTTTTGTCATACTGTTAGTAAAAATGAATAATGACTTGCATTGACATCAGTCACTATTGCACTGCAGACAGAAAGACTGAAGAATGACAAACCAGTAGGCACAAAAATAATGAGAAAGGCCCATGTTACCAGTTTTATGTTAATTATCTAACACTAGAGGTGAACTTGAGCTTTTTCTACACAATTCTTCCCCTTTCACCCCCCCCCAAACATGTGAAGAGGCCCCAAATGATGCAAAAGATTGATATTACAAGGTCTCTGGAACAGACTAAAGTCTGACAGAACTAATGAATAGGAGAGGCACAAGTTTGAAGGGGAACACACCAAACTGAGGCAAGACAAATGTTACAGTACAATAATAGACTACACATGCCCACTACCTCTAATCTTAGCACACTTGAACAAACCAAAATTATTGGTTGAACAAAGGAGTGAAATCATGGATTTGCTAGAAAACCTCATTTGAAGGATGTAGAAGTGGCACACACATTGGGAGACATTCCCACAACCCCTGTTAGCACAGGATCTGTGTACAAAAGCATAAAGCCAGGGAATGTACCATGCATTACGTGGAGGGTATGAAACATGAAGTCCATTTCTGCTAGTAGCCTCGGCCCTCCGCATTGTGCTATTCAATCATTTTGAGAGAGAACAGGCCGAAAACCAAAAACATCTGGACACACTCTCGCTGGCCCCATCAACCTCCTAAACTGTTAAGAGAAAAAGTTTTAAAACATACTATTATTTGTCTCTTTCTCCCATCTAGCAAAGTGAATATGCTATTTGCTGAAGTGTTGGTATGAAAAGGTCATTGAACCATGTTTATTAAAGATGGGCTTTACCTATGATAGATGTAGTTTGCTTATGAACTTGAATAACATCTGTTTTCTATACTTCTGAATAAGAGTTAATTTACTTAGGTAGGCTGTGGAAAATTCCAGCTACCACTGTTGAACTAAGTATGCTGTACCTTTTTGAACGTTCTACACTAACTGTGGTTTTGAGGTAAACGTTCTACACTAGCTGTGGTTTTGAGGTAAACATTCTACACTAGCTGTGGTTTTGAGGTAAAGCATTCTTTTCTGAGGTAAATTGTGATCCTAGATGTTTTTCATAGCCAACTGTCAACTGTCAGAAATGTAACAAAAGCTATTTTGGCTAGTAACAGGAAAGTATAAAAGTTGATGTCAGTAAACAAGCTGATCAGATTGAGATCATCTTGGCCAACATGCTACTGTAATCTGGTTAGCATTTAATAAAGGAAATTTTCATCACCTGAGGCAGATGTGACTCGCTTGAATTTTTTCTTCTGACATTTTGGTCCTTCGGACCGGAAACCTCTACGAAGATATGGATCAGACAGACAGAGAGACCGAAAAACCTGTGCAGGTGAGGGTTTCTCATCTTAAGATTCCCTCGACGGAAACCCTCCGACTGATTTGTCGTTGGAAAGAGGCCGGCCGCTCTCTGATCCCTATCTGAGGGACAGTTTCCGAACCAAAAGAGGAAACGGAGTCTCATCTGGTTCAGGTAGGATGAAAAATACCTTTTCTTTCTTTTAATTTAATTTAACCTTGTCGACAGGGGTTTTATTTTTAGTTAAGGGTGGGCAGGAATAATTGTTAAGATTATTTTGTTAGGATTACCTGTTATTTTCTTAGGATTACCTGTTATTTTCTTAGGATCCCCGTTAAGATAGCCCCATTTTGTAATAAGCCCTGTAAAAATAATTTTGATGCAGTTCTAAAATATACAGTCCTAAAATAAGAAATCTAGAAAAACATGGGTTCAAGTTGCTGCAAGTGTGAGAGTGATGCCTGTTTAAATGTTAATGCTAAGTATAAACAAAAATAATGTTAAATTTTTGAGAAAGTGGAAGTTGAAATATGATTTTGATGGTACACTGAATAAGAATGCCTGTGCAAAATTGGTTAGAGATTTGAAAAGAGATGCAGGAACTAGAACTAAAAAGCAGAGACAATTGGGATTTCCCCAAGCACAAAAATGGTTAGAAGAAGCAAATAAATGAGCTATAAAAGAAAAACAGTGTCAGGAAAAAGAGAAAATAGATCAAAAGGGATCACTGGTGCAAAGTGGAAAAGTAGCTTTATTTTTAGATGAGGAGGATGAGCATACAGTTTGTGCAGTACAAAGGCAGGCAACTGCCCCATCGTATGGTGAAATTGCTGCTGCCATACCAGGGGAACCTCCTCAATATCAGTCTGAAGATGTGGGATCTGTACAGCAGGGTGGGTTACTAGCTACTCAAGGAAATGTTGTGACCCCTCCAATTTACCCACAAATTCCCGTAGTACCTAAGGTTGCTTTGCAACAGGTAGACCAACCTATGCAGTTAAGGTCAGGACCAGCAGGGCAGGGACATTGGGCTATTAAACTTTCTGACCATTCAGAAGCTCTTCCCTTAATACAAGTTGCAAACCCACAAGCAGGAGATGTTGGACAAGAACCAACTATTTTAGTTTATCGTCCCTGGGCTAGAGAGGATATAAAACGAGCTACGGATGGTATTCCTCATCCCAAGGTTAATTTTCAAAAGTTTTCTGAGGACATAGTTGGTATGCGTTTAAGTTATCATCTAAATGGTTTAGAAGTAGAACAAGTAGTGCGACAAATCTTAGGTCCAGATTGGCACTTAGTTTGTGGTACTTGGACATGTAAGGCAGATGACGGCACTACATTAAAGCATAATTCTGGGGTGTTAGACACACGAGTCACTGATCTGTTAAAGAGAATTTCTGATAAGTGGCGTCCAAGAGCAGATTGGACAGTAATAAATCAGTGCATCCAAAATGATGATGAATCTGTAGATCATTATATTGTAAGGCTGATGGAAGTGTTCAATAACCATTGTGGAATGACAATTCCGCAGGATCAGACTAATGATAGTCCGTATGAACAGCAATTGAAAAATGCTTTTCTTAAAGGTTGTAAGGCTCCGATAAGTAGTTTTATAACTAAGCACATGGTAGATCACAGAACATGTAGACTGCAACCTTTGTTTGAATATGTACGGCATGCTGAGCGACATTTTAATCTAAAAAAGAAAAAGAAAGTACAAGTGTTGGCAGTAGGGGATGATGGTGGTATATTCTTAGTACAGGACCAAAGGGGGCAAGGGTGCCGTGGTGGCGTAAAAAAACATGGGGGCCCACAATGGGACACGTTAAATGAACCGGGTGGACATTCAGCCTATAGGGAAAGGTTAAAACGAGGAGAATGTTTTAAATGCTGTAGACGTGGGCACTTCGCTGCCGACTATGAAGAGTGGCAACATCCCTCACAGCTTACGAACAAGGGCTCTGCCTGACTATATGATAGTAAAGAAAGGCGCCATCTTCATTATGGGGATAATGAAGAGGCAGACACTCTCTACGATGAATGTCAGAAACACTCTAATGGAAGGGCAGGATTGTGACTGTGAAGTCATAAACCTGGGAAATTTGGGTATTGCTATGCATCTAGATCAGAAAACCCATGATAGAGTTTTTGGTTGAGGGACAAAAAGTGGAGTTTTTATGTGATTCAGGTGCATCGTCTACACTTCTGGGTCCAGCAGTTCTGCCTCCGAACTGCGAAACAGATGAGTTTGTCCTTGTAAAAGAGGCAAACGGGAAAATTTATAAGGAACCACTGTCTCATCCTCTACTGTTCACTGATCCGCAAACAAACCAAACTGTTAGGTGTAGGGTAATTATATCAAAAGTTTGTCCAGTTAATTTGCTGGGAAGAGATTTGATGCATGTGTTTGGAATAGCGGCAATTCCCACACCTAAAGGTATTGAGGCAAAAAGGTTAGCGGATGGCTTAGTAGTACAGGGAGTACAAGACTTGTTTTACTGGTATAGCCTAGACTTGATTTCAGACGGCCCGGGGAGGGTTGATACAGAGTTGATCAATCTAGCTCTAAATAAATCTAGGAGTGGGTCACCGCAGGTTGCGGCACACTTACATTGTACAATGTTCTATAAGGCCCCTGGTCCGGATAAAGAATTTGAAAAAGAATTCTTTAAGCACAAGTGTGCAAGGATAATTTTGAATGATATGTTTTGGGATATGCAAGGTAATACAGTAGTAACCTGTACTTTGACTAAGGAAATGAGTTCTTTATATCGCTCAAGTTATAGACCACATGTTTCAGTTACTAAAGCAGTGGGGACACATTGGGTAGATTTGGCGAAAAAGGTGACGATTTTGGACACAATGTCTGAAAGTCAATTGAAAGATCAACAGATCCAGGTACAAAGATTAAATTGGGTGACTTGGGCACGACCAAGTGTCCACTTATCATAGGTTCATAGGTTGGTACTAGGCTATCAGCCCTAGGGCCTATACAAGCCTAGCCATAATAATTCCCTGGCTATTTCTTCCCACATTATTTACTTTTTTGACCCCCTGTCTAGCAGGGCGCAGGCTGACTGATCCTGGTGAATTTCCTTTCTCCATCCCAATCCAATGGTTCCTCTTTCCTCTTGAAGAAAGAGGCACTGTGCTTGACATGTAGGCACAATCTAATCTAGAGGAGTCTGAGTCTCTGAAACTCATCCTCTATCTGTAGCATGTTTTTTTGAAACTTCAGGGATGACAAAGTAGAAGTGGCATGACAAATCCTCCTAACTCAAGAGGAAGATAGTGCGTTAAGTGCCTTGCCTATAGAGTTATGGTCAAAAGGTAAAGGAGATGTAGGATTAATGAAAACAGCAGGTGAAGTTTGTAAAACTGCAAAGTCAGGTTTTAGACCTTGTAAGCACCAATACCCACTAAGTAAGCAAGCGGAGGAAGGAATTAAGCCAGTTATCGAGCAGCTAAAACAGGCAGGAATTCTTGTTGAATGCCCAGATTCACCCTGCAATACTCCGTTGTTTCCTGTAAAGAAACCGGATGGGTCATGGAGGTTGGTTCAGGATTTACAAGCAGTTAATTCAGCTGTGATCCCAAGAGCACCGGTGGTCCCTGACCCCTATACATTACTTAATGATTTACTACCTCAGCACAGATATTTTTCTGTCATAGATATAAGCAATGCCTTTTTCTCCATACCACTACATAAGGAGAGTAGATTTTGGTTTGCATTCACTTTCCAAGGTAAAAGATACACATACACCAGATTGCCACAGGGTTATTGTGAGAGTCTGACAATATTCGCACAAGAAATGGCTGCGAATTTAGCTCAGTTTGTTCCCCCAGAGGGAAGCCAGGTTCTGTTGTACGTAGATGATATTTTATTGGCCTCACCCACGCAGGAGAGTTGTAAAAAGGATACCCTAGCCCTTCTTAGATTTTTAGCTGAGCAAGGACATAAAGTAAATAAAGAAAAGTTACAGTTGGGGAAAGCACAAGTAAAGTACTTGGGTTATTTAATCTCACAGGAAGGTAGACAATTGGAAAATAAAAGAAAACAAGCAATTCTTGAGGCACCTATGCCTACGACTAAGCAGGAGATGATGTCGTTTTTAGGTGTGACTAATTTTTGTAGAAGTTGGATTCCTAACTATGCTGAGGAAGTAGGGCCATTGACCGCACTGATCTATGACACTCCCATGGCAGCTAAAAGTAATATACAGTGGACAGATAAGGCAATACAAGCATTTAATAGAATTAAGCAATTGATTGCAGGATCCTCTGTTTTGGGTTTTCCGAACTATTCTAAGCAGTTTGTACAAATGGTTGATTGTAAGGGAGGATATATGACTTCAGTTCTGGTACAAGTACATGGGGATAAACAGAGAACGATAGCTTTTTATTCCTCCAGATTAGATCCTGTTGCAAGGGCATTGCCGCATTGTGTTCAAGCTGTAGTGGCAGCCGCCATGGCAGTGCAAGCCTCAGCATCATTAGTTTTGTTTCACCCATTAAAATTGCGAGTTCCACATTCAGTAGCTACCATACTTTTGCAAGATAAGATAACCTTTTTATCTCCTAGTCGACATTTGTCATGTATGACAGTGCTGCTGACACAGCCACATATGACCATAAAATGATGTACTACTCTTAATCCGGCGACACTTTTGCCGACTCCAGAAGAAGGTACTCCACACGTTTGTTTAGAGAGCATTCATGACAAAGTACTTCCCCGACCAGATTTAACGGATATTCCATTGGTAAATTCTGATCTCGTTTTGTTTGTGGATGGTTCAGCAAAGAAGGACACTGTAGGAAAAACACTAGTAGGGTATGCTGTCACCACAGAAACTGAAGTTTTGAAAGCAAAAGAATTGTCAAATATTTATTCTGCCCAAGCAGCTGAGTTAGTGGCTTTGACTCGAGCTTGTACCTTAGGGGAGGGTAAAAAAGTGACAATTTATACAGATAGTCAATATGCTTTCTCTACTGTACATGTTTTTGCTCAACAATGAAAGAATAGGGAAATGGTTACAGCGACAGGCAAACCAATAAGCCACAGAGATTTGATTTTACAGTTGTTAGATGTAGTGCAATTACCACTTCAGATAGCGATATGTAAATGTTCCGCACATACTAACAAAAAGATCCTGTCTCCAGGGAAATGCCCTTGCTGATATGGCTGCAAAAAAGGCAGCTCAAGAAAATGATTTGCTTTTACATGACAATGATTTAGAGCCCGGACACCTCTTAGACTTACAGACACTAAAAGTAATGCAAACATTGACAACACAGAAAAATGTCGTTGGGTAAAATATGGTATTACTCAACAGGATGGGTTGTATAGGGCATCAGATGGCAAAATGGTATTACCCTCAAACCTTTTTAGGTATGCCGCATTGGTTAACCATGGACCTGCCCATGTAGGAGTACAGACAATGGTTCAAATAGTGTCTAAGGTGTTTTGGTGTAAAGGATTTTCAACTTATGCAAAGCAATTCTGTTTATCTTGTTTATTATGTGCAAAGTATCATGCTCAGGGGGGAGTTAAGAAATCTCAGCAGGCATTCCCTACCCCTCCTTATCCATTCCACACACTCTGTATGGACTTTATTGAGTTGACACCCTCAGAGGGAAAAAAGTTTTGTCTAGTCATAATTGATGCTTTTTCTAAGTGGGTAGAAGCTTTTCCAGTAAAGCATCCTGATGCACACACAGTAGCAAAGCTTTTGACAACAGAAATAATTCCCCGATTTGGCCTTCCAAGGAGCATTTATAGTGATAATGGGTCTCATTTTGTAAACCAGATTGTGCAGAAGTTGGGTCAAGTGTTTCAAATTGATCTCAAACACCATTGTGCTTACCATCCGCAGTCAGCTGGACTGGTGGAATGACACAATGGTGTCCTGAAGAGTAAGCTCCGCAAACTGATGGCAGAAACGCATAGATCCTGGAGTGCGTGCCTTCCATTGGTACTCCTGTACATGCGAATCTCACCCTCCTACAAAGGACTTACACCATTTGAACTTTTGTTTGGGAGACCATATTACGTCCTGCAGTGGCAAGGATTGTTGCCAGCGGAACGTGAGGGGGGTGAGGATCTGGCGGATTATATGAAGAAGCTGCTAAATGTCAAGTCTCTTGTAACCAATGACTCCTTTGCAGATTCCAGAAGTGAAACCTTGTTAAGCGTGGCACCCGGAGACTGGGTGTGGATCCATTGTGAAGAGAAAGCACTGGTCATCCCCCAGGTGGGAAGGCCCATGTCAAGTACTTATTTCGACACCTACGGCTGTAAAGATTGCTGAGAGGACTTCATGGATTCATATCACCCACTGTAAAAAAACTTAAGACTTTTCCTTCTACCATTGATGTTGGTCAGACTCCACGGACCCCTGAACGCAAAGTCTGACTACAAAGGAAGGAAGGCCATGTTCAACTGGTACTTGAACTGTTACATGATGATGATTTTGGTGGCGAAAGTAAATATGTCCATACGAGAAGGAACAGTTGTGAGAGAAAAAGGAATGGTGGTGCTGCAAGCACAAAGAGGTGTTACTACTGTGTTCAAGGTAAAACTTTGTGAAGGAATTTTGGACTGTGCTAAATGGAACAATGATAATTTCTTGACTCGTGCAAAATATTTGTGCAATAGAGACTGTGCGTCCTGGTCAAATGTTTGGTGGTCAACAGATGTAAATGGATGGGAAACAAGTGGTGCAGTGATACCAGAGAAAGATAAAAGCAGGCAACAAAGAATAAAAATTGTGCATTTCCAAGGTACTGAAGTACTTACTATAACCATCGTGTCACCACAAGAAAGTGATTCAGGAGTTTATGGAATTGGAATGTCCCTTCCAACTAGAACTGAACCTTTGGGGACTTTCCAACTTAAAGTGCAAAGCCTTAAAAATGCAACAAGTAAAGCAGATTTTGCCTTCACAGAGGAAGAACAGTTGTTACTCGAGACGGGATTTGTACACCATAATAAATGGTTATCTTGGGTTAGATATAGTACCCGAGAAGTACATCGTGAGAACTGTATTTCTTGTGCTGAAGGTAAACAGCAATTAGCGACAGTCCTATTGATGCAAGCTGAAGGTAACCTAACGTGTTTGTTGAAATTGTTCTTCAACAAAACTGAAGATAAATGCAAAAATGAAACTCAGCGTTTTCCAGTCATAAGCAAAGTTGAGAAACCGCCTACAGCGATTCCCTATCCAGGTTCATATATGTGCACTTCCAGAGATGGCACAGGAAAGAATTATGGCAATATGGGACAGAATTATTGCAATGTTACTGTGAATGGCAATGGAAATCCATTTCTGGAAAACCAAACTCACAGTTTAGCAGATGTTTGGTGGTTATGTGGAAACAACAAACTCAGATCAAGGCTTACGATTCCCTGGAAGGAAACTTGTGCACTTGCAAAGTTAATTCTGCCATTCTACATTTTCCCAGTTCCAGCAAGCAATTTCGTAAGAGAACCTGAAATAAAGCAGAAGTGGTTGAATAAGAGGAAAAGAGGCACCGAAGAAATCCTTCGACAGTGGTGTCTACATCGATAGCATTGGCGTACCAAGAGGCGTGCCTGATGAATACAAAGCAATAAACCAAATAGCGGCTGGTTTTGCATCCATCTTTGTCTGGATTCAACCCAATAAGAATGTGGACTGGATCAACTACATTTACTATAACCAGCAGCGTTTTGTGAACTGTACCAAAGATGCATTAAAAGGTATTGCTGAACAACTGGAGGCCACTTCGCAGGTGGCATGGCAGAATCGAATTGCTTTGGATATGCTCCTGGCCAAAGAAGGAGGAGTTTGCAAGATGTTTGGGACTTTCTGTTGTACATATATTACGAATAACACTGCCCCTGATGGGAGCATCATTCGAGCTTTGAAAGGTTTGGAAATGTTATCCGAAGAATTGGCAGAGAACTCTGGGGTAAGTAATCCCTATACAGACTTTCTACAAGCATGGTTTGGAAAATGGAGTCATCTCATCAGCAGTTTCCTGGTGTCCATTGGAGTCGCTGTGGCTATTGTGGTGATATGTGGTTGCTGTTGTATACCCTGTATCAGAGGTCTTCTACAAAGACTGGTTGATACTGCTGTTATGAAAACGATGTACCAGCAGTTGCAACAGACTGGTGAAAGTGAATACATTGAAATGTGACTTTTGCAAATGTTTTGAAGTTTAAAAGTTTGTCTTGCAAACGAAGTAATGTATGCAAAGAAAAACTTTTACCATATATTGCTGAAATAAAAAGACAAATAAAAGTGTTTTGAGGGGGGAAATGTTAAGAGAAACAGTTTTAAAACATACTATTATTTGTCTCTTTCTCCCATCTAGCAAAATGAATATGCTATTTGCTGAAGTGTTGGTAAGAAAAGGTCATTGAACCATGTTTATTAAAGATGGGCTTTACCTATGATAGATGTAGTTTGCATATGAACTTGAATAACATCTGTTTTCTATACTTCTGAATAAGAGTTAATTTACTTAGGTAGGCTGTGGAAAATTCCAGCTACCACTGTTGAACTAAGTATGCTGTACCTTTTTGAACGTTCTACACTAACTGTGGTTTTGAGGTAAACGTTCTACACTAGCTGTGGTTTTGAGGTAAACATTCTACACTAGCTGTGGTTTTGAGGTAAAGCATTCTTTTCTGAGGTAAATTGTGATCCTAGATGTTTTTCATAGCAAACTGTCAACTGTCAGAAATGTAACAAAAGCTATTTTGGCTAGTAACAGGAAAGTATAAAAGTTGATGTCAGTAAACAAGCTGATCAGATTGAGATCATCTTGGCCAACATGCTGCTGTAATCTGGTTAGCAGTTAATAAAGGAAATTTTCATCACCTGAGGCAGATGTGACTCGCTTGAATTTTTTCTTCTGACATTTTGGTTTTTCGGACCGGAAACCTCTACAAAGACACGGATCAGACAGACAGAGAGACCGAAAAACCTGTGCAGGTGAGGGTTTCTCATCTTAAGATTCCCTCGACGGAAAGCCCTCCGACTGATTTGTCATTGGAAAGAGGCCGGCCGCTCTCTGATCCCTATCTGAGGGACGGTTTCCGAACCAAAAGGGGAAACGGAGTCTCATCTGGTTCAGGTAGGATGAAAAATACCTTTTTTTTCTTTTAATTTAATTTAACCTTGTCGACAGGGGGTTTATTTTTAGTTAAGGGTGGGCAGGAATAATTGTTAAGATTATTTTGTTAGGATTACTTGTTATTTTGTTAGGATTACCTGTTATTTTGTTAGGATCCCCGTTAAGATAGCCCCATTTTGTAATAAGCCCTGTAAAAATAATTTTGATGCAGTCCTAAAATATACAGTTCTAAAATAAGAAATCTGGAAAAACATGGGTTCAAGTTGCTGCAAGTGTGAGAGTGATGCCTGTTTAAATGTTAATGTTAAGTATAAACAAAAATAATTTTAAATTTTTGAGAAAGTGGAAGTTGAAATATGATTTTGATGGTACACTGAATAAGAATGCCTGTGCAAAATTGGTTAGAGATTTGAAAAGAGATGCAGGAACTAGAACTAAAAAGCAGAGACAATTGGGATTTCCCCAAGCACAAAAATGGTTAGAAGAAGCAAATAAATGAGCTATAAAAGAAAAACAGTGTCAGGAAAAAGAGAAAATAGATCAAAAGGGATCACTGGTGCCAAGTGGAAAAGTAGCTTTATTTTTAGATAAGGAGGATGAGCATACAGTTTGTGCAGTACAAAGGCAGGCAACTGCCCCACCATATGGTGAAATTGCTGCTGCCATACCGGGGGAACCTCCTCAATATCATTCTGAAGATGTGGGATCTGTACAGCAGGGTGGGTTACTAGCTGCCCAAGGAAATGTTGTGACCCCTTCAATTTACTCACAAATTCCCGTAGTTCCTAAGGTTGCTTTGCAACAGGTAGACCAACCTATGCAGTTAAGATCAGGACCAGCAGGGCAGGGACGTTGGGCTATTAAACTTTCTGACCATTCAGAAACTCTTCCCTTAATACAAGTTGCAAACCCACAAGCAGGAGATGTTGGACAAGAACCAACTATTTTAGTTTATCGTCCCTGGGCTAGAGAGGATATAAAACGAGCTACGGATGGTATTCCTCATCCCAAGGTTAATTTTCAAAAGTTTTCTGAGGACATAGTTGGTATGCGTTTAAGTTATCATCTAAATGGTTTAGAAGTAGAACAAGTAGTGCTACAAATCTTAGGTCCAGATTGGCACTTAGTTTGTGGTACTTGGACATGTAAGGCAGATGACGGCACTACATTAAAGCATAATTCTGGGGTGTTAGACACACGAGTCACTGATCTGTTAAAGAGAATTTCTGATAAGTGGCGTCCAAGAGCAGATTGGACAGTAATAAATCAGTGCATCCAAAATGATGATGAATCTGTAGATCATTATATTGTAAGGCTGACAGAAGTGTTTAATAACCATTGTGGAATGACAATTCCGCAGGATCAGACTAAT
This sequence comes from Protopterus annectens, assembly GCF_019279795.1. Taxonomy (NCBI): domain Eukaryota; kingdom Metazoa; phylum Chordata; order Ceratodontiformes; family Protopteridae; genus Protopterus; species Protopterus annectens. Next base: position 152,659,014 of record NC_056736.1, on the reverse strand, counting down.
GATAGTCCGTATGAACAGCAATTGAAAAATGCTTTTCTTAAAGGTTGTAAGGCTCCGATAAGTAGTTTTATAACTAAGCACATGGTAGATCACAGAACATGTAGACTGCAACCTTTGTTTGAATATGCATGGCATGCTGAGCGACATTTTAATCTAAAAAAGAAAAAGAAAGTACAAGTGTTGGCAGTAGGGGATGATGATGGTATATTCTTAGTACAGGACCAAAGGGGGCAAGGGCGCCGTGGCAGCGTAAAAAAATGTGGGGGCCCGCAATGGGACACGTTAAATGAACCGGGTGGACATTCAGCCTATAGGGAAAGGTTAAAATGTGGAGAATGTTTTAAATGCGGTAGACGTGGGCACTTCGCTGCCGACTATGAAGAGTGGCAACATCCCCCACAGCTTACGAACAAGGGCTCCACATGACTATATGATAGTAAAGAAAGGCGCCATCTTCATTATGGGGGTAATGAAGAGGCAGACACTCTCTACGATGAATGTCAGAAACACTCTAATGGAAGGGTGGGATTGTGACTGTGAAGTCATAAACCTGGCAAATTTGGGTATTGCTATGCATCTAGATCAGAAAACCCATGATAGAGTTTTTGGTTGCGGGACAAAAAGTGGAGTTTTTATGTGATTCAGGTGCATCATGTACACTTTTGGGTCCAGCAGTTCTGCCTCCGAACTGCGAAACAGATGAGTTTGTCCTTGTAAAAGCGGCAAACGGGAAAATTTATAAGGAACCACTGTCTCATCCTCTACTGTTCACTGATCCACAAACAAACCAAACTGTTAGGTGTAGGGTAATTATATCAAAAGTTTGTCCAGTTAATTTGCTGGGAAGAGATTTGATGCATGTGTTTGGAATAGCGGCAATTCCCACACCTAAAGGTATTGAGGCAAAAAGGTTAGCGGATGGCTTAGTAGTACAGGGAGTACAAAACTTGTTTTACTGGTATAGCCTAGACTTGATTTCAGACGGCCCGGGGAGGGTTGATACAGAGTTGATCAATCTAGCTCTAAATAAATCTAGGAGTGGGTCACCGCAGGTTGCGGCACACTTACATTGTACAATGTTCTATAAGGCCCCTAGTCCGGATAAAGAATTTGAAAAAGAATTCTTTAAGCACGTGTGCAAGGATAATTTTGAATGATATGTTTTGGGATATGCAAGGTAATACAGTAGTAACCTGTACTTTGACTAAGGAAATGAGTTCTTTATATCGCTCAAGTTATAGACCACATGTTTCAGTTACTAAAGCAGTGGGGACACATTGGGTAGATTTGGCGAAAAAGGTGACGATTTGGGACACAATGTCTGAAAGTCAATTGAAAGATCAACAGATCCAGGTACAAAGATTAAATTGGGTGACTTGGGCACTATCAAGTGTCCACTTCAGGGATGACAAAGTAGAAGTGGCATGACAAATCCTCCTAACTCAAGAGAAAGATAGTGCGTTAAGTGCCTTGCCTATAGAGTTATGGTCAAAAGGTAAAGGAGATGTAGGATTAATGAAAACAGCAGGTGAAGTTTGTATAACTGCAAAGTCAGGTTTTAGACCTCGTAAGCACCAATACCCACTAAGTAAGCAAGCGGAGGAAGGAATTAAGCCAGTTATCGAGCAGCTAAAACCAGGAATTCTTGTTGAATGCCCAGATTCACCCTGCAATACTCCGTTGTTTCCTGTAAAGAAACCGAATGGGTCATGGAGGTTGGTTCAGGATTTACAAGCAGTTAATTCAGCTGTGATCCCAAGAGCACCGGTGGTCCCTGACCCCTATACATTACTTAATGATTTACTACCTCAGCACAGATATTTTTCTGTCATAGATATAAGCAATGCCTTTTTCTCCATACCACTACATAAGGAGAGTAGATTTTGGTTTGCATTCACTTTCCAAGGTAAAAGATACACATACACCAGATTGCCACAGGGTTATTGTGAGAGTCTGACAATATTCGCACAAGAAATGGCTGCGAATTTAGCTCAGTTTGTTCCCCCAGAGGGAAGCCAGGTTCTGTTGTACGTAGATGATATTTTATTGGCCTCACCCACGCAGGAGAGTTGTAAAAAGGATACCCTAGCCCTTCTTAGTTTTTTAGCTGAGCAAGGACATAAAGTAAATAAAGAAAAGTTACAGTTGGGGAAAGCACAAGTAAAGTACTTGGGTTATTTAATCTCGCAGGAAGGTAGACAATTGGAAAATAAAAGAAAACAAGCAATTCTTGAGGCACCTATGCCTACGACTAAGCGGGAGATGATGTCGTTTTTAGGTGTGACTAATTTTTGTAGAAGTTGGATTCCTAACTATGCTGAGGAAGTAGGGCCATTGACCGCACTGATCTATGACACTACCATGGCAGCTAAAAGTAATATACAGTGGACAGATAAGGCAATACAAGCATTTAATAGAATTAAGCAATTGATTGCAGGATCCTCTGTTTTGGGTTTTCCGAACTATTCTAAGCAGTTTGTACAAATGGTTGATTGTAAGGGAGGATATATGACTTCGGTTCTGGTACAAGTACATGGGGATAAACAGAGACCGATAGCTTTTTATTCCTCCAGATTAGATCCTGTTGCAAGGGCATTGCCGCATTGTGTTCAAGCTGTAGTGGCAGCCGCCATGGCAGTGCAAGCCTCAGCATCATTAGTTTTGTTTCACCCATTAAAATTGCGAGTTCCACATTCAGTAGCTACCATACTTTTGCAAGATAAGATAACCTTTTTATCTCCTAGTCGACATTTGTCATGTATGACAGTGCTGCTGACACAGCCACATATGACCATAAAATGATGTACTACTCTTAATCCGGCGACACTTTTGCCGACTCCAGAAGAAGGTACTCCACACGTTTGTTTAGAGAGCATTCATGACAAAGTACTTCCCCGACCAGATTTAACGGATATTCCATTGGTAAATTCTGATCTCGTTTTGTTTGTGGATGGTTCAGCAAAGAAGGACACTGTAGGAAAAACACTAGTAGGGTATGCTGTCACCACAGAAACTGAAGTTTTGAAAGCAAAAGAATTGTCAAATATTTATTCTGCCCAAGCAGCTGAGTTAGTGGCTTTGACTCGAGCTTGTACCTTAGGGGAGGGTAAAAAAGTGACAATTTATACAGATAGTCAATATGCTTTCTCTACTGTACATGTTTTTGCTCAACAATGAAAGAATAGGGAAATGGTTACAGCGACAGGCAAACCAATAAGCCACAGAGATTTGATTTTACAGTTGTTAGATGTAGTGCAATTACCACTTCAGACAGCGATATGTAAATGTTCCGCACATACTAACAAAAAAGATCCTGTCTCCAGGGGAAATGCCCTTGCTGATATGGCTGCAATAAAGGCAGCTCAAGAAAATGATTTGCTTTTACATGACAATGATTTAGAGCCCGGACACCTCTTAGACTTACAGACACTAAAAGTAATGCAAACATTGACAACACAGAAAAATGTCGTTGGGTAAAATATGGTATTACTCAACAGGATGGGTTGTATAGGGCATCAGATGGCAAAATGGTATTACCCTCAAACCTTTTTAGGTATGCCGCATTGGTTAACCATGGACCTGCCCATGTAGGAGTACAGACAATGGTTCAAATAGTGTCTAAGGTGTTTTGGTGTAAAGGATTTTCAACTTATGCAAAGCAATTCTGTTTATCTTGTTTATTATGTGCAAAGTATCATGCTCAGGGGGGAGTTAAGAAATCTCAGCAGGCATTCCCTACCCCTCCCTATCCATTCCACACACTCTGTATGGACTTTATTGAGTTGACACCCTCAGAGGGAAAAAAAGTTTTGTCTAGTCATAATTGATGCTTTTTCTAAGTGGGTAGAAGCTTTTCCAGTAAAGCATCCTGATGCACACACAGTAGCAAAGCTTTTGACAACAGAAATAATTCCCCGATTTGGCCTTCCAAGGTGCATTTATAGTGATAATGGGTCTCATTTTGTAAACCAGATTGTGCAGAAGTTGGGTCAAGTGTTTCAAATTGATCTCAAACACCATTGTGCTTACCATCCGCAGTCAGCTGGACTGGTGGAATGACACAATGGTGTCCTGAAGAGTAAGCTCCGCAAACTGATGGCAGAAACGCATAGATCCTGGAGTGCGTGCCTTCCATTGGTACTCCTGTACATGCGAATCTCACCCTCCTACAAAGGACTTACACCATTTGAACTTTTGTTTGGGAGACCATATTACGTCCCGCAGTGGCAAGGATTGTTGCCAGCGGAACGTGAGGGGGGTGAGGATCTGGCGGATTATATGAAGAAGCTGCTAAATGTCAAGTCTCTTGTAACCAATGACTCCTTTGCAGATTCCAGAAGTGAAACCTTGTTAAGCGTGGCACCCGGAGACTGGGTGTGGATCCGAATTGTGAAGAGAAAGAACTGGTCATCCCCCAGGTGGGAAGGCCCATGTCAAGTACTTATTTCGACACCTACGGCTGTAAAGATTGCTGAGAGGACTTCATGGATTCATATCACCCACTGTAAAAAAACTTAAGACTTTTCCTTCTACCATTGATGTTGGTCAGACTCCACCGGACCCCTGAACGCAAAGTCTGACTACAAAGGAAGGAAGGCCATGTTCAACTGGTACTTGAACTGTTACATGATGATGATTTTGGTGGCGAAAGTAAATATGTCCATACGAGAAGGAACAGTTGTAAGAGAAAAAGGAATGGTGGTTCTGCAAGCGCAAACAGGTGTTACTACTGTGTTCAAGGTAAAACTTTGTGAAGGAATTTTGGACTGTGCTAAATGGAACAATGATAATTTCTTGACTCGTGCAAAATATTTGTGCAATAGAGACTGTGCGTCCTGGTCAAATGTTTGGTGGTCAACAGATGTAAATGGATGGGAAACAAGTGGTGCAGTGATACCAGAGAAAGATAAAAGCAGGCAACAAAGAATAAAAATTGCGCATTTCCAAGGTACTGAAGTACTTACTATAACCATCGTGTCACCACAAGAAAGTGATTCAGGAGCTTATAGAATCGGAGTGTCCCTTCCAACTAGAACTGATCCTTTGGGGACCCTCCAACTTAAAGTGCAAAGCCTTAAAAATGCAACAAGTAAAGCAGATTTTGCCTTCACAGAGGAAGAACAGTTGTTACTCGAGACGGGATTTGTACACCATAATGAATGGTTATCTTGGGTTAGATATAGTACCCGAGAAGTACATAGTGAAAACTGTGTTTCTTGTGCTGAAGGTAAACAGCAATTAGCGACAGTCCCATTTATGCAAGCTGAAGGTAACCTAACGTGTTTGTTGAAATTGTTCTTCAACAAAACCGAAGATAAATGCAAAAATGAAACTCAGCGTTTTCCAGTCATAAGCAAAGTTGAGAAACCGCCTTCAGCGATTCCCTATCCAGGTTCATATATGTGCATTTCCAGAGATGGCACAGGAAAGAATTATGGCAATATGGGACAGAATTATTGCAATGTTACTGTGAATGGCAATGGAAATCCATTTCTGGAAAACCAAACTCATAGTTTAGCAGATGTTTGGTGGTTATGTGGAGACAACAAACTCAGATCAAGGCTTACAATTCCCTGGAAAGGAACTTGTGCACTTTCAAAGTTAATTCTGCCATTCTACATTTTCCCAGTTCCAGCAAGCAATTTCGTGAGAGAACCTGAAATAAAGCAGAAGTGGTTGAATAAGAGGAAAAGAGAGGCACCGAAGAAATCCTTCGACAGCGGTGTCTACATCGATAGCATTGGCGTACCAAGAGGCGTGCCTGATGAATACAAAGCAATAAACCAAATAGCGGCTGGTTTTGCATCCATCTTTGTCTGGATTCAACCCAATAAGAATGTGGACTGGATCAACTACATTTACTATAACCAGCAGCGTTTTGTGAACTGTACCAAAGATGCATTAAAAGGTATTGCTGAACAACTGGAGGCCACTTCGCAGGTGGCATGGCAGAATCGAATTGCTTTGGATATGCTCCTGGCCAAAGAAGGAGGAGTTTGCAAGATGTTTGGGACTTTCTGTTGTACATATATTACGAATAACACTGCCCCTGATGGGAGCATCATTCGAGCTTTGAAAGGTTTGGAAATGTTATCCGAAGAATTGGCAGAGAACTCTGGGGTAAGTAATCCCTATACAGACTTTCTACAAGCATGGTTTGGAAAATGGAGTCATCTCATCAGCAGTTTCCTGGTGTCCATTGGAGTCGCTGTGGCTATTGTGGTGATATGTGGTTGCTGTTGTATACCCTGTATCAGAGGTCTTCTACAAAGACTGGTTGATACTGCTGTTATGAAAACGATGTACCAGCAGTTGCAACAGACTGGTGAAAGTGAATACATTGAAATGTGACTTTTGCAAATGTTTTGAAGTTTAAAAGTTTGTCTTGCAAATGAAGTAATGTATGCAAAGACAAACTTAGTTTTTACCATATATTGCTGAAATAAAAAGACAAATAAAAGTGTTTTGAGGGGGGAAATGTTAAGAGAAACAGTTTTAAAACATACTATTATTTGTCTCTTTCTCCCATCTAGCAAAATGAATATGCTATTTGCTGAAGTGTTGGTAAGAAAAGGTCATTGAACCATGTTTATTAAAGATGGGCTTTACCTATGATAGATGTAGTTTGCATATGAACTTGAATAACATCTGTTTTCTATACTTCTGAATAAGAGTTAATTTACTTAGGTAGGCTGTGGAAAATTCCAGCTACCACTGTTGAACTAAGTATGCTGTACCTTTTTGAACGTTCTACACTAACTGTGGTTTTGAGGTAAACGTTCTACACTAGCTGTGGTTTTGAGGTAAACATTCTACAGTAGCTGTGGTTTTGAGGTAAAGCATTCTTTTCTGAGGTAAATTGTGATCCTAGATGTTTTTCATAGCAAACTGTCAACTGTCAGAAATGTAACAAAAGCTATTTTGGCTAGTAACAGGAAAGTATAAAAGTTGATGTCAGTAAACAAGCTGATCAGATTGAGATCATCTTGGCCAACATGCTGCTGTAATCTGGTTAGCTGCAAATAAAGAAGTTTTTCATCACCTGAGGCAGATGTGACTCGCTTGAATTTTTTCTTCTGACATAAATCTTCAACATAATTCAGACAGCCAAAAATAACTGCAGAAGAAGGTGAAAAATCATGGATAGTTTAAAACATTAACTTAGATAGCAGAGCAGTGTTTGCAATAGTATGCATTAAAGACATCAGTACATTTTTCGGAATTCTCACTCCACCCCACAGCCTCTGCACAATAAACCTGGATAAAGTGAAAACCAAAAACATAGGCGTAGCATTAACAATGTGCTTATATAGTGCGTGACCCCACATTAAAAAAATCCCAGGCAAACATTGAACACTGCAACATTCTCACAGCCGCTAACTACTCTCCCACTAGGCTTTTTAAACATTGTACAGGCTCCATCAACCTCCGAATAGCATAATTCAAACAGCCAAAAATAACCGCAGAACAAGCTGTAACATCAGGGATAGTTAAATAGTACTATAAACCTAGACAGCAGAACAGGGTTTGGATTAGCATGCATTACGATATCAGTACATTCTGGGGAATCCCCCCCCCCGAGTCTTGGCACAATTTTGGATAAAGGGAAAACAAATAGGTGAAGCATTAACAATGTGCTAACACAGTCCTTGACCCCCAATTAAAAAAAAAAAAAAACTCCAGGGAAACAATGGACACTGCAACATTCTCACAGGCCCTAACCACACTACCAAACTTTCAGTACAATAACCATGGACAACAAAGTCATTACAACAAAGCATATCAAGGACAGTTAAACAGTACTATAAACATAGATGGCAGAACAGTGTTTGCATTACTATGCATTAAGATATCAGTACATTGTGTGGAACCCCCCCCCCCAGTCTCTGCACAATTTTGGATGAAGTGAAAACAAGCGTAGCATTAACAATGTGCTTATACAGTATGTGGCCCCACATAAAAAAAATTCCAGGCAAACACTGAACACTGTAACATTCACAGCCACTAACCACCATTCCAACATTAGCCATTTTAAACAATGTACGGGGCCACATCAACCTCCAAATAGCATAATTTAAACAGCCAAATTTAACTGCAGAACTAGCTGTAACATCAGGGATAGTTAAACAGTACAATAAACCTAGACAGCAGACAGCAGAACAGTGTTTGCATTAGCATGCATTAAGAAATGAGTACATTCTGCGGAATTCTCACCTCCCCCCCCACAGCTGATTCACTATAATCCTGGATAAAGTGAAAACCAAAAACATAGGTGTAGCAGTAACAATGTGCTTATACAGTGTGGCCCCATATTAAAAAAATTCCAGGAAAACATTAAACACTGCAACATTCTCACAGCCACTAACTACTCTCCCAACATTAGGCTTTCTAAGCCGAGTCCCGGCACAATTTTGGATGAAGTGAAAACAAAAGAGTGTAGCATTAACAATGTGCTTATACAGTCCGGGACCCCCCCATTAAAAAAACTCCAGGCAAACAATAAATACTGCAACATTCTCACAGGCCCTAACCACACTCCCAAACTTTCAATACAATAACTATGAACAACGAAAAAAATTGAATTCATTGCAACAAGGCACATCAAGGACAGTTAAACAGTACTATAAAGATAAATAGCAGAGCAGTGTTTGCATTACTATGCTTTAAGATATCAGTATATTCTGTGGAATTCTCACCCCCCCCCCAATCTCTACACAATTTTGAATGAAGTGAAAACAAGCGTAGCATTATCATTGTGCTTATACAGCATGTGGCCCCACATTAAATAAAAATTGCAGGCAAACACTAAACACTGCAACACTCACAGCCACTAACTACCCTCCCAACATTAGCCATTTTAAACAATGTACGGGCCCCATCAACCTCCAAATAGCATAATTCAAACAGCCAAATATAACTGCATAACTAGCTGTAACATCATGGATAGTTAAACAGTACTATAAACCTAGACAGAACAGTGTTTGTATTAGCATGCATTAAGATATCAGTACTGTCTGTGGAATTCTACCCCCCTCCACCACAGCTGATGCACAATAATCCTGGATAAAGTGAAAACCAAAAACATAGGCGTAGCAGTAACAATGTGCTTATACAGTATGTGATCCCCATTAAAAAAACTCCAGGCAAACATTGAACACTGCAACATTCTCACAGACCCTAACCAAACTCCCAAACTTTCAACACATTAACTACGGACAATAAAAAAATTGCAGTCATTGCATCGAGTAGACCATTGCGGTTATACACAATAGTAGCGTAACAGGGTTTGCATTAGTATACACTCAAGACATCTGTACCTTCAGCAACACTCACAACTGCTAACTACCCTCCCAACATTAGGCACTTTAAGCAATGTACAGGCCCCATCAACCTCCTAACCTCTCAGCATAATTCAAACAGCCAATAAACTGCAAAACAAGGTGTAACATCATGAATAGTGCAAAACAGTACTATAAACCTAGATAGCAGAACAGTGTTTGACAAACTTGTAAAAAACTCAAAACCTACTGCAAATTCAGCTGACAATCTACCAGCAAAATTTCAAAAAATAGCAGCTGAAGCCAGTTCTTATCCTGAATACTTAAAAGATCCATTACTGAGCAATACGTCCCAACCATCTGGAAAATATCATACATTATACCCTTGCACAACTGTGGAAACTTGACAGAACTTACAAATTATAGGTCAAGAGCAATTCTTTCCAAACTAGCTGAAATCCTAGAGGAATGCATTAATTCTCAACCAATAATTTACTTGCAAAATCTCAACACGGCTTCAGGCCTCATGCTGCAACTGCCCTCCTCAATTATACCAACACCATCAATTTACAAATGAAGGTAAAATAGGATCATCTGTCTATCTCAATTTGTTAAAGGCCTTTCTCAGAGTCTCTCAGCAAACTACTAACTACTCTCGCCAACCTTAATCGCATCTCCCTAGCCCTCCACTGGCTCCAAAGCTACCCAACAGGTCATAAACAGTCATAAAATGTCTCCAGGATCTACCTCCCTCTACTTCCATTCAGATTAGGTGTCTCACAAGGCTCCATCCTTGGTCCACTTCAGTTTAGTGGATTTATTATCGACCTCAATGCTGCCACATCCCTAGCACTCACAATCCAGTATGCTAACATGGATACAGTTGTGTCACATCTATCATGCAACAGGTCATGTCCCAAACCATGCTGAAAGAAGCTAATCTTCACCACTTACCCCATACGCCTAAGACTATCGACTTAGACAGCACCTCACAAGACTGCCCACCTATCCCTGCTCTAGCCAACTACAATATCCTTCTCTTTCCCATTATTTATCTCCCCTCCTTTTCATCACCCCTATTCCATTCCCTCTACCTTTTACATATACAGCATAGATACTGCCAAAAAAAAAAAAAAATAGAGCCAACTCTACCTCTATCCCCAAATAACTAACTTACACTCTATCCTAACCAACGGGCAGTCAAAATTAAATGAATATTACATTTCAAATTCCCTTATATTGTCCCTCGTACAAACAGATAAACCGAACTTATTTTACATATTTCTAGCACTTGTGTACTAAGATAAGCATTTCTCCCTGAAAATGGGTTCTATCCCAGTCAGACTATCCAGTAAACAAATGTAAAGTAAGTAAAGTAAAACTGGTATAACCACAGCCCCTAACCCACAAATCCCCTTAGCACAACACGTCGCTACACAAAAGTAAAATAAAACTGGTACAAACACAGCCCCTCACCCCCATCCTGTTAGCACAAGAACTCTACATAAAAGTAAATTAAAACTGGTAAAACCAGTCCCCACCTCCCCAATCCTCATAGCACAAGAACACCATACAAATGAAATTAACTGGTAAAACCAGAGCCCCTCACACCCATCCTCTTACCACCAGAGCACTACACAAACATAAAATAAAACTGGTACAACCACAGCCTCACCCCCCCCCACTCTCTTAGCAGAAAAACTCTACACAAAACCAAAATAAAACTGGTACAACCACAACCCTCCCATCCTCTTAGCACAAAAACTCTACACAAAACCAAAATAAAACTAGTACAACTACAAACCCTTACCCCCTCAAACCTCTTAGCACAAGAAATATGCACAAAAAAAACAATCACCCCCCACAAAAAACGAAGTTTAAACTAAACCCAAAAACTTACCTTTTATGCTTTCTACAGAAGGCTGCTTCCAATACTCTGCTTCCTCATCACGTCTGAAGACTCAGTTGCTCTCCTTGCCTTCCTCAGAGTCAGACCTCTCAGTCCTTTTGAAATTACCCTTAAAAGGACAGTTTTCAGACCTCTTGAGAAATTATCCTTAGAAAGACAGTTGAAAAAAAGGGGGTCTAATCCAACAACCACAACCGCTGCAAAGGCTTGAATCCACCACTGATCCATTCTCTGATGTAGTCCGTCCTCACGCTGGTCCAAACCCAGCTCAATCTCTGCACGCTGCTACTGTTAAGGAACACACTGTTTAAAAACAAGAGAAGTGATCTTATTAGCTGCAGGTGCCTTTTTAAAGGCAGTTTGTGCAGGAAGTGATTTGCAAGGACCAATCAGGTCCTTGCTTCATCACTTCCTACTTTAAAAAATGAAAAAAAACAAGAACTTAGTTTGCAGGCTGCTGCAGCCAGTCAGATCCCTTGTTTCAGTGAGCGGACCTGATTGAGTGCAACCTGCCAGCGAATAAAAAAAAAAATGGAAACAATTCCTATTTTCATGGTCACAGCAAGGAACTATGTGGACATCCATGAGGAGCTGAGCTGAAGAACAGTAACAGTTGGAGCAACCCGTGGCTGCTAGATGGGGGCCCTCATTCATGGGGAGGTAATCAGTGGCATCCCGCGGCTGCAGGTTTCACAGTTGCCTAATGCGGGCTATATTAATTAAAACTGTTACTCATTAAAATTTACATTGTTTTGCTTTGATCTATTAAATGGAATATTTTCAGCATCATGATCTTCTTGTAAGAGAGCCCATGATTTATTATAAAGGGGTTTATGATGGCTGGATGAATGGGATGGATTATTTACTTTTTTATTTATTTTTGGTTTATACGTCTTCACTAATAACAAAGTAAAACACTCTTAATAGAATAATTAATGTCTATAACATTTTAACTGAGACTTCTCTTTTTCTTCTTTGTCTGTGTACACACTGTAACAATATTAGAGCAAAGTTTTCAAAGATATGATTTTGTTGAAAAGTTGTTATAAAGTCATGGCACCTTCACCTGCAGTTGGTGAAAGGAGCCAATGTCTGGCAATGAAGCATCTGAATGTAGACAGAAAATGACTTTAAACGGCTATGCAATTATTACATTATTGGTCTTACAGTAGTTTGGCATTACATCTTGCTTTGGAACTATGTATATTTCTTTGCTCAGAACATGTGCCTGTTGTTAAGATTATGCTGGCACAGCGTATGCTACAAATATATTTACAAAGAACATGCAGTCACAGTAATCGGTATTTCCCTGTCTCAAAACAACAAACTGTTTATTACTTCTGCTGGTAATGGACTTATGGACTATTTTTGCATTTAGCCTGCATATTGGTCTATCCATTGAACCATAGTAAGTAGTGTTTTGCCTAAATGTAGTATCGAATATCGTGATCTTCTAATTATTGCCGTACAGTTGCATCTCACCAACTGCAGATGAAGTGATGAAGTTCAGTGTACAAACATTTTGACGGTTGTCCAGGATGACCACTTTTCATTTATCAGGGTCATTATCCAATGCAGTTCCTTGTTATGATCAAGGCACTCTTACCATTGGCCTAAGCACCTTGATGTCCCAAAAGAAAATGGTAGATTACAATATCTGTTGTCACTTTTATGTGTTGCAGTTAGTGGCGTACCATAGGTTACATTGATGCTGACTTTTTCTGAACTTCTTGCAGGCTTCAGTATCATGTTGGTTTGCCCATTTCAAAATTCAGAGGTTCATAGGTTTACTAGGCTAATGAACAAAAAGGTCTTAATAAGCCTAGCCATGCATTCCAAATCTCTGACAAGTTCTTGTACCCTTGATAAGTGTAAGCAGGGGCTTGGGAGGTGAAACATTTACAAAGCGCAGCCTGGGAGATGAACCATTTACAGGCTGCCTGTGTCCATTAGAGATATGGTGCCAAACCAGGGATGACTTTTCTGCTCCTCATCCAGTTGTCCAAGTTACACTTCAATTGGGGTAGGGAAGAACTCTGAGCACATGGATGGAAAGCCTGTGCCGAAGGGTCTATATTATGATGTTGAAAGAAGAGTTCACCGAACAAGTCTTTATCGATACTTAAATATCGACCTTTTGAAATGCTGAATGGTCACTTCAGCGAATTCTTTCTCCAAGGGAAAAAAATCACTTGACCATCATTGGGGATTTGCCCTTTTCCTCCTGTAGTGCAATCTCGGAGCTGGTATATTTAGTTAGGGGGGGTGAAGCCCCCCACTATGTAGGATTTGAAAGTTTGGTTTGTTTGTGTACGGCCAAGTGATTTTGTTCCCCCTGGGAAAAAATTTGCTGACGTGGCCAATTGGCATTTAAAAAGGTCAACATTTATGTGTCGATAAAGACCTGTTCGGTGAACTCGTCTTGCAACATTGTAATTTAGATCTGTTCCAAAGGAGTAGTGTCTGGGATACATACCTGTCTCTCCAGCAGGTCTGATTTATATCAGAGGCAAGGTTTAACTCTTTAGAAGAGGTAATTCTGGTCCTGTTTGTTTTGTGGATATGAAAGAGGTCCATCAGAGTACGTCTAAGGTGGTCTGCACAGGATACAATACGTTACTTATGCCTTGAAGTGGTCTGTATAAAACATGTTGCTTTCACTCTGTATTATTTTAGTGAGGAAATACTGTGGACATTCAAATTGTTGGGTATGCCTGTTTAGGTGCATACCAAAGGGGGCATTGTACTCGACAGGTCTAATGGAACAATGGTGGTTTATCTACCTTGGACCTAAATGCCATACCTTTGTTTATAAGTTGCAGAGCATAGTATGATTTCCTCACTACTGTAGACATGATGGTCAAAGGCTAGATTACTGTCTATGTGTGTTCACAAGTCCCTGATTACAGGGTTAACTCTCAGGGGTGCGTTATCAATAGGATATTTAACAGGGGTGGATGACTTCCTGAAGGATACTATTAAGCACTTCTTGGCAATTAATTTTAGTCCATGGCTCTGACACCAGTTGTTTGTCTGCATCAGCCCTTCCTGGAGAACTTTTGTTGTTATTTGTCTTTCAGCTTTTCCCGGTTAGGGGTCGCCACAGCGGAACTCCAGTCCACTAATGATTGGCAGTAGATTTTCATGAACGCCGAGGTGCCAGCTCGACGTTCAACCGTCAATGAAGGCACGCCCATTTACGCATGTCTTTCGAATGCCCATTAAACCGTGGGGAGGACATACACTATTGGGAGGCAATTAAAAGACAGCAGTTAATATGCAATCATCTGCAAATTTAGTCAGCCAGACGCCATTGAAATTGGCATATTTTACATCACAGGAATTTTCCCTGTCAAACATTTGCTGCTTGTGCAGTTATCCTGATTTATGAATATCTTCAGTTGTTGTTTGCAGGTGCTAAAGCAATTTTTTTATGTAATTGCATGAAGGTTTAAGTTTGAGTTGTGGATGTATTTTCGACAGAAAATTGTGTAATGCAAAATGCTGAGTAGTTCTTTTGAAAACTGCTGCCTACAAACCCAGCAGTAGTAGGTTTAGCTGCATTTTCCTTACATGGCCAGCTAGTGAAGCCCACTAACTCCACTGCCACCACTAATGCAATTGTTTGAAGTACTGACCACATACTGTATAACTAACTGCGTTTTGTCTATAAGGAGAAACATATGTATGTATATACTGTTCACTGTGACAGACTACAATAGCATTGTTGACTGATGAGCTGCCTCTTTCAGAGATGACCTTGGCTAGCAGTAATTGTTTTGCTAAATTATGAACTCAGACTGCTGAAACTAAGATTTTTTTTATTATTTATTTACATTTTTTTACTGGGACTACCGACTGGGCCAAAAAGTCCCATTTTCAGCAGAGGTAAAAGGTCCAGACATAAATATGATCTTCTTTTCAGTCCTTAACTTTCAGAATGAGGCACATCTTACATAACAAATGGACAGTCGTAAACATTTTCCTAATAGATTGTAGTGCAAAGCAATATTTATATACCATGTCTCTGGTGCGGTTTAAAAAAAGACATAGTGAAAAAAAATGTTTGGTAGAGAAAGTGTAAAGAAAACTCCCGTCAAACAAGTACAGCTACTAACTGAAAAACTTCAAAAAAGGATATAAAACACTTTTTCAAAAGATACTTGCTGTAATATGTCCATCCTTGGATAAGGTAAAAAATAAGAGTTCAAGCACCATGAAAATTAAACAAATATTAATAAACTGTAAAAAGAAGTGTGTCTATCAAAGCTACCTATAAAATATCGCTACATTAAGGGCTGATGTGCATAAATGGCAAACAAATGTGCGAGCAAATGAGTACAGGACTGAAATAGTATGAAAATGGATGCGTGCATTGAACAGAAGTGTATGAAACCAAGAAGATGAATGCGTGCAGTGACTGAAAGAATGAATTTATGAGCAATAACAAGCAAGAATGAAATGAAAGTTAGCAAATGGGTGTGAGTAAGTGCGTGAGTGACATGGCAGAAAAGCACTACTTATCAAATGCATAGGAGAATCCAGAAGCCTCAGAAACACAACAGGACAGCCCACAGTAAAATATTCACTATGTAAACTAGGACAGCAATATGCGAGGAAGGAGGTGGAAGCACAAAGCATGCATCGTGCATGTCCTAGTGATTATAATATCAAACAAGGACCAATAGAAATATAAAATGAGTACAAACATATTAAGTACTTTATTATCAATAATTAATAAGATATAGCTTTACTGTGTAGCTCATCAGATCTACATTCATCATTCTCCACATCTTATATATATACACCACTTTTAACAATTAATCAATCAAGTAAGTTAATTGGTATATGATTATTTAAAGAAGCACGCACATCAAAGACCCAGCTTAATATACAAATCTGATAAAGATAAAACCATTTAAAAACAACTTACATATATAAAGTGAAGGCATAGGAAAATATATAAAAAAAATATATAAATAAAAATATATAATAAAAACATATCATAGTATATATATATATTTAATATTAAAAGATAGATTAGTGTGTGAGAAATTCTATAGACAAGATGTTTAAAATCTAACATATTATAATTTATGTTATAATATAATGTAAATTAATATAATGTCTTTATAAAAATATAGTAAATCACACCACACTACATGTGGTAACTGATATGATGTAATAACAACATGGTAGTGATATAAAATACAATCACATAGAGACACTATTAATTAGGGTTTATCTAATGTTTTAATGTTTTTTTTTTAGCTATTTTTACAGTGTTTCTTACACATCATATCGATTACTCTATACACACAACATCAAATTTATAATTTGTAATATACACTGATAACTGATAAACCCCACTGTAAAGATTCAACAGATGACATACACATCATGCACCCCAGTGTGAACTTAGACACTAATTTTATAATCAATGTTCTTATAGTTGAAGACAAGACACCTATATCTATAGACTTGAGGCTGCAGTAGTGAGACAGTCTTGGTTGGTGAAAAATCTAGCAATTTTATGATTGTATTCAAGACAAAACAATCACTAAAGACTATTTATTTGTCATTTTTTTATATTAAGGTCACTGTTCAAGATTCCCAATGAATGGGCTTGAATTATACATTACAGTACCTGAAAATCACAGTGACTATATACCCTATGTACTTATTGACTTAATAGTCTTAAATTTTTCCTCTTAGTCGTCTTTATGTTCAAGGATAACATCTATAGACAGAAAGATCTTGTTTTATACTACATATTAAAAAGTATAGCAAAAACAACCACATTACATATGACACAATAACCTCCAATTATTTAGTCCCTTCAAAGTTATGCAGAAGCATGACAAAGGCCTGGAAATGTGTTGTGTCATAACAGCTCACATGAAAATAACATATTACATAGTCTGTGCCTACCTCATCTGTACCAAAGAGTAAACTGCAACACTTCCGTTGGACACCAAGCCTATAGAGTCATGGCCACACAGCAATTAAAACACCATTAAATCTGAAGTACATCATAATATTGGTCATGGCACAAACAAGAAAGTAAAGGAGGCATACACATATTATCATCCATGCCTGTGACAGTATTTAAATATTGAAATCATATACAACAGAATAAGTAAATAAGCATTGTGCTGGGCTATCACCTGTCAGAATATATACACAACAAAAACAAGAAAAATAAATAAACAATGAATTACAAATAAAATTAATATGTAATACTGCATGAAAAAGAAAGTATGTTGGCTATTTTCTATCAGCAACAGTGTGCTTCAAAAATACATTAACAAAATGTAGCATGTCTGCATGTGCAGTTAAGAGATAAGCAGACTACTGTCCAAAGGGAACATAAATAAAACTCTTGTCTTTAATATCACATCTAAATGCAGTACACATCATATGTTGAATGCACTCTACAAAGGTGACATGATGCAGTGGATGAAATACAAGGTTGGTATCACAGTGAAAGTCAATGTTCAATCGCATGTACATAGACTTTTTTCATGTCTGATGTTACACCACTGACTGCAACATACCTCAGCTGATCAACCTTCACACACAACTTCCTGTGTTTATGAGATGTCACTTGAGAAATGATTGATGCCGTCCTTGAAGGTGTCCACACAGTCTTGCTTACCCTGCAATGCATCCAAGAAATTCCTCATGGTGATGCCTTTTTTGGGCAGCATAAGATGCAAAGATCTGTGTCAGGACTCCATGACATCTTTTGTCATCAGCAACTTATCTTAATGGATCATAAATGTTCAAGGAATAAATGTGATACATGGGGGACGGGAATACATGCTTGACTGCAGGTCATGCCATGTGCCATAATTCTTATGTTTGCCAGTTCTTTTGTTTGCATATAATTTCCTCCAAAAAAGCCATCTTGTCATGCAGTAGTAGCTCAAGCAGAATGTTTACATCAGGGACATTACCCAGTGTAATATATGCCAGTGTCAGTTTCATATGGCACTGCAGAGCAAATCCTGTATCCATGCCATACAGATCTATAAGGTGGTACTGCTGCATCTGCTGCCATAGAATCTGGCTGAGGGAAGCATCACTCGATAGTCTTCTTGTGAGCAGTTTCAAAGTCACAGATGATGTACTTAACCTGCAGGTGAGTGTACAACCTCTCAGCCATTATAAACAGATTGTCAAATCGAAGGCCATATGCAACCTTACTCTTATGGTTCATAAAGGACACCATAAAGAGCATGCATTTCTTCCCACCTTCAGTGACACCAACCTGTACATGTATGGAATTAAGCTGATGGCTCCGGATTGACTATGTTTTAAATGTGCCATCAATAATGAGCAACTTTGCATCAGATCTTTCAGATTCGTCAAGGTGGTGAATGACCGCACTGTAACTGTATGTCCAACATACCCTGTGATATGATGTATGAATTACCCAGCTCTCAGTGGGAACAGTCTGGGATCAAATGCATGCAATGCAGCCAGACTGTTCAGGATTTGTGATTGCATCTATCAGCATGCATGAACAATAGACTGCTGCCAATGGGCAATTGCTGCATCACCTCCTCATCCAGAGTCTGGATGCAGGTGTAGATGATATGGCAGAGTGTTTCTCATGATGTTGTTGTCATCTCTTTGGCTCTTGCATCTGACAGTACTTTTGGTGTTGTATCTGGGGCATGGTGGTAAGGGGTGCCTCTGGTTAGTGTGTGTCCCTTTTCTCAATGATGATGACTGCCAGTCCATGACATTTGTTAGGAAACTTCTGGATGCATGCCCAGTAGGCATGTATTTTTGCTTCCCTTTCCTGCACATTGATATATTGATCAGTACATAGACAGGGCTGTCCCTTTTGTGACTGGATGGTACTGTATGTGTTATTCAGAATACCTAGTTTGTCCACAGTAACCTCAAAACTTGCTTCAACTTCATCCATGGCCACCTGCTCAATGTTTTTTACTCTTAATCAGTGTTATACTGCTCTTATTCCTTTGTTGCTGTACTGTGACATGTATAGGTACTCTCCCCTGTATGCCTACTCAGCATACACTTGCATAGAAACAGTATTTTTAACTTGTATAGTACTGTTTCCATGTGTGTTTGTGTGATATGAGAGACTCCCACTTTAAAATGTCACTGTACTATCATTTGCCCTATGTTCTTCACTGTATGATGTGCAGATTACTCATGAAATGCACTAAAAGGAAAGACACTTTTGCAGAATCTATAAGCATTGCATTACATATGTTCTCTTATGACCAGTATCTTCACCAAGATAAAATTTCAAGCCTGCATAAACTAAAGCACTGCTGAGGATTCCCTGCTGGGTGAGTAAAGTAAACTTTTTTTGTCTGTGAGTGATACAGCTGCTTTCTGCTTTACCTGCTCCATTATGTTTTCTGTTTTAAGAAATCTGCTTGGCCTGGTGTTTTTGTTCTATGTGAGCGATAGACAAATTATCTAGGCTGCAGATTTCACATGTTTTTCATTGGTTACATTTTTGTCTGAGTGATACTTAAAATACACAGTGGATTTTTGGGTCTTTCTCCTTTTCTGAAAAGATTTCAAGTCTGCTTAAACTAAAGGCACTGCTGCTGATTCCCGGCTAATTTTTTCCACCCACCCTCCCCTTCATTGATCTACTTTTTAAACCTGGTCATTTTAAGCTGCCCACCCATACTGTAAGTTGAGCTTAATAAGCTCCTCCTTTTCTACACTGCTGTTGATATCCTGAATTATTTATTTGCCTTTCCCTGTGTTTATATTGAAAAAGTGCATTTTGGTTCTCGTTGCCTGTTCTACTGATTTACTTGCTCTAACTTCATTATCTAGATAGCTGTTGGTTAAAGTAGTATATGTTTACACTGTAGCAAGCACTTGCTTTTACATCAAGAAGTCAATGGATTTTCTATCTAGTACACTGAGACGTAGCCTGGTCTGTTTAGGTTGAGGAAACACTTGAGATTTCTACATGCAGTTGTATTGGCTAGAGGGCTTATCAATTAGCTTATCTTGTTTTAGTACCTATAAATTCTGTACATTTGATTGGCTCTTTTATTCAGTAATAACACTTTTATAAGCTGTTTAAAGTACACTGCTGTATCCATATGTTAAAGTTTGTGGAAGCAGTTCACTCCAGACACTCCTTTACTGCGTTTATATATTAGGAGGATTGGAATTATTCATCTAGTGGTAGTAGGTGTTTACCTGGACTTTATGAGCTGGGAAGCACACAAAAGGGCTCTAAGTATTTTTTTTGCCCTTCTCTTATATGCTGTGGCTGTACTTTAGCAGTTTCAAAAAAACTGTAGTATCTGCTGTTGCTTTAAGTAGTTAATTGCAATATGTTACATTCTGTTTGTTAATTGTAAGACTGTTGTAGGTAGTTTGTGTGGTCTTGTTACACTTGTGCTCCAAACCAGCAATTCTACATTAAGACAGTGTTTTTCTGCATCCTCGCGGCAGAAGTGAGCTGATCTAACTTGTCTGAGTTGGTGATTACTGGTGGAAGGCTTATTGTGTGCTTTCCTGATTGGTAGTTAGCTTAAAACTCATGCCTCTTTTCTTGTATTTAAGCCTCATGTTTCTGTGGGATATGGAATAGATGCTCAGAGCTGCTCTTCATTTGATGACTTTGTTACTGACTACTGAGAATCTATTTTCATCTGGAGCAATCCCCTACTGAAAAGACAAAAATATTTTCTTGCTCTTCTCTTGCATACTGTAACTGTACATACAGTTTCTTATATTTGCTGTTTTTTTTCAATAAAGTGCAAAAATATCTGTAATATCTACTGCTGCTTTAAATAGTTAATCACACTGTATAACAATGTATCTGTTAGTTGTAGTGCTGCTGTAAGTAGTTTGTGTAGTCTTATAAAACTTGGGCTCCAAACCAGCTATTGTACATTAAGAAGATATTTTTCTGCACCCGTGTGGCAGAAGTGTGCTGATATAACTTGTATTAGTTGGGGATTGTTGGTGAGTGCTTTCCTGATTGGAAGTTAGCTTAAAACTCATTTCAGTTTGCCCATGTTTAAGCCTCACATTTGTGGGGTGCTGCTGTTTGAGCAGCAGTGGTTAGCAGTGCCCTTTGTAGATATAAAAGCCTAGAAGCTCAGTTATTCATAAACAGCTGTCAGTGAAACACTTCCAAGCCTTTTCTGCTGCTGTAGGAGCAACTCATTTGCATATTGAGCAACATTGCCTTATTGATGAATCTTTGCATACATAAAGTATAGGTCCCTCTTGTAGTCTCAGAGCTACCAGCACAGCCCTGTCAAATTAACCCATTCCCTACCTTAATAAAACATACAGTAAGAGCCTGTTATCATGGACGAGCAGTTTCCCATCATCTCTCTCGCCAGCCTAATAGACATTGGCATTCTGAGGTAATGTGACAATTGTCTCATTTATACTGACAACCACTTCCTCCTGAAACAAACAAATATTTTTTGTGAGATATATAATTAGACTATGAAATTGGAGGCAAGACTTTCCCATAAGGACAAAATGAATGCCAAACAGGTTGTCAGCACATACACACTTCCCACACAAAGTAAGGACATGACACATAAACCCATATTTGCGGAGGTACTCACTAATAACTTTCCAAAAGATCAGAGACCTCCCAAACAGAAACCACTTGCACAGATATCAATGCAAAAAACAATCACAACACATAATGACACACACACCAGTGTCTCACAAATAAGTACATAGGGCATAACACCACAAAACCTAATATAATAATCATAGGTGACTTCATTGTGAGACACACTGATGTTCCCCCACCAGGCTGGGTAAGGAGGTGGTTATGGTTAGTTGCTTGTCAAGTGCCAGGATCTGTCGGGTCACTCAAGCACTGAAGTCAGTCAACCACAAGTACTGTTATAACTCCATCAAATTTCATGCTGGGGTGAATGGCTTGAGATGTTCCTCATGGGACTATATGAAGCGAAACATGACTGGGCTCTCAGATTATGTGATACAGGCAGGTATAAGCATAGCCTTAAGCAACATTCGACCTTCTCTAAGGATAATGCCATAGTGCACACAAAAATTATTGACTTTAACAATTGGCTTAGCTTCTAGTGTCACTCCAAGGCGATCCAATATCTGTCAGTCTGGGAAGACATGATTGAGAGGCTATGCTGGTTTGCCAGAGAGATGGTCTTCCCCTGTCTCCTCTGGGCTTTCAGAGACTGTCAAAGGCATTAGCCACCACTGTTGTGCCTTTTTGAGGCAATGTCAAAATAAACAACCTCCCAACATAATAATATCCTCTCTAGATAAATGCAAGGTACTGCTGCTTAATGCTAGGAGTCTAAACAAGAAATTGCACTCCCTGGAAGCACTCCTCATTTTGGAAGGTGCGGACATCTGTGCAGTCACTAAAACATGGTTCAAAGGTGCAGAAAGCACCCCGGTCATGCAGGGCTACAATGCCTTCCATACATTCAGACCACAAACTGAACATGAAAGAACCAAAGGAGTAGATGTATCTATCTTCATTAAAGATATCTACACATTGAGACTGGTCAAACAGTATGACTCTCCTGAGCTACTCCATTTCCAGTTAACTGTAAGCAAAGCCCCCTACCACATCACAGCTAGCTATAGGTCCCCAACCACGAAAACAGGAAAAGCACACCGCATACCTGGACTTACTGGAGTCACTTGCCATGCAGCCCAACATCTTACTCATGGGTGATTTTAATTATCCTACCATCGACCGGGAAACATAAATGACCACAAACATGCTGGCTCAAAGGTTATTGGACTTTGTTGACACAAATTCTCTGGAACAGCTAGTCAGAATGCCTACAACAATGGACAATAGTACTCACTAACATGGGATAGCAATGAACCCCCCACACACCATGTGGTGTCCTCCCTGGTAAGATCGGACATTAAATCACTCTCGTTCAATGTAAGTATAAGACCGATACTCCATGAAGCTCAAAAATGCTTAAGAGTTTTTCAGAGACAAATCACCTCCTACTAAGTGATGGTATAAGAAGTTTCAAAGCTCCTCAAACTCATATAACACACACTCTGATGGAGTGGTGTACACTAATGCCCTGTATAACCACTTAAGCAGTTAAATAGAATTGGCTGTACCTGACTATTGAAACTAGGTCTTGCCAAAAAAAAAAACAAGCCACCCTGGTGGGCCCCTAGTATAAACAGGCTATACAACAAGAGAAAAAAACTAATGTACAAGAACAAGAGGGAACTGGCTCGGCAGAGGAAGAAATCCCTTTCAGCTTAAAGAAACAAATTAGAGATCTTGTCAAGTCCTCCAAAGCTAATTGCAAAGCAGAAATATCCTCCTTAGCTAAGGAAAATCACAAGGCATTCTTTAACTATACGAGCTGAACTAGTTGTGGATGTCACCAACTGTACTCAACTGTAGGTAATAGCCAACCTGCTAGCTGGCAGATTTGAAGCAAACTCCCTCAAAGTATATCTGTCACCATTCCTCAGCCTATTATCTTGAGAGCAGGTAATCTGAGCGCTCTCCATGGACAAAAACACAGCATCGGTGAGACCAGACAACATCCCAGGTTGCCTTTTAAACAAGTTAAATCATGACCTAGCAGACCCACATGGATCCCTGTTTAACCACAGCCTGCAAACTAACTATGTTCCTGCAGAATGGAGGACAACAACAGTAATCCCTCTGCACAAAGGCGGACTATCAACTGATCCTGTGAATTATAGGCCATTAATCTTGACTTGCCTCATCTGCAAGACCATGGAAAGAATTATTATGGACCTTATTAATATGGACATAGATAATCTCCAAATCTGAACCTAACCCATTTCAGATTCATAAAAAGTAGATCAGGCCTGTTAAACATGCTTGACTTCTTCGAGAAAGTCACTAAGGTCCTGGACGAGGGAAAGACTGTGCATACCAATTATCTTGACCAAAACAAGGCATTTGACACAATCCCCCACTCAGTTATTATAGAGAAACTCTCCCAATTAGGAATTAACCCTGCATTAGCAGATGGGTAGCCAAATGGCTCACCGATTGGACACATACTGTCAAAGTGAGTGACTTCACCGCTAGCAAAAGACCAGTCACCAGTGGCATACCACAGGGTTCTGTGCTGGGCTCCTTACAGTTCAGAATTTATTTCTCAGAAGTCCAGGCAAACTTGGACTGTCTGTGGCTGACCAAGTTCGCTAACAACTGCAAATTAGGAGCAATCATTGAGTCCTGCAATGATATTAATATACTGTATTCAGGGTTAATGCACACAAATGATTGCTGCTAAATAAAGTTAAATGCAAAAAAATACACTATTATTACCTTTGGGAAAGCTGACATCCCTGCTAATTACATTACAGACAGCCCCCCCCCCTAAAATCTAAACCCAGTGCTATGTTATATCAGTACTTGGGTTGATAGCAATTTTATTCATTTATTTTTATTTAACATTTGTTTATCAGGAAAGTCTGACTGGGATAGAGCCATTTTCAATGGAGGCCTGGTTTGGAATCTGAACTTTGATCACCACATATCCACAGTAATAAGGAAATCCATCTATATGAGACATCTTATAAGTAAAGGCATCACATCTAGATCTAAGAATGTTATAATTCCATTATACACAGCTCTCATAAAACCAATACTTGAGTACAATGCTCCCATTTGCATGTACCTCATCAGACACCTGCAACAATTGGAGAGACCACAGAGGTTTTTCACCAAGAAATTACAAGGTATACAAGAAGTCTTAGGTGGAAAGATTGAAATCCCTGTTACTGTACACAGATACACATGTGCATACATAGGCACACACTCAGGAAAAAAAAGACTTTTACTTAAGCTTCTCATACCTTTAGTTGGACTTTTTACTGAAAAGTGTACTCATTCTATGTGTGAATGTAAACAGTGCCTTAAGGCACAGGCATGTTTGCATTGTGTTTATAGAGCATATGTCATTACAGGATTAAAATGATCTTAAATTAGGGTATCACTAGAATACATTAAACAGTTTTTACCCTCTGTTAGATGCATTTTCCAAAAGTCGAAAGGACAAAGAATCTCTTGAATCTCTTCCTCTGTATGTACGGTTTAAGAAAGAACCTTCCTAGTGGTTTCAACTTAATAGATCAGTATGCCGGTTTGAAGTTAATGTTATGGCTCTCAATAACCAGGATCTAATTGAAAGAATCAGTCTGAGGTTCAGACTATTTCTATGTTAATGAAAGTTTTATAGAGCATTGTGAGAATTCCTCAGTCCACAGTTATGAAGTTGGATGCCTGACAGACAGCCACAAGAAGTCTGCCTGGACCTGTTCTTGTCTGTGCAATGAATGTAAAAATGTTGTTAAATAATAGTCTGTTTAAATAATCTAGATTGTTTAGCTAGGGGAAGCCAAATGGTAATTTTTAACTGATACAAAGAAAGTAGAGCTACTTTGTTTAGTTTTGATTGCCAAAAAGATTAAACTTTTTCATGTTATTTTTATGAATTGAATTTTAAGATGATTTTTAGAAGCGTTGCATGCTCATATCAGCTGCATTAACTGTTAGATTAAATGCCAGACTGTGCTTGTGTTCTCTGCTCCAAGTAAAAATAGACAGGCTCTAGTTAAAGTTGTCTTGATATGTTGATTCCAATGGCTTTTCAGTGGCAGAGTGCCTTACTTTTAACTGTTATCACACTCCTAAACATAAAGGACTCTTGTTTAAACAATGACAGAGGGGAGAAAAATGGCTGTAGTGAAAATGACTGATTAGCCAATTTAGTTTATTTTGAATTTATTTAGGATGACCATATTGACAACTGGGGAGATTATCAGATGTCATGGATAAAAGATAACACATTTCATAAATGAAGCAAGGAAAGTAGTAAACAGAAAAAAATGGATGTTATTCTTATTGAGTTATTTACCATTCTTTCCAGTTTGTATAATATTTAGAGACCCACATATAAATTATCTAATTTATTTTACTTTATTTTAATATGCATGTTAACTAGGTAAGTGAAATGATCTTTCTTGGACATTTCAGTGATGATCCAGTCCACAAGGGCAGTGGTGAGTATCAGTGACCAATCATCCAGCATGCTTCAGAGAAATCTGTGCAAACATGGGAAGTGTGGTACACCACCACCGTGTGCCCCTCAACCCAAGCCCTTAAGGCAAAACACTTTGCCCATTTTACTAATCATAGGATACTCAATTGTGAGGCACACTGATGTCCCACTCACTAGGTTGAACAAGGAGAAGGTGACAGTCAGTTGTCTATTAGGTGCCAGGATCCACCACATAACACATGCACTCAGGTCATTCCACAACAAGTACAAATATGACTCAAGTCATTGTCCATGTCGGTGTGAATGACCTGAGATGTACCTCCCTGGTCTACATGAAAAGAGAGGTGATGTAACTCTCAGATTATGTGTCCCAGGCAAGTATGACCCTAGCCCTGAGCAGTATTCTACCATCACCTAGAATGATACCACAGTATGAGCATAAAATGATTGACTTCAACAATTGGCTAAGTTTCTGGTGTCCTTCTAAGGGATCCAGTATCTCTCTGCCTGGGGCGACATGATCAACAGAGCTCAATGCTTTGCCAGAGGCAGCCTGCATCTATCAGCCCTGGGATTCTGGGTAATAGCCAAGGCTCTTGCCACCCCTATAGTGCCTTTTTTAGGCAGTGTTCCAAAGACAAGAATTCCACTGTAACAGCTACAAACAAATGCAGTCTGAGGGTCATGCTGCTCAATGCTAGAAGTCTAAATCTTAAGATGCACTCACTCGAAGCTCTCCTCAAAATCTGTCCTGTAATGGAGACCTGGTTTAAAGAGGCAGAAAGCACCCCTGCGCTTCGAGGCTGCAACTCATTCCATACCTTTTGGCCCCAGAATATGTCTGGAATCTCCAAAGGCGGTGATGTCTCCATATTCTTAAAGTATATGCACACCTCTAGACTGGCAGCCCAGCACAGTGCATCTGAGATACTTCACGTACAACTAACACTGGGTAAGATAGCAATAGAAGTCATAGCCTGCTGCAGATCCCCAAACATATCCCTAGACTGTCACTGCAAGTCCCTAAGCACCCTGGAATCTGTCAAGGTCCAACCCAATACTCCCATACTGGGTGACTTCAACTACCCTTCCATCAGCTGGGAAAACTATTCAAGTACCAATGTACAGGCCCAACGCTTTCTGGAATTTATCAATTTCAGTGCCCTGGACCAGCTCATTCTGACCCTCACTAGAGGAAGCAACATCCTCAACCTGGTTATCACCAACATGGGAGACCATTGCTCCACAACTGTAGTCAAGTCCTCCTTGGTTAAATCAGACCACAAACTGATCACCATGGAAATCTCCATCTCACCTACACCCCTGCTAAGGTGACCACCCTGAAAAACTTCTCGAAAGCCAACTTTTGTCTCCTAAAAACAGAGGTGGCTAACTTCTCAGCACCCATGCCAAAGGAAAATAGCTGCATGATTGCCGAATCATACACCAACGCAATGTACGGGCATGTACACAAATGCACGGACCTTGCCATACCAAATAGACCTAAGACGCTCTCTTCCAAAAAAAAAAAAAAAAAAAAAAGGAAGCCAATCTGGTGGTCCCCAGCCATCAATAAACTCTACAACAGAAGGAAGAAACTGTTGCAGAAAAAAAATGAAGTCACAAGACTGGAAAACCTCCCTTATCAGTTTCAACAAAAAACTGAGATCCCTTATCAAATCCTCTAAAGCCAGCTATGAAGGCAGATTTGCATCTGACACCAAAAACAACCATAAAAGTCTTCTGTAGCTGTATCAAAAACCTCAAAGGGAATACCCAGATTTGCTCTTAGTTATTGCACAATGGCACCTCCTATACTGAGCCAACAGATATAGCCAACATACTGGCCGACAGATTCAGTGCCAACTTTACCCCCAATGCCCTATCACAATACCAGAAGAAAGCCTAGTATCCACCATTTCTGTGGCACAGGTAAAAACTGCATTGTCCAAAGCCAAAAATACAGTGCCCATGGGACCTGATAATAACCCTGGATGCATCCTACATGAGCTACAAAATCAACTGGCACATCTGTGTGCCCTGTTCAATCACAGCATCACCTCAGGCTATGTCCCTAATGAATTGTGCACTGCTACAGTCATCCCACTCCATAAAGGGAGAGCAACTACATACCCTGGGAACTATCACCCCTTTAGCCTGACGAGTCTGCTATGCAAAGCTATGGAGTGCATCATCATGGACCTGCTTAACAAAGATATAAGCAATCTCCAAACTCTTGACCCCCACACAGTTTGGCTTTGTCAAGGGGAGATCCTGCCTGCTTTACCTGGCAGACTTCTTTGAAGCAGTCACCAAGGCTGTGGATGAGGGTAAGGCAGTGCATACAGCCTACCTCGACTTGGCCAAGGCCTTTGATACCATTCCCCACTCGGGTATCATTGATAAACTCACCAAACTAGGCATCAGTCTTTACATCATTAGGTGGGTTGCAAATTGGCTCACTGACAGGACCAACAGAGTGAAAGTTGCAGATTCCAAGTCAGGCTGTCGACCAGTCACAAGTGGAGTCCCACAAGGCTCAGTCCTGGTTCCTCTCCTGTTTGGCATCTAATTTTAAGTCCAGGATAACAAAGAAGGACTTTACCTGAGCAAGTTCGCTGATGACTGCAAGCTAGGATTCATTATCAACTTCCCAAGTGATGTAGACATCCTACAAAAGGACTCTCTGAGACCAATGATGGGTGTCAGAACCATGGCCTGAAGCTTAATGCCAAAAAATGCGTTATCATCCCATTTGGAAAAAACTCAGTTCCCACAAATTTCCACATTGATTGGGAGCCCACTGAACACTGAAGGGGCCATAAGAGATCTGAGCACACAGGTCAACAGTCATCTCACCTTTGGCCACCACATTGCCACTGTGAACAGAAAGTCCTTCTACTTGGCACATCTTATAACCAGCAGTTTTGCATCCAGGAAGAAAGAGGTCATCATTCTTCTCTACTCATCCCTCATTAGACCAATCATCAAATATAACTCCCCTTTTGGCATGTACCTGACCAGACACCTACAACAGCTGGAGAGGCCACAATGGTTCCTCACAAAATGGATCCTAAGCCTTAAACACATATCCTACATGGACAGACTCAAGAAACTTCAGCTGTTCTCAGTCTCTTATCTTCTACTTAGAGGTGATCCCAGCTCGGCTTGAAATGCTACACCTAAAGAAATCCCAATCCCCCCATGCCACATGCTCCAGAAATCACAACCTCATTACCACAATTAACAGAACATGCTGGAGGGACAGGTTCATCTCCCAAAGACTGCCCATACTCTGGAATATGCTTCCCATTCATGTCAAGCCAAGCACCTTGCTGGCCCTCTTCAAGATAAATCTTAATGAGTGGATGGGTAACAGAAAGTTCACTCCAGAGATCATTCCAGTTGCCCTATTGGATAGCGACACTGTGAGCTAACATTGGGTGGCATGGTGCCTGGGCAATTTATTGGGGGCTAGGCTTGTAAAGGCTCCAGGGCCATTAGCCTAGTACACACTTATGAACCTATGTAGAAATCCACAAAGGCAGTGACTGGAGTAGAAGCCCAAACCCCAGACCTTGCAGATGTGAGTAAGAAATCTTGGCCACCGTGCTGCCCTTTAAACTGTATACCAGTACATTCTGAGCCTACATGTAGTTTTCATTTTAAGTTATTTAATGAAGAATTCATCTGTATATTATCTGAATGAAATCTCAGCTCAGTCTTTTCTACAGTAACTTATCAGATGTAATACTTCAGGTTTAAGGTATTTAATTATTTCTGTAAGAATTAATGTGAACACAAAGCTGCATGTAAGCTATGGTGTTATTTCCTCAGATATCACCTGCCTATTTTAATGATGCATTCTAAAGTAAGCTCACGTTACCCTAGCATTTAAGGTACAAGTTTACATATTAGCTGTGTGTTTCAAGGAGGAATTCTGAAATAATGTGACCTAATAGCAAAGTTTAAGAAAACCAAGTATTGTACTTTTTTTATATACCTGATAGTTGTATAAAATAATTCATATACTCTAATGCAAAAATAAACCGACAGAAAAAAGCATCTACAAAGATATTCAGTTTTTCATCATATTATAATGAGTACTCAGTGATAGTCCTGCCTTTGATAATGTAATCAGGTAAACAAACGAGACTTTACTACTTACATGCATGTTTTGAGCTCTCTGGGTCACAGAGTCATTGCATAACTGAAACTATGCTATGTGATGAAACAGTTATCTGAAAAAAAGTGAGTAGAAATAAGACTGAACAAATCAAGCTCCCAAAGCCGATGTGTATATAATTCAAACAAAAAGATCCTATGAAAGCAATTGATAAATAAATAAATAAATGTGAAAAAAGACATTTGCAGACCACCAATTTTCAACGACCAGTGGTAGTCTTACCTTTCTTGCTTCCACTATATACCCAGCTATTACCAATTGCTTCAAAAGGTGAGTTTTGTATTTGCAACATCTGTTTAATTAACATTGCTTCATTTGCTTTTGTAAGAAATTTAAGTATTTCACAAAAAAATTATGGCACAAAAAAGTGATGACACTAACACTGTAGATTTTGAACTGGTATTTATTCTAATACAATGTTGTAAAAAATAATTGATAGTACATATTATATGAACCGATCCCTTCAGAGTATTAACTCCCTATGTAATCCAAAACACTAATAGCAAAAGATGCCAAATCATTTTTTACCATATTGAGATAGTCTTTGAAATTTTGCTTGAAAGCTCTGTAACTATAAATCTTTTACTTCACAAAAACATCCTGGTCCTTCATCAGAAAAGGTACTGGTGCATGCGGTATTACAATTAATATCTTAAATAAATTAATAACATTTTGTACAGACAACATCTCAGTTTACCAAGTAGGTATTATCTGAATAATATAACCCTATAATTTCTAGCATAAGCATTTGAATGAAATGAAGTCAGTTAAAATTAAAAACATCCTGATCTGACAAATGTCACTTCAGCCTTGAATTCTCCATCTCCTCATAAAAGTAAATTTATATTATAAGTTGCATTAAAAGCTCACCATCATTTCCTTATCTGGAGCAAAAAAAAAAAGTGATGTGAAAATATATGTTTTGTGACATACCACACCATAAACTGATAATAAGTGATGTGCCTAGTTCTTTAAAATGCAGATAATTGAATTTACCTCTGATTAATAGGATTTCATGCAGAAACATTGTCATACAAAAGTGCCTATTTGGCATTTAATAGTATAGTCTTAAACTACAAATAAATTTAAAATCTAGTTTCTAATCCCATCTGTGTTCATAAGTAAAGCAGAAATATTCACATTATACTACAGGTTATATTTGTTGTTCATCCCCTGTGAATTCTGATGCATTTTATATCACAGAAAGGACTACACACAAACCTACTCTTATCAGAGGTTAAATGGTTCCATCAATATTTCATAAATATATATAACTTTGTGTTAAGTCCAAGTACTAATATGTGTTGGTGTTTCAAAATTCAGGAATGCAGGTCTTGTCTTTCAGCATGAAATACATGCTTCAGTGACCAGCAATCCTTAATATCTAGAGCAAAACATATCCACTTTAACCTCTGTGACACTGGGTCTGATCCAGCTGCTATGATAAATCACTTACGCTCTCAGTAATGACATTTTGCTGTCACTTCTTGAAGATAACTGTGGTGTGGGATTCAGTGTTGTATATGGTTTATGTCCCTTCTGGTGCCACTTTGTAATTTTATGTGTGAGTCAGTGTCATCGTTTGTTTAAGATGTATGAGCCACGCAGTAAGTGATTTTCTTTCTTTTTAAATTCTTGCTTTCCATATACTTAACATGAACACCTCAAGGCACAGTTATGTAAACAGGCACTACTATATAATCACTACTGTTGTTACTTTATTTTTGATAGACTAATGAAGTAAATTACTTTTGTAACTACTGTTTAATTCATAACAGTAAATAGAACACTGTCTTAAACCACATAGAAGAGGGTTGATTATCAAGGCAAATGACTTTCATTCTCTGATATAAACCTGTCTTGCAAGGAAATGGTGTTTAAAAAAATAACAGAATGAGTCTAAAAATATAAGCAATCATTTTTTGGTGACTGTATATACTTCTTGAAACATTGTATATAACACTGTAGAATATGAACAGAGATAAATGGGCAGGAACACATATTTATGTATTAACTTTTAACCTGTAGAACACTTGGAGATGCTTTGGGAGGATATCTTTGCTTATTAAAAATGGTACAAAGCTGATAATTCATTTCCTATGCAGACAGAGTGGAGCTCATATAACATTGCCATCTAATGCAAGTTGCACGCCATTAATATATATGTAAGAACTGCAATGTATAGGATGATTGCTAAGTGAGAATTCCTGGATTGTGCATTAACATTGATTATATTCAGTCTACTTGTTTGACTCTGTGATTAGAGAGTTGTGTTATGTAGCACTTGGAAGGTATTATGGGAAGGGGTGGGCACTATTAAAGCTGGCATTGCTTACTTTGGTACGTACTAAAAATACTGTGTTATTAGTACAGCATGTTGTATTTTGATATATCATATGTGATATATATATTTGTTGTTGTTATAACTGACATGTTTTTTTCAATGTTTTGCCTTGCTTTGTAAAAGAATGTGGTGTTATGTATGTGACAATGTGCTAAACCCAGCAAATATTATATAGATAAAGATATTAGGAGAACAGGGTTAAACTCAAAGACAGGCAATGTGAGAAGGAGGGCATGTAACACATTTTACTTTTGTTAATTTGTATGCTTGTTTGATAGTGAAAGACTTTAAAGAGGACTGGTTTTCTTTATTAAAGTATTTCATAAAAACGTATACTTTGCAAAGGAGTGGGCCTTAAAATTTTGTACATGATCTGATAACATGCAAACAAATTAACTAACAGCAGTAAGTATTTAATGATGATTATGATAACCCAAATAATAATAATATAATACAAAGTAACATATAGTGTCCTGATCCCCTTCAATAAAAACTCACCACACCAAATGGCTTTTGAAAACCTAAATTAATTGAACTATATTCTTATTTTATTAATCTCAATGTAATGTCCATGTACCAGTTTACCAGGGCAGCATATCCCCTATCACATTGTCTAATAAACAGCATTGCCACCACCGCTGACTTACTGTCACTTATCAGAGCAGCGTTCCACCACTCACTTAACTTAACTCTGAATCCAGCAACCAGCACCAGAGATGAAACAAAAAAGGGACAAGCCTGCCCCTCTTCTCCACCTAAGCACCCAATCAAGATAAATCTAACTTAAGTCTCAATATCCTAAAAGAAGGGAGGGCAGGAAGGCCACAAGTTTATGCCTAAGTCTTACCTTCTGCTCAGCTGCATTTACATATAACCCCTTAAGTCCCTCCTTGCACCTGTCTCACTTCCTCCACGCCCCTCCTCCCTCCTAATGTACTACTAAACTACATTTCCCATATTCTGATGAAGCTGATATGCTATGGCTGTAATGGGTCCACATTGGAAGAGTCTTCTTCACCCATTTAATAAAACAAAACAACAAATGCAATATATAAACAAGTAAATGATAATTTATCAATTACATTTTCTCAAAATTTCATATTGTGCCAATCCAGTTGAACTAAAAGTCTTTAGTGAGGGGTGAGATCCATTAAAATAGCATATACTTGGGTTTTCATTAATCATTACCCTTTCGGAGTTCATTAGAGCTTGGATCACATGAGCTAAATTGCTACTGATTATAAAAGGCAGCTTACCTTATTATATTATGTAAGTAATTTCTCTTGCATTCTTATAATGTGTGTATTCAAGCTCATAATTTAAAGCATTTTCAGCTCTCCTCATGAAGAAATCACCTACCTATGCCACCTTCTTTACCATTCTTACTGGACATTTGCTACTTGTTAATAGAAAAGCATTCACTGACAGGCACAACTCATTATGTAATCATATTTCTGTCTCCCACTTTTGTCATATAAGGAATGAATTATGAGAAAATGTTACAATGAGCAACAATACATGAGCAACTTTGACTCATGTTTGTATGATCTGAAAAAGTAAAAGCAAGTACAAAGTCTTGCGCTGGAGTTAGCTTCTAAAACTAGGATTTATAAAGACTTGTCGACAAGCATATATACACACATGCTCATATACAAACACACATGTATACAGATATTCACAGGCACACTTGTCAATGTATTTGATTATAAGGGAGAGATACTGGCTTATCGATGGAAAACCAATCTGTCTATGGGGAAATTAGGAAAGAGGCAATACTCAAAAGCATGTCAGAGCCAAAAAAAAAATAGTCCCATAATCCCCTTTCAGGGACAATATCTGGTTAAGTGATTTGCTCAAACTCATACAGTAGTCTAGCAGACCTCTGGCTACCTAATTCAGGACTAAGCTCTAATTAAAAAATTCAGTATTAAACCTCTGCACCAAACTGCTGGACATACCAGCACCTTGGAGTGATGGCAGAAAGATTTTACCAGTGTAACTATAAGTAAAAATTAATTTTGAATATGCCAGTGTATGATTACAGTATGACACAGACATTTTTTATTATGGAGAAGTATCACAAGATCCTTTGATCCAAATCTGGATCCATGAAAATCAAAGAACTTCATAGATCCTAGTTTCAACAGCTTCCAGTGCAGTCATAAATGGGGTATCAGAGCCCATCCAGTTACATGTCATTTATTGTGGAAATGGTTTTGGGTATTGTGCTCACTGAGCATACTTTTCTAAAGTCCACATTTTGAGTTGTCATTATTGATGAAATGACGTTGATGAAAACATGGATAAAAGTTAAAATGATATTGTATGATACATATAGTCATAGATTTGTTTGATAACAAAAAAAAAGAGAACACAAACCAATGAAAATGCTCATTAAAACAAGCATGACAGAGAAGAAATATAATGATAATTTTTTGAAAGAATCAAGGTGTTGCAGAGGCAAAAACAATGGAAAAACTGATAGGAACAGATTTCTTGTGAAGGAGGATAAAGACTTTTTTTTAAGTAACAGCAGTGAAAAAGAAGTAAATATAAATAATATACACAGGCACATGCATACAGTATGTCATTGTGTGTGTGTAAATATTTATATATATATATATATATATATATATATATATATATATTTTTTTTTTTTTTTTATTGTATATATCTCTCTGTCTCTCTCTCTCTATATATATATATATATATATATATATATATATATATATATCTACATTAACATTATGTGTGTGTGTGTGTGTGTGTGTGTGTGTGTGTGTGTGTGTGTGTGTGTGTGTGTGTGTATATAGAACCAAATGTACATTTGTTCAACAAATGTAGGGGTGTGATTTAATGTCAGTGGTATAGATGGTCAAAATGGTGGATTTGTCGATGGTATGGAATCTGATACAGGTACGTGGGGTTGGGTGGGTGACAGCATGTTCATGTGTGTGTGTGTGTGTGTGTGTGTGTGTATGTGTGCGCTACAGTTAGGGTCCTGATGAGTGAAGGATGTGTGTTGTGTGTTCATATATGAGTATGAGCATTCAAAGGTGATGATAAGGGTTAGGTTACGGGATAGATGTAGTGTTGTTTGTGAATGTTTGTATGTAGCGGTAGGTTTTAATGACATTAAGGTGTATAGTTAGGGTTGGGGAAAGGGTGGCATTAGGGTTAGCACCCGTTACTCAAATGGTGCAGGTGTGTGGAGCTAACCCTACCACTAACTTTGTAATTTTTCAGTAAAATTATATTCTGTTAAAAAAATGAGGACTTGTAAAACATCACAGGTGACAGACCAATTATTATAAATACAAGTGTTTGTAATATTAAGCATTATCTAGAGAAACAAATTAAAAATTCCCATGGAATCATTAAAATAATAGATAGGAACATTGAAACAGATGATAAAGGAACATTTAAATGTGTAAATGTAGACTGTGTAAATAGATAGACAGATATAAAGGCAGTACTTAGAGTTTATTAATTCATTGCTTCTTTATATAGTAGTGGGCATTATGGTTGTGATTCGGTATATATACTGTAAATTGCAACATCTTGTGTCAGCTTCTAAGTGGAGAAAATCACTAAAAAGCCGTCCAAATTAATACATGAGCATTTGCATGCTACAAAAAAAAAAAAATAGGGGTGAAAAAAACCCTGTATAGACACAAAGCTAAGTACGCCAATTTTAATAAGATATTATTTTTTGAAATAGATCATGTAAACATGGATTTCAGATGGGATGATTTTGACAATAAGTAAAAGAGAAAACACGGTTGAGTGCTAAGCATGTTTGAGGTTTAAATGAACATGCACATATGAAGTGTCAGCTGCTGGAGACTAGTGTATTAATTTTACAATATACAGCCTTGTTACCTGTTTTATTCAGGTTGTGTCTGATGTATTTTTATTCACTTGTATTTTAACCATGAATGGTTTTATAGATCACTGAACTGCAAAGGCAGAATACAAGGGAATAAAGCAACAGCCTGCCACGTTAGGGGCAACAAAAAGGAGAGAGGGTGGGGTTTTGATGAGCCAGACAGCAATTTGAGGAGAATTGCAGCCTGCATGTTGCATATAGACTACCTGACTCTGTCCTCTCAAATTTTCTCAAAGACAATATGCTTGCAGGAAAGCTGCACTTGGTCCTTGAGTCAGTAAGCAGACCAACATTGCATTTGCACCCAGTTTATTAAACTGACATCAAAACTGACCACCATTAAGTAATACTTGTATAACTGTATTGAACAACAATAAGCAGTAACCTTGAAATACCTTGGAGGCAGCTTAGTGTCACCTAGGTCCATGCTGACCCCTCTCATTAGAGTGTAGTTGCATACACCAAGCCACATCCGATAGTTCACATTGCCTACAAAACATGGGGATTAGCACTCCTTGCCCCTAAGAACTTGATTTGCAGCTCATCAGTCTTCCTGACCTGGAAACCCAGTCCAAGGCTGCTGGTCTTTAGAGGGGGAAAACAAGTGGAGTTAAGGTCATGAAGCAACCACCCACCAGCAAGCCTAAGCATGCTGTTCTTCTGAATCTGTGCCTCTTTCCAATTTAATACCATCATTACTAGCAATAACTGTGTTTCAAGTAATTTTAAACCTAAATCATTTCAATGCACTTAGTAAAGATCATAAAAATCCATGTCTGTTTTTTTTTAAATCCTTGTCTGTTTGCTTGGATGCTGACAGTTCTTGCTGCCCAGGCTACTCTGTGATTAATAAAGCAACTTGACAGTTCAATAACTGAAGCTGTTTGCACACCTTTCCACTGTAATTTGGGTAAAATTGCAGACAAAAACTCTTCTGAGTGGGTAAAGGCCATATTATCTGGCCAGGTCTGCGATTAATAAAGCATCTTGACAGTTCAATAGCTGAAGCTGTTTGCACACCTTTCCACTGTAAGTTGGGTAAAATTGCAGACTAAAAATCCTTCTGAGTGGGTAAAGGTCATATTATCTGGCCAGGTCTGATAGGCTCATTGCTAACAATATATTTTTTGGGCTAGAGTCAAGTCATTGTCTCCAAGGTGGATAATCAGGGTAGAATGTTTATAGCACTTGCTTATAAACTGGTGCCACATGTCACAGAGTTAGAATCCAGATTAACCCGGGAATGTGACAACAACCAATCCAAAGTTTGTGATGCAATTGACATGTTAAACCTTTCTAGAAAAGTGCTGCCTGTGCACTGGATAAAGGAGTGCCCTACAATCCAAATAACTCTCTTCCCTCTGTTTTAATTTCTCCAAGTCTTTTGGGTTTCTAATACCATGACGGAAGTGGACCCCATTCCTAAGTTAAATTATGATTCAAGTTAATGAAATTAATATTGTTTCAGTCTTTGATGTTAGCCAGAAGTGCACTTCTCAGATGGGTTGTGTGTGTGTGTGTGTGTGTGTGTGTGTGTGTGTGTGTGTGTGTGTGTGTGTGTGTGTGTGTGTGTGTGTGTGTGTGTGTGTGTGTGTGTGTGTGTGTGTGTGTGTGTGTGTGTGTGTGTGTGTGTACATGTGTAATATAAATAGAGCTTTGTACGTGTGAATGTGTGTATCAAAATAGTTCAGTGGTGCAATATTTTCTTCAGGTCATGAAACAATAGTAACACAAAGGATCAGCAGTCACTCATACGAGTTTAGGTTCGTTCTTCTCAGAACTGCTACTCCGTGAAAAAATAAAAGTTACCATGCTCTGGGCTATGAGCTTCTCTGATTTTCATATAGTCATCCTTCTAATACATCAAACTAAACAGGCTACTTACTGTTAGTTACCAGCACATTTTAAAGGTACCTCTTTACCTAATATAGACAAATAACTATCTTCATGTAATAGAGTAGACATGCAAACCAAACCAAGTAAAGATTGTACTGAGTTACATTTCCATACTTGCAATGACAGTCTGTTACATTATCTCAAAATATTTGGGGTGGTAAGACATGATCTAAAAGAGGATCTGCAGTTTGCTATTTGAAATGTATAGTTTGCCCCCCCGAGACATTCACTCTGATGGCAGCAACTCAATATTGAACAAAGTGTGTGTTACTTCATCATCAAGTGCATGATACTGTAGGCACAACCTGCCACATAACCAGTGATAACCGAAAGAATATAAGTTAAGTTTAAAGTTCCTGACATGTAATTGTCCTGCATAATTCTTTTAGTAAATTTTCTTTGAATCCTTTGTAACAGACATGAAGTGACTTTTTGAATATTTACAAAATAATGAGTTGTATTCAATTATAAAGCTGTGGTACACTGTAAATAATATGAATAGGAAAATAGATCTGGTTGAAAAAATTTCTCAGAAGGAGACCAACAATAATTATGGACTTTAACACCACATGCATTTTTATCTATAATGTGAAGTTAGAACTTTCATATACACCAAGGTCTCTGCATTCAGTCACTTCCTGTATAACATAATTTCACAAAATAATTAACTACCACTTGAGCTGATGTTGTGCTACCTGCATGGCTTTCTTCCCACTCCGATTGCCTGCCTGACCTCAGAGCTCGCTTCATTTATGCATCAGGCTTTCACTGCTTTCTATTATGTTTGTCTTATTCTACTATCAATCTTAACTTTCAGTTCTCTTAGCTTCTCTCCTACACATTAGCTCCACCCCCTATTAGACATTAACGGTGCTCTTAAAGGGCCATGCACCTGAATTAGTACATCGCTTATCTTCACTTCACATTATAAGACCCACACAACCAGGGTAATTACAAAATATAATGAAACACGCACAACACCAGGATAAGATATAAAACTTTTACTGATGTATCTGGCACCTCGGCTTACGCCTTCAAGGAATAAATTGTTACAAAATATATATTTCAAATGAAAACATGGCATCATCCTGTATGTTGTTAATACGAAGAGTCTCATTTCTAAATGTCAACTCCTGCTGCAGACATGCCACTATGACTAACACTGATATAACCATTCATACAAATTTCTTATTTTCTCCTAAATAAAACCTTTTCTATGATGAACACATTCCAACAACAGCTAAATGATTTCTTAAATCTCACCATAATTGGCACCTTATCTTAATTATAAGGCTGTGTGTAACCTGTAAGGCCACTACAGTTATTTATTTTTGATATGCAGTTATTAATGTCCTGCTTATTAATACTTTTTGGTAATATTCATTTGAAAATTGGATTAAATGCATTACTGACTTTCCTCCCAGATCAGACAAATGCCTGGCTATTACATATATGAATATACAGAGCATTAAGAGCAAATTGGCCAGACTGAGCTATGGTTTAAACCAGTGTAGACATAAGATGCTTTCAGTAACTGAATTATGGCTGAAAGACAGTTCTTGGATTGTTCCCTCTATCTTTACTAAATGTGAGCTTTATGATGAGAATAGGCCATGCAGCAAATCAGTATACAAGTCAGCAGATCTCAGCCTAAAACTAATTTCCAGAACCAATACATCCTTAGATTATGCATCTAAGTGTAAAGTAAGACAGTCGTCCCTCAGTTCATATGCATTGGTCATCTTTGCCACAGTCTACACCTCCTCCACCATCATCTCTTAAGTCTTGAACAAAATATTTTGGAAGTGCTTTTTATCTCAACTCTCTATCTGAATCTTATTTGCTGGTCTTGGTATTCAGTCCTTCAAATCAAACGTCTGTCATTGATTTGTTTTGCAGCTTGCTCCTACCTCTGTAGGATAGCTACTTCCACATACTACTAGATACCTGAAAAGTAATCCCCCACATGGCCTACCACCAAAATCAATCAAATGATTCTAAAAGGGATTTTGTATGGCTACAGTGGAAAAAATACACATTACTAACTTATGAAAAGGAATTGTGCATGCACTTCAAGAAAAATAACTATCAAAACAAATGTAGCTAAAGCTCTGTATTTTAGAAATTTTCAAGCTCAAACTCTCAGATACCAAAAGAAATTTTAGCAAGCTATCAAAACTAGAAATACACACAAAGCAGTGTATTTAGTAAGTAACTCAATTAAGCCATAATCTATTATATAATTACAGATCTTCCCCACCTTTACTCACTGCCCCCTAGTTTCCATGCGCTGCAATGTTGCCCACCCCACGCAACTTCATACCAAGTTTCTCCCATTCTGTTTAATAGTCATATTGCCCAAACAAGTTCAAGGGGTATTGAAAAAAATCAACTTTAAATTAACACACATCTTCATATGCTTCACCCAGAAATATATTGTACAGGTAACAAAGTCCTTACCAAATTGCTAACACACATTTATGGTTTAACACTTACATCAAGAGTAATCCCTTCTCTGGCTTCAGTCATAATTTTACCATCCTTCTGTCCAAAGTAGCATCTGCAGCTGATGCCACAAGCATAGATCCATTGGCAATGCATAATTCCATGCAAAAATACTGGAATAAAACAGTTACAACTAGAAACTGTAACACATTCTAAAGTATGACACTCTGACACAAACAGTGTGGCATAAAAACCAAGCAGAGCACAGTAGCACAGTAACAGTCATATATAGTCCTATCACCTCTAACTATTCCAACATAGATAATAATATGTTAACGGGAACTATTGCCCTATAAGCCTGACTAGCCTGGTCTCCATGGAACTCATTAACAGAGACAATGGAAACCTCCAAACTTTGGACCCCACCCAGTTTGGCTTCGTTAAGGGCAGATCATGCCTCCTAAACCTGGTGGACGTCTTTGAGGCAGTTACCAAGGCATTAGATGAGGGTAAGGAGGTCCACACAGCCTACCTAGACCTCACAAAGGCTTTTGACACCATTTCCCATTCTAGTATTATAGACAAACTCACCAACCTGAACATTAACCCCTACATCACGAGATGGGTTGCAAATTGGCTCACGGACAGACCCCTCATGGTGAGAGTTGCAGACTCTAGGTCCGACTCTAAACTGGTTACAAGTGGCTCAGTCCTAGGAACCCTCCTGTTCGGTATACACTTCTCAGCGGTATAGGCAAGCACATGAGGACTTTGACCAAGTTCGCAGATGACTGCAAACTAGGGGCCATAATTAATTCTCTGGCTGATACAGACACCCTCCAGAAGGGTCTTACTGAGACAGATACCTGGTGTCAAAATCATGGCCTCAAGCTAAATGCCAAAAAGTGCATAGTCATCCCCCTTTGGAAAAAACAAAGTACCCGTGAACTACCACATAGGTGGTAGTCCCCTAAA
The DNA here is from genome assembly GCF_019279795.1 of Protopterus annectens. NCBI lineage: Eukaryota > Metazoa > Chordata > Ceratodontiformes > Protopteridae > Protopterus > Protopterus annectens. The sequence continues at coordinate 152,617,030 of NC_056736.1, read as the reverse complement.
TACAGAAAAAGTAATAAGTGATATGGGAACTCAAGTAGATAGCAGTCTCTCCTTTGATAATTATATTGCCAAGGTGGTTAGAAAATCCTTCTATGTGGCCCACCTAATCTCAAAAGGGTTTGCATCCAGAACAAAGGAGGTTATTGTGCCTCTCTACTCATCACTTATTAGACCCATTATAGAATACAACTCCCCATTTGGGATGTACCTTACAAGACACCTGCAACAGCTGGAAAGACCACAAAAGTACTTCACCAAGAGGATTACTGGCCTCAAAGAGATGACCTATGCAGCCTGACTAAAGAAACTCCAGCTGTACTCGGTTGCATACCACTTACTCAGAGGTGATCTCTGCTTGACATACAAGGCCATGTCGAATCCAGAATTTATGGATATGTTCCACCTAAATAAAACCAAATCCCTGAGAGCAACACACTCTAGGGATATAGACCTTACCACAACGATAAATAGGACGTGCTGGAGGGATAGATTCCTGACCCAGAGACTCCCCATGCTTTGGAACTGGATTCCAATATACATCAGGCAGAGCTCCTCACTAGCACTCTTCAAGAGAAACCTTGATGGGTGGATGGGAAACAGAAAATTTACCTCGTGGATCTCTGCAGTGGCTCTGCTGGACAGAGGCGCAGGGAACTAATGGCTCTGCTGGTCAGAGGCACAGGGAACTAATCTAAGGGGGTGGCGAAAGCCAACACACTCTGGCTAGGCTTATAAATGCCCTTGGGCAGATAGCCTAGTACTTGCCTATGAACGGGGTCAATATTTGTAGACCTAAAACATGCCTTTGAAGTAACTGACCTCTCTTTATCCTTTAAAATTCTTAGAGAATAGTATTTCATATTATCTCTCTCTCTGTATGTATATATATATATATATATATATATATATATATATATATATATATATATATTTATATACACATACACTGTATACATGTGCATGTATATATGTATACATATATATATATATATATATATATATATATATATATATATATATATATATATATATATATATACATACACATTTGGGTCGTTGTTGTTTTGTCGACAGTACAGTTTATCGAACCGTACTTTGTCAAAATCACTTTAGCGAACATGCATTTTGTCGAAAATGCACGTTCGCTAAAGAAAACAACAAAAGAAAAAGACATGCCATTAGCATATACCTTTAGTTTTACATCAACATATACCATTGATGTACAACTAAGGAAACTTGTTGAGATCGTACTACAGTGAAGATAAGGGAATATTCCCTTTTCCCCGCTGTAGTGCGATGTTGGAGTGGGAATATTAAAGTAGGGGTGTGTGGGGGCAGAGCCCCCCATATGAGGGGGTGCAGGGGGGCTTGCCCCCCTGCATATTAGTGTGTAATGTATTTTTGTTCTTGTTTTATGTTTGTTTGTTTTTTTTATTTTAACGCGAAAGTGCATTTTCGACAAAATGCACTTTCGTGGAAGTAAGTTCGATGAAGTACGGTTCGATGAACCGTACTTTTGATTAATGAACATAGACCCATATATTTATATTGTTGTTTTCCTGTACCAAGAAGAATTGGAGTTGTTTGAATTCTTCAGTTATCATCCCTTATATTACTTTCGTTAAATGGAAATTTTGTACCACCATCCATTATGGTGAATACTCAGTTATCATTACTATGTATTCCTTCCCTCATCACCTTGCCATCTTGGCTGACATTTACTCTTGATTCTGTCTAGGTAAAAACAAATCTTTTTTCACATACATCTTTTAAACTTGCTATTACTTTTTTTCTTTATGAACAGAGTTAATCTAATTTCAAAGAATCATACTTATTTGCTATGTAATGTAATTACAAATTTCATTTGGTCAATGCTATTTTTCTTTGTCTAGGCTCAAAACTTCAGATAAAGTATTGCAATTACTAATATGTGTTTATATATATATATATATATATATATATATATATATATATATATATATATATATATATATATATATATATATACAAATTTGAGCCAAAGGGAGGTTTTCATTTTAAACCATATATGATATATATCTGAATACAAATTTTTAACGTCTGATGCAGATTTTTTGTAATACAGTTTCCATTACTTAGAGAAAGCTATCTAACCCAGATAGTTGATTTTCTTATTATTCTATCAGGTGCTCACTGGCACGTTCTAGGCATGTGTGTATTTATACTTTTCTGATAATGGATTTGTTTGAATTACTTATTTCTCCAACATAGTTCTTATGGAAAAAAAGCAGTAAAACATTCTGAGCTGTGAAATTAAAAAGCACATATGTAAATATGTTTCTAGATCAACTCAGTGATGGTGTTTAGTGATTCAGTTTCATTTAAAGAACTGTCAACATTTCTTTAAATTCACAGTTTATGGATTCATGGCCATAAGTTATATTATCTTCAATTTTCCACTTCTCTTCCTTTCAGCGTTTTTGTAGCATTTCAGATTTCATGCTTTATAAACATGCAGCATGATCGTGTAAGCAGCTGAATGCAGCCTCAAAGCCTACAAGGCTGGCTGCCTTCAGGGATCCCTTTTTTGTCACTAAAGGGAAACACAAAGCTGTTTTCCATTTTCTTGATGTAATAGTCTGGAACTCAGCTTTTCATACAATATTTGCTGCTGTATGCCTGTTCATGTGAAAAATATTGTTAATTCTTTTTGGATCAGAAAATGACAAGCTAAATATTTCTGTAAGATAACAAAGAAGTGGACTTAAATACTGCAAAGACATCGCATGACGTTCATACTGCACTTGCCACAAGGGTATTGCTTTTGAGAGACATGAATAAAAATGCCTATTAATTATTTCATTTTTTAAATCCTTTGAGGCTTTTTCATCTGTACACCATGACTTAGTGTTATCTCAGACAGATATAAATATCCTTTGCAATATATTTGTGTGATTACTGAGACTTGATTTAATTATAAATAGTCCACTTCCTCCATACATGGGTTTTACTTCTACTGTGCCTTCCGTCCTGACGATGACTGTACTGGCATTTCCATATTTGACAAGGACCATATTCCCAAAAGGTAGATTCCAAGATGCTCACAAATTGAACTCAAAACATCAGTCAGCCTTAAACCAGACAAACTATCAAATTTTGACTTATTACAGGATTCCCTCCGTGTCTTCTGATGATTATATTTGATTCATAAATGTATTGAATGAACTCCCTATAATCAAAATTTCATTATACTGGGACATTTATACCTCCAGTGTAGTACAAGACCAGATGTTTTTAGACAAAATGAACAAAGACCCCATGGAACAGATACTTTACACATCTACTACAGGTCCTTATTTATATTGCAAATGCATACATCTGGTACAGCCTTTACTGCGTATATCCAGTAATATATTTGTGAAATTCACCGTCAAAGTCTCTAAACTCCTTGCAGCAAATATTTCTGAATGCAAGTATTTAGAATCTGTTAACGTCATCCAGTTCTAGGATGTGGTTTGGGTTTTAAAGTTCACTATTGCTAGCATCAGCTCCAATGTTGACATGTCAGGCAGTTTCACAGTGGATGTTTTTGTTTTTCTCAAATATCTTTGTATTTGCTTTCCATATCAGCAAAAACAAAAATCAGAACAAAAACTGTTGATGTTACTGTTTACACAATATGAGCAGATTAATAAAATTAGACATTTGGACATTTCAATAAAACATACTTTAATTTAGAATTGAGTCTACAGCAGACGACTACCTTAAAATTGAGATTATGTTTGTGACTCGAACAGTGGTAAGATTTTAAAGTAACATGTTACCTCCAGATACTAGTAGTATAATAAAAAAATGGTCCTGAAACTCAGCATCAACACTGAAACGCACAAAAAAACTGAGCTACCTATACTGTATATACATATATACAGCAAGTTGTCACCTTGATTCAAGCTGTTACCACTCTTGATTAGAGAATATATTTAAGATCTTTGTGTATCTTTAGCGGGTCTATATTATATAATCGAAAGTTTAATTCATCGAACGCTCACATGAGCAAAAATGCTGGAAATTGAAAGGGTGTTTGTGGGATCGTGGTACAGTGAGGAGTGGGATATTTGCCCTTTCCTCACTGTAGTACGATCTTGGAGTTGGAATATATAGTTAGCGGGGGGATGTGGGGGGCAATAAGCAGTTCAATTTCCAATGTTTTCGCTCATGTGAGCGTTCGCTGAATTAAACCTTCGATTATATAATATAGACCCATCTTTAACATATATTACTATTCATGCTAAAATATCAATCAGGGTTTTACAATTGTTTTGGTAGTATGCTAGGTTCTTTTGACTTTTTGTGTAAAGTTTCTTAGCCAATATGTGTTTTTTGGCCTTGTTTTTATACTCTGTCCATGTAAGTTTGGATATGTTCAACCAGTTTTTAGCTATATAGGATATTAATATGACACACAATGTTATTGTGATGTGCTTGGTGAGACTACTGTTATTGTCTGTAAAAATATGCAATACAGTATTGCTGTTTCCCATGACAGAATAGATTTTGAGTATCCTGTTTTTTCTAGCAGAAATCTTAATGAGCACTACAATTTATAGAACTTTTTGCAGCTCCAGAAAATATGAAGCATATCTGCTTCTATATTGAGACAGTAGGGACAATATGGTGAGTTAGATGGATTAAATCTGTTGAGATGGACTGGTGTATGACATGCATTGTTAAAGATCATGATCTGGGTGTAGATTATTTTCTTAAGAATTGTTAATTTCAAGGTGTTTTCAATGGCTAATTCCTTCTGATTTACTGTCATGCCCTGGCCCAGCAATCAAGGAGCCTCAATCCTCACCACTAACACTAGGGAAGTCATCTCATAGAAGAGGAAAGGATAACTAATATACACAGTAAAGTACAATTTCCCTTGAGTGCATGCAGAGATCACAGTCAGTCTGGGGCTGGTTGCTCCCTTGCTCACCAGGTCCCCAATAAGACTTCCCACTGGCCCATCTATAGGGTCCAGGTCTCAGCCTAACTGGGCAAGCTAAAACCTCCAGTACCCTCTCTGTCCAACCAGTGCTTTGTGTCCCTGCCAAGTAGCTGACACAACACACACACACACACACACACACACACTTTGAGATAAGTATTTATACAGCTTCACAGACACTCCTGAGAAAGGCTGACACAGATTCCCCAACTGTACCCCTTTAACCAGACTATACGGTAGTAATCACTGCCACCACCCAGTTAATATATCAGCTACTAAAAGGTCCTTAAAAGGGTGTCCAATTATTATTGTGCAATATTAATATCCAATGGTAGTATGACTAACAGTCAAGGCTTACTTTAGAGTGGCCTATTACAATAACATCTATAAATATGCAATGTACTCTAGAGCTTATCTCTACATAAATCAGCTACAGGTGGAAGGTTTTAAAAATATTTAATAATTAATAATTAAAACACAAGACAAAACTACTACACCACAGAGATATCTAAGAGTTCAGGGATCACACAGAAACTTAAAATAATACAGTAGGACAGGTCTGATTTTGAAGAAAAATACCTAATTAATCTTTACTATCTTTAGCTATTCCTACAAGAAATCACAGTGCTAAAACTTACATGTGAGCACAAGGCAGAGTGCCGATAAGTGGATGTCCCAAGTCAAAAAGCCTTTAGTCTTTTGTGAGAAATAGTATTTAAACAGTAACATGTTTGCTGGGTCCCTCCCCAAATGACATCATTTTTGACACTTAGGTTTTCCCAGGCAAACAAACTGCATTATTTAGCAATGTAACACCTGCACAGAAACTTACAACAATTGAAGGCATTTCACATATACATTCTAGCACAAACTAGAGCAATAAAGCACCTTCCACATCTAAATTTTGGACATAAACTTTAGCCTTAAAACAATGGGCATGAAACCTTCATCCAGCCGCACTGGAGCCGAATTGTAAAACATTAAAGAGATTCATAAGATCTTTTCAACTTAAAAAGACACATTTGAAATATTTGGCTTGGTTTTCCTTACAGCAGATGGCAATGTTGCAGCAATCTTGAAGTTCACATTTTACAGTGTTTTCTTACATTAAAAACACAAGCCTGTATTTTACATTTATTTATACAGTTGACAGAATTATTTATCAAATTCTGTTTGACTAGGCTGGCAGCCTTTGCCCATCTCTTCCCCCCCAGGGAACTCAAGCAAGTTTTTTAAGTGCCCCTTGAGAAACATTGCTTGAGAGTGTCACGTCTATCTGGGTGTACCTCACCCCATTCCCTGTCTTGAAAGCCCATCTGCATTGGCATTAATAATCCCACTGCAGTGCTACACTGACATATCATATGCTTGCAACCCCAGACTCCATCTTAGCAACTTGGCATTTTGCTGACTGGCTCTGTTTAATCATATTAGAGGGTTGTGATCTGTCATCACAGTGAATTTTCTTCCATACAGATAAGGCTGCAGTTTTTGTAGTGCCCACACTATAGCTAGACATTCCTTTTCTACCGCTGCATAGCATTCCTCCCTGGGTTGGAGCTTATGACTGAGATAAACCACTGGGTGCTCTTCTTCCTCTGAAAAAAATCTGGCTAAGTACAGCCCCACCCCATATTTTGAAGCATCCGCCTGCACAACAAATTCTTTGCTATAGTCTGGACTGGCTAACACAGGGAGTCCTCCCAAAGCTTCTTTAAGCTTCTGAAATGCCTGCTCATATGCTGGGGTCCATACTACCTTATCTGGCCTGTTCTTCCTTGTCAGGTCTGTGAGGGATGCAGCTATGGTACTATAACTGGGAACAAACTTTCTGTAGTACCCTGCTATCCCCAAGAATGCTCTCACCTGCTTTTTGGTAACAGGTGCAGGCCATGCCTGATTAGCTTCCACTTTGGCAGGTTCTCTCCATATCTTACCCCTCCCCACTCTATGTCCAAGGTAGGAGACCTCTGCCATACCCACCTGATATTTGCTCGGCTTAATGGTCAACCCTTCCCTCTGTAGACTGCTGAGCACCTCTCTGACATGCTGAAGGTGCTCTTGTCAGGAATGGCTGTAGACAGCAATATCATCCATGTAAGCAAGGGAAAACCCTCCTGCTCCTGCTAAGATATGATCTACCAGCCTCTGGAAAGTCACTGGGGCATTCTTCATCCCGAAGGGCATCTTTGTGAACTCATAAAAGCCAAAAGGAGTCACAAAGGCTAATTTCTCTCTAGCACTGGGAGTCAAGGGCACGTGCCAGTAACCCTTGGTAAGATCAATGGTTGTAAGATACTTAGCCCCACCCAGCTGCTCTAGGGCCTCATCTGCCCTAGGCATGGGGTAAGCATCTGACTCTGTGTGACTATTTAATTTCCTGTAATCCACACAGAACCTGGTGCTGCCATCCTTCTGTAGCACCAGTACCACTGGGGAGGCCCAGGGACTGTTGGACTCCTGAATCACCCCTAGTTCCAACATCTCCTGTACCTCTTCCTTCAGAGTCTGTTTGACTCTCTCAGGCACCCTATAAGGGGCCTGCCTAATAGGCCTTTGGGGGCTTATATTCACCTTGTGCTGCACCAGTTGGGTGCTCCCTGGTTTCCCAGTGAACATGCCCCCAACTCCTGCAACACTGCTTGGATTTCTTGAACCTGGGTAGGAGATAGCTGCTGGGACATTGCTATCCATTCCACCGAGGTGTCAGCCCGAGCCTCACTGAGGAGATCAGTCACAAGATCTCTCTCAGACTCCTCCTGCAATCCACTGCAAATGGTCAGCACAAGGGCCTCCCTATCATGGTAAGTTTTCATCATGTTAACATGGTACAATTTGTGCCCCTGCCATCTGCCTAGCACTTCCACCATGTATTAAACATCACATACCTTTCTTACCACCTTGTAGGGTCCCTCCCAAGCTGCTTGCAACTTGTGTCTGACAGGAATGAGAACCATCACCTGCTGCCGTACAGCATACTCTCTAGTTCAAGCATTCCTGTCATACCACACCTTTTTCTGTTGTTGGGCTTCTGCCAGGTTCTCCTGGACCAGGCCCATGAGTACCCTGAGCCTTGTCTTGAGTTTCAGGACATATGCCACAACAGACTCCATGTGATACTCACACTCACCTTCCCACTCATCTCAAATTAAATCTAGAGGTCCCCTCACCTTATGCCCATACAGCAACTCAAAGGGTGAAAAACCTGTGGATTCCTGGGGAATCTCTCTGTAAGCAAACAACAGATGGGACAAATATTTGTCCCACTCCCTCTTAAACTGATCTGAAAATGCCCATAGCATGGACTTGATTGTCGAGTTTATCCTCTCAACAAGACCATTCATCTGGGGATGGTAGGGGGTGGTCTTCATGTGCTTCACCCCACAGGACTTCCACAGACAAGCCAGCAGGTCTGACATAAAATTGGCACCTCTGTCAGACAGTATTTCCTTTGTGAAACCTACCCTTCTGAAAATATCTAGCAATGCATTTGCCACCTTCTCAGTCTCAATGGAGGACAAAACCACTGCCTCAGGGTATCATGTAGCATAATCTACAATCGCTAGGATATACTTTTTCCCTGTGGAACTTGGGGTACTCAGAGGACCCACAATATCCGTAGCTACCCTCTGAAATGGCTCCTCAATCATAGACAAAGGCATCAAAGGAGCTCTCACATTGTCTCCTGCTTTGCCTATCTTTTAGCACTGCTCACAGGTCCTGCAGTACCCTGTTACATCTCTGGAAATTCCAGGCCAATAGAAGTTTTGCATAATATGCCTCTTTGTACATTTTATGCCCATATGACCTGCAAAGGGAATACCATAGGCTATGGCTAGAGGCGCCGGAAGGTAAGCTCTATGCACTGCCAACTGCTGTACTCTGTCACCTTCTAGCCCTCCCTCAGGGGTCCACTCTCTGTACAGTAACCCTTTGTTCTAGTATGCAGATTCCCCCTTCCCTTGAGAATCAGGTGCCTCCCTAGCTACCTGCCTCAGGCCTTGAAATGTAGGGTCTGAGAACTGAGCCTGTCTCAAGTCTCTCCTTGTAACCCTTCCCAGCTCCCCTTCCACAGGAAGTCTGGCATCCTCTGACAGCAGTGCCACACTGTCAGCCTGGGTACTACTACTCACCTCTACCTTTGCAGTTACCCTGTCCAAGGGAACATCAGTACCCACAAGCAGCTGTGGCTTACATTCAGTCTCACTGCTACATTGTAACTCCCTCCCTGAAGTAACCACCTCAGCAGTACTGGCTGCAAGTATGCAGTCTGTCTGGGTCTCCCCCAGGCTACCAGACTTGCATGCTTGTCTCCAAGCCTGACTGCGTGTAACTGCACAAGCTCAGAGTACTGCATTATCAAAATCATTCCCTATCAGGACATCTGCAGGTATATCCTCAAACACACCTACTTGCTGGCTTCTTTTTCCACCATCCCAGTCAAGGTGAACCCTAGCCAAAGGTGTTTGGAATGGGATCTGTCCTAAAGCCCTGACTGGAGTAGACTACCCAGGCAAGAAGAGCTCCTCTGTAAACAGTGCAGGCTTTACAATGGTTATATCAGAGGCTGTGTCTCTCTTAGCAATAGCCTTTTTGCCATTCACTACATTAGGATACAACCTCTGGTGGTAGTTTGGTACCCTTGTTGTCCCAAGACAACCTACTGTTAGCATTTTGTCTTTCCCACTTACTGGCTCCCCCTCACCTTTGGTTCCCCACCTTGCCTCCATGGACATCTGTATGCCACATGGCCCCACTGGTTGCATTCAAAACATTTAACCCTAGCTCCTGTACGTGCACCTGGACTAGTGGCTTCCCTTGCTACTGGAAGATTCTGTTGGGGCAGTCTGTGCTGCCCATCATGTGTTCTTTTAGACCCAAGAGCAGTACTGGGCGTCCCCTTCCTGTGCAGGTCTGCCCTGCTGGCCAGGTATAGGTCCCCCTTCTTCCCCAACCCCTCTGAAGTAGCACACTGTCTATCAGCTGACCAGATCCTCATATCCTCAGGCAAAGTGCCAAGAGCTTGTTCCCTTACCAAAAGGTCTGCCAGCCCTTCAGAAGTGGTGAACTGACATCCACTCACCCAGCTATGTAAATAAGTGCTCAGTTCAGCAACATATTCACATACATTTTCATCTGCCTTGCATCTATGCTCATGAAACTTTTCCCTATACATTTCAGGTGTTAGCTTAAAACATTCCAACAAGTGTCTTTTTACAGCAGTATAATCAAAACAGTCAGTGTCATGCATTTTTGCTAAAGAAGCTACAGCTTTACCATGGAGTAAGGGAGTCAGGAACCGTACACAGAGCCTCTGGTCAACTTCATACTGTTTACATACCTGCTCAAACATATGAATGTAGCTATCAAAATTATCCCCCTTTAAACTGTGGAAGAAATTTACTGACCTTTTGTGCTTCTGGGGTCCAGTTACTCCCTTCCCCATTACCTCCATGACTCTGGCAAGGAGTCAGCATTTCTCTCTCATGTTTTCTCTTTCGTTCCTGTTCTTCAGCTTCTAGACTCCTCATTTTCTTGACTGCTTCTAGTTCCATACATCTGGCCTCCAACTCAAGTCTCTTTAGCTCCAGCTGGATTTTTAAGTCCACTGCAGAAAGGTTGAGCTGTCCATTCTCTGAGGATATTGTATAACCACTGTCAGTCTGATTGTCCTCCAGGCTGCTCTTTTCTGATGCAGCTGTAACCAAGGCTGCAATCGGGTCTGCTTTAGTCAGGCTTCCATGCACCAGTCCCCTAGCCTGGCACATCTCCGCCAGCTGGCTCCTTGTCAGCTTTCCATACTCTTCTGCTGATATGCTGTCTGCTCATCCTGACTAACACTAAGCTAACAAAAGAATTAAAACAATTGTGATCTGAACTCTGAGTATACACTGCATGTCTGCTTTAGAGTACAAAACACTTTTAGAGATTAGTGTACATAAACTACAGGAATTCACTCTCCCACACCACTACAAGCCAATTAGTATGTGAAGTAGATCCCACCACTGCCAAACACTTGTGCCGGCCGTGCCCTGGCCCAGCAAACAAGGAGCCTCAATCCTCACCACTAACACCAGGGAGGTCGTCTCATAGAAGAGGAAAGAATAACTAATACACACAGTAAAGTACAATTTCCCTTAAGTGCACACAGGGATCACAGTCAGTCTGGAGCTGGTTGCTCCCTTGCTCACCAGGTCCCCAATAAGACTCCCCACTGGCACAGCTATAGGGTCCAGGTCTCAGCCTAACTGGGCAAGCTAAAACCTCCAGTACAATCTCTCTTCAACCAGTGCTTCATGTCCCTGCAAACTAGTTGACATAACACACACCCACTTTGAGATAAGTATTTATACAACTTCACAGACACTCCTGGGAGAGGCTGACAAAGATTCTCCAACTGTGCCCCTTTACCCAGACTATATGGTAGTAATTACTGCCACCACCAAAGTTAATATATCGGCTACTAAAAGGTCCTTAAACAGGTGTCCAATTTTTACTGTGCAATATTAATATCTGATGGTAGTATGACTAACAGTCAAGGCTTACTTTAGAGTGGCCTATTACAATAGCCTCTATAAATATGCAATGTAGTCTAGAGCTTATCTCTACACAAATCAGCCACAGGTAGAAGGTTTTAAAAATATTTAATAATAAATAATAAAAACACAAGACAAAATTACTATACCACAGAGATATCTAAGAGTTCAGAAATCACACAGAAACTTAAAATAATACAGTAGGACAGGTCTAATTTCGAAGAAAAATACCTAATTAATCTTTACTAGCTTTAACTATTCCTACAAGAAATCACAGTGCTAAAACTTACATGTGAGCACAAGGCAGTGTGCTGATAAGTGGATGTCCAAAGTCAAAATGCCTTTAGTCTCTTGTGAGAAATAGTATTTAAACATTACTAACACACGTTTGCTGGGTCCCTCCCCAAATTACATCATTTTGACACTTAGGATTTCCCAGGCAAACAAACTGCATTATTTAGCAACCTAACACCTGCACAGAAACTTACAACAATAGTAGGCATTTCACATATACATTCTAGCAGAAACTAGAGCAATAAAGCACCTTCCACATCTAAATTCTGGTCATAAACTTTAGCCTTAAAACAATGGGCATGAAACCTTTATCCAGCCGCACTAGAGCCGAATTGTAAAACATTAAAGAGATTCATAAGATCTTTTCAACTTAAAAAGACACATTTGAAATATTTAGCTTGGTTTTCCTTACAGCAGATGGCAATGTTGCAACAATCTTGAAGTTCACATTTTACAGTGTTTTCTTACATTTAAAAACACAAGCCTATTTTTAAATTTATTTATACAGTTGATTGAATTATGTATCAAATTCTATTTGACTAGGCTGGCAGCCTTCGCCCATTTCTCCTCAATCGTCACACTTGCTTTTAATAGGGTTTTGATATTATCCATTGATAGGTTTTGTAATTGGTAAAAATCCCATACCGTATGATTCTTTATTAATGGATAATTATCTAAGTTTAACATGGAATTGGCTAGTTTTATATCATGATTGTTGTGTATAAGATGTAGAATAGTGATGGTGTCTTTTCGTTTTAGTGATGTTAGCAATTTCTTGAATATTCGCTTTTATTTATTAAAATTGGGTGAATTTTTAATGTCTTGAGAGTTTATTCATTTAGGAAGGGGATAGTTCTAGGATTAACTTTAGATGATAATATATTTTGGTGAAATAATTTAATCCATAGTGGATTCCAGTCTTTTCTCAATTGGTCATAATTTGCTAACTGGATAATGTGACTGGCACTAATGGCTTCTTGGTACAATTGGAAGTCACGGAGGCCTAGACCTTCGCTCTCTTTGGGAAGCATTAGTTTATGGTAGCTGATTCTGGTGCTTTTTGGATACCAAATGAATTTTGCTAGTCGAACTTTTATCTTGTTAAAAAGGTTATTGGAATTTTGATGAATGTGGCATTCAGTTGATATAAAAGTTTAGGGAGTATGTTCATTTTAATGATTGAAGCCTTCAATAAGGTAGACAGTTTAAGTTTTTCCCCTCTGTTAATATTACAAACTATATTAGACCAAGTTTTATAGATGTTGTTGTTAATCACATCTGATTGTGAATGACCAAAGAGTATGCCTAAGTATTTCAGAGTATATTCCACTTTGATTCTAGTCTCTGGAAAATAAAATTCCTTATGACATAGGGGATTTAATGGATATATAACTGACTTGATAAGATTAATTGCGTAATTTGATACTTTGGAAAATTTGTCTATGGATTCTAAGATTTTACCAAGACCAGTATTGGGAAACTCAAAATAAATATTAAGGTCATCAGCAAAGGCTCTGTATTTATGGGTTTTCGATATTGAAATAAAATGATGGTATGTTCTTTGACTGATTAATAATAATAGTGCTGTGATATAGAAATTAAACAATTATGGTGAGAGTGGGCAGCCCTGTCTGGTGACAATTACAATTTTTATGGGGTTAGATGTTTTCTTGTTAATATAAAGTGTTGTAGCTGCTTTGTTATAACGTGTTTTGATCATTTTTATGTTTTCTTGTGAGAACCTGAATTGAAGCAGTAAAAAGAAGAGAAAGTTCTGGCTGACTCTGTCAAAAGGTTTTGTACCATCTACTGACAGTGCATATTTAGGGGATTTGTCCTTCGAGCAAAGACAGGGCATCAATGGACAATGGATAGGGCATCAGTGGACAGTGGATGTTTACATATGTTTAAAAGAGTACACAGAGATGGCAGTTATAACCAGAGCAAAAACAACAGAAAAAAAAATGCTGTGGTAGTCCTGCAACATAAATAAATCTTAAAACAAAAGGAAAAAAAAAGACTCCTTAAAATATACAGCAATTCCAAATCTCTTTATATCAAGAATAGTATCAAATATAATACTGAAGTGCTGACAAATACCATTAGGCGTACCCATGTACATAGATTAGCATCCAACACTAGGGGAAATAATAAATCCTTTTTTGCTACATAAGGAAACTAAGGAACGCCATCCAGCATTGCTCTGAATGTATTCAGAATGGCAACTCCCATTTGGACCCAATATGCATTGCCAATATGCACGCTGAGATTATTTAGTGCTTCCTTACCTCCATGACTTCTATCTAAAGCCCACAAATCCACAAATGCCTTGTACTACCTATTATCACAAAGGAACAACTACTGATGGTGCTACCTAACACCAAAAATAGTTTTTCCATGGCACCTGAAATTGTACCTAGATGTTTAATAAATAGCGCTAAGCATGCTCTTGCAAAGCAGTTCCTGAAACTATTTAATGTTTTAGCTACTGTTTTTCCATGAAGTTTGATGCACTTCAGCAGCGATGCCTCTCCATTAATGTGCCCTGTCCCTGAATGCCTGATTTATACACCAGGTTTAAAATAAGGCTGCTAACGGTGGTTATGCTTTCCACACATCATATTGTGACCTGGCAAGCATGTTCAACACTGTACTTCATGCAGGCATTGCAAAGAAGTCAAATTATTGAAAAGATGATCTCTATATGACAAGATTTATAGCAAACTGGTTAAAAGTCAGAATCCACACAGTGTGGGTGGCAAAATCCTCATCTAAGTATAAAGGTAACCAGTTTTGTTTCCCCTTGGCTCAGTGATTGATCCCCCTTTTTTGGCATTTACTTTTTATTAAAAGACTTGTATCCAGGACCTTTGATGAACCAAGTTTGCTGAAGACTACAGACTGTGAGTTGTCAAGTCCCCCCATTACCTGACCCATTTCACAACAGTTCACACTTGTGAATAACTAGAATACTAAAAATGGATTCATATTAAATGAAAATGAACAATGCCATAACATTTAGTATGTGACTGTGTCGACAATGTGCCACTTAAAAATGAAAATGTATTTAGAGGCTCCGTACAGTAGTTGATAATTCCATCTGTTTCAATCATGTGATAACATAAGACAGATAATCTTTCTACTTATCACAGTTAATTCTTCAGGGAATATCATCCATATCTTATATATATTCAGCTTGGACTAGGCCAATTATTGGGCAGAATGACCCCACCAAGCACACCAAAACACTTGAAAGAACACAGAGGTTCCTAAATAGGAACATCATAGGCATAAACCCCCCCATATTTTTCAAGTGAGACTAGAAGGACTGTGCTTTTATTCAGTTTCTTATAGACTCTTGAAGCTGTACCTATGCCTTCCATTCCACACTAGTAGAAATCAGGTATCCTAGATTTCTAGATTCTACACAAGTCTGATAATGCCACATATAATAGAACTAAGGACCTGAATCTTCTCCGGCTGGTAAATACCATCACACAACAGATCTCCCACTTCTGGGAGAGACTCCACCAGCTCTCTAGCTGATAACTAATATGTGATAGAGAGTCAATGTCATCATGCAACATATCATCCCTCCGAAACAGACTGTACTTACATATTAAGCTGTACAATATGCTATCATCCATCCCATTGGAACCTAGATGATTGGATGAGTATCCACATACATGCTCTGGGATTGATTGGCCTAGCTCTCCTGGAGAAAAGGGGTGTGGCTTGAGGGTGGATACTGGCAGGGCAAAAATGTCATAAAATTCAATTGTCTTGAAAATCCTATAATTCCTATGAGTAAAGAAACTTTTCTCTGATCTATCCTTTGGTTAGTATGAATATCACCTTGTGTCTACCCTAAAAATCGGCAGTAGGCTAGTGGAACTAACTTGGTTAATATGGCATAAATAAATAAATGGTTGTTTAATTTAAATGATTGTAACTAATTAATTAAATGTTTGATACTGCAACAATGACTAATGCATTATGTTTCGAACTAGACTGGAAACTGAATGGATTAGGATTAATGTACATTGTTCTATCTTTGAAGCCATATATACAGTTATTGTGGCACTGTGTAATTAAATGTTTATAGTCATTTGGTTTTGTTGTAAATTCCCTTGTGTTGCCCAGAGATTAGTACTCTGGTAAATTATAGAACAAATCATAAATCTGGGTCCTTAATTTCTAATCTTGTCGCAAAAATCAAAGAAAACAGGTATTTTACTTGTATAGCCTGCAGTGACAAATGACCATTGGTAAATATAAGTTTATAATGTCTTATACTAAATTATATAATGAAATAAGACAGCCTGACTTGCTAACAGAAAACAAAAACTATAAAAAATAAAGACCCTGACTGACGTTGATGTCACTGTGCAGATATTGAGTGTTGCTCATTAACCATCTTTAATATTACTATTCACAGTGCAACTGAGTACATTCACAGGAACATGAAGTTCTGGCTCAGAGCAACAAAATACACATTGAACACATTCCCCACACAGTAAAAAGTATGTTAAAAACTGGATAATCAAGAAAATGTAGTAGAAAATAGCAACTAAGATTAATTACACATCTGCACAATATTAGACACTTAGGGTCCCAGAAGTAACACACAACTCTATAATTAGAAAATGCTTTGATATACAAACACAGGAACAACTTAATGCTATCTACAGGGCAAGAGGAAAGCAAACAATATGATATGGACAGAGAAACAATCATATGGAATCCATAGAGAAAGATATGAACATTAGAGTAAATGCAGTGATAAAGTCACCATATGACTGCAGATCAACAATGTATAAAAAAAGATAATGCTCAGGCTATCTTGGCTGTCTTGTGTGAAGAGAATAATGTATAATGGGAATTGAGGTATGTATTTTGGTCAGCTGGTATACATGCACTCACTTATATATATATATATATATATATATATATATATATTTATATATGAGAGAGATGTATATATATGGTTCCACTTCTTAATTTCAAAATACCACAATCTCGAGTTCAGACTCTTAAGATCTTGGAATCTCGAAATTAAGAACTCCCCCCCCAAAAAAGCAATCAACACATTAAAAAACATGTTTTTCCAGGGGTGCAAGCCCCCCTGCACCCTTCACACCCCTCGCTACTTAAATATACCAACTCTGAGATTGCACTTCAGTGAGGAAAAGGGAAATGTCCAATTGCACGCTGTTTGCCAATCTCCGGTCAAGATTTCGAAGTTTTAAAACTTCGATCGTATAGTCTTTGATCATATGAAATTCTGTAGGGAACCCATATATATATATATATATATATATATATATATATATATATATATATATACATGTATATATATATATATATATATATATATATATATATATATATATATATATATATATATACACACACACACACACACACACACACATAGATACCAATGTGTATGTGTATTTATGTATTTATGCAAAAAAACAGCAATATAGGTGATTAATAGGTCTAGTTGCTAACTTCTTATAACATGCTAAAAGAATGGTTAATTTTTTAGTCTATTTTTCATTTGCAAAGTTTATATGTTGTTGAATGTTGTTTGTAAATACTATTTTTGCTGACTGTCAATTTAAAAATTCTCTAAGTGAAGAATAAAATGTGAAAGAAAATATGAAAAGTTATGCTTCCTGAAACTAGCATTATTCCCTAGACATTTATATTCCATAGCAGTGATACATACACACACACACACACTGTGGTTGAGTAAACTATTTAAACTGTGCTTTTAAAGTTTGTTGCTGTGTTTTTTCCCTTTTTTTTTCCATTTTCAGGGATGTCATTGTTAAGAACATTGAATGTTCCTGTTCAGTGTGATATAAGTAGAAGCTTGTGTGAATATAAGTGGGGTTATGTTCGGGTCTATATTAGATCACCGAAAGCTTAAAAAAGTGAATGGTGATTAATCGACCCTATGTAAGTGAAAGCTTACAACGTCAAAGTGTCAGAACAGCGATTTTTTTTCCAAGGGAAAAAAAATCACTGTTCCAACAAAAAAAAAAAAAAACAATTTCAAACATTACATTACCTACTTAAATATACCAACTCCGAGACCGCACTACAGTGCCAAAAACTGCAAAGTACCGAAGCGGCCAAGCAAATTCTTTGCCAGGGAAAGAATTCGCTTAACAGCCGCTTCCATATTTTGCGTTTTCAGCCTTTTATGTTTGACCAAGACGCATTCGAAAGAATGTGTCTTCGGTCTTGTAATATAGACGCTTAATTTCTAATGCCAAACCTTTCAGTGATATCAGTGTTAGGGGTAGGAGTGTGTGTATGTTTGAAGGTTGTGGTTGTAGAAAAGGCTAGGTAAGAGGATACATTTAGTGGTGTGTGTGTGTGTTTGTGCGCACGCGTGCACATGTGTTTATGCGGGTGTTTGCCTTTTGTAGTGAAACTATTAGGGAATGGATTTCTTATATGGTAATGTGTAGGGATGGGGTTATCACATGACTAAGTTGGTACATGGTGGGTAGTAGTGATGTTTCTACAGGTGAAACAACTGGGTCAGTGCTTATAAAGGGAACAGAACTCAGTGACATGAGATTGTGTACTTTACACTCACACAAGTGAAGGAGAAAAATTAACTGAGTAAATGGACTGGACAGACAAACCTTTTCAGTAAAAGTAACTAAGATCAGAAAGCAGCACACATTGTGGTTAAAACAGTTAACCAGAAAGAAGTAAATAGTGATCATAAAAATAAGCAACCTTAGATGAAGAATAAGTTGAAATTGTGGTAAGTTGTCTAGCAAATTTGTAACAGTATCTTAGACTGTACTGAGATTTATAGGAAGTGCTGTTGACATTCCCTGCTGGAGTATGTTTGTTTTCCAGTCAGGGTCTAATGTACAATTTTCCCATTCTCTACTCCTATGTTAGCATAGAGGTTGTGTGAAAAATGGATCCCCCCACTGAAATGCTTGGCATACGAGAAGGTAGCAGAGTTTGATTGTGATGTTGCATAATCACAGTTTCTGTTTTTTTTATCATGTAAAATAATCTTGCGTTGACAGAGTAAAGGTAATTTAGATTTCTTTGTAGGGGAAGACATGATGTTCTGGTCTTTATCTTCTTTTACAAGGATCATATGATCTACATATTTTTTAAAGGTAGAATAGTAAAGGGGAGACTATTAATGTAGAGGGAAGATAGGACTGGACCTAGTATCAAACCTTAAAATTACTCAATATGTAAAGGTTGAACTGTTGGAGGTGGTGGATCACTTTTTTTAAATAAATTTTAAATAAATTATAAATCAGTTGAAAGTAAACTGACATGTGAGGAGAGGCTAGTCTACAATATTAAATGCTTTTTTATAAATTAGTAAGCAGTGCAGCATAGACCTTGTATATATACCTTCAGTATGATTGAAGATCTTTTCCTGTGGTTCAACAAATAAAATCACGAGCTAAATATAGAACTGTGTTAATGTTAAATTAATAGAAGCCACGCCTCAAGTTACTAAATGTACAGTAAAGCAAGAACTGTCTAACAACCAATTTATCAAATTGATTTTGAAGATATTTGGATTTTCTGATATGGGTGCAGAATGACTGTAGGTTTATAATCATCTGGATTGAATAAACTGACCACTCTTGGCAATTGGAAGGACTGTTGTATATTTCAAATCAGAAAAGATTTGTTTACTTTTTATACTGTGATTCAATACGGATATTAGAGGATGAGCAATTTAGTATGCTGTTTACATGTCTATATTGTAATATATTACGGATGTAGTACTATTTGTATGTATGCATGTATATTTGTATTTCTATTAATAAATGGGGGGGTCTTGCTTTTGGTATAAATGCTTGTTTGTTGACATATATTTAATCAACCACAGTTGGTTGATATATGCAGATGGTCAACAGGTGTGTGAGACTGAGAATCCCTGGATAGGGGGAGTATTCCCTTTCCCAGGGAATTGTCTGATCTTGCAGTTATTATATATATAATTATCAAGGAGTGTAGGGGGTGCAGTGTCATACATGGGGGGTGCAGGGGGTCTTTCCCTCAGTAAAAAAAATAATGTTCTTTTTTGTGTGTGTGTGTGTGTGTGTGTGTGTGTGTGTGTGTGTGTGTGTGTGTGAAAATTGCATGCACCAAGAGTCCTTCCTGGTAACATATCGACTTTTGGTTTATCTTCTTTTTGTGAGTAGACCTTTATATATGTATGTATAAACATATCTTTATCAATCTTTCTCTTTCTCTCTCTATATATATATATATTTTTTTTTTTTTATATATTTAGATATATATATATATATATATATATATATATATATATATATATATATATATATATATATATATAAAATAGGTTCATAGCTAAGTATTAGACTAGATGCTCTTGCAGGCCATTTAAAGCCTATTCAATTTACCTTTTGGTGCTTGGATTAACCTATTTCTTTGGCGTTAGACTGGCCTTACCCATGCCATGGCCAATAATTATGTATTATCCCTAGTGAGAATAATTGGGATCATACCGTAAATAATTTGAGGGGACCCATGAATGGGATAAATCATTTAGGTCAATTAGTACTACAGGGGCAGTCCTGGGGTAAACTTTCTTATACCCATCCATAGATCCAAACTGTGCTTGAATATGGACAGGGATGATCATTGTTTTACATCGATGGGGAATCAGTACTACAGCAGCAGTATCCTCTGTGAGATACACAATAAACTCGTCTGTTGATGTCTCAGAAGAGATTTACATCCTTAGACCAAGTATTTCTGTTGCCATGTGACTTACCAATGTGCAGTTACATAAATCAGTACTGCTTTGGAGTATATCTTTTATGCCAGAGGTCAAGTCTGGCATAAAAAATATTGTCCATCAGTACTGGGTTGGAGAATGTTGGAGAATATCTTTTATGTCAGATTGAAGTAACCCCTAAGACATCTGTAAGATACAGATTAGAGTGACAGGGCTTTTAGTCAGTCCACGTAGGACATATTGATTATGCCTTGTATCCTTTTAGTAATGTGTCTCTGGGGGCATTCCATTTCTTACATGTTTCTGGAGAGATACATACCAAAGGAGACATTATACTCAGTGATTGACCTAAAGGACAATGACGTCTCAAGATCTAGACAAAATCCCCTTTTGTTCAAGATGCATAATGTACAAGGACTTTCTTATGACAGTTGATACATGTTAATCAAGCATTAGTCCATTGCCCACACAAGTTTCCAAATCCCAAACAACTGAGTCATTTCTTAGGAGTGTATTGTCAATGTTGTTGTCTCTGTAGGGTAGCATTTCTTGGAATCTACCTTCATCCATGATTTTAGAACCAGTTATTGCGAGAATCAATGACTGTTCCTAGCTTGTAGGCATCTGCAAACTTAGTCAGCTGGAACCCTTTGGTTTTGGCTTTTACTTCAGAGAAGTAGATACCAAACAGGAGAGATCCCAGGACTGAACTCTGGGGGACTCCACTTGTGGCTGGTATCTTTGTGGAGGTATCCAAATCTATTTTGATCTGCTGCATCATATCTGTGATACAGTTTAGACAACCCATTGGGCAATATATGGGTTTATTCCCAGTTTATTTAGCTTTGACTATAACTGAATGGAGAATTTTTTCAAATGTTTAGGCCAGCTCGAGGTATGTGGTGTCCACTTTTTTTTTTCATCCATTGCTTTGGTGTATCTTTTCAGAAAAGTCCAGCAAATTGAGTAAGCATGACCTTCCCTTGATCATTCCTAACTGTTTATAAATTAGTGATAATCTAAGTATTGTATTGTCTAAACATAACTTGTTCTAAAAGTAATCTCATAAAACTTCATTTAAAACTAGCCTACACTACGTATAATGACTGCAATCTGATAAGGAAAATGTACCATTCTGTGATTATTGTTGTTAATTTTCTTTCTAGATTTATAAGTAATTTTGAAGTTTGTTTTTCACAATGTGTTAGATTATGCACGCTGGTTGTGCACTTTCAGTGTGTTTTCTCTGACTGTAATGCAACCATGGAGTTGGTATTTATAAGGTAGGAGTTGTGGGGAGTGAGCAACTACATATGGTGCAGGAGAGCTTGCTTCTGAGCAAAAGAAAAAAAAAACAATTCTCTGTTTTCATGTTTTTCTGGGTGTGCTTCATTTATACAAACTGTGTTATATTATTCTTGTTTCACCCACTTGTGCTTAGATACTGTATATTATAATCAAGTGACAGACATGGCATGAGGTTATAAATTGTTGTCACTTAACTTCATAGCTAGTAGGTGTTAATATTCTCAGATAATGTCCGCTTGTTCAGCACAACAGAGGAAGATATGGTACTAGTTAGAAATATTTATTTAGATACAGAGTTGATGGGAGTTGACAGGCAGTGGATATGGGCAGACGGAAAGATGTCCTGCTGAAGTATCTACAGGAGGGACACTAAGACCATTTCACATAGAAGTAAAGAGCATTCACAAGTTATTACTCCGAGGTAGTTAGTTCTTTGCACATTTTAAATGCATTTTATGTTAGTGTGGTGAGAATAAAATTAGCTAATACTTTTTTCATGGTGTAGGTCACTTGTAAAATGGGATCTTAAGGCTAGGGTATAAATGATCTAGTTGATCATCAGCCTAGTATGAACCTATGAACCTTTAAGTTTGAGTTTAAGCCAAATTTCCTAATGGCAAGAATGTCAGGGTTGAGGGTATTTAGACATCAAGTAGAGCTTTTTTTTTATTTTTTGCCCCTTCAGCTTGCCAACTATCAATCTCCTGTCTCTATCAGGCAGTCCACTCATTTACCATACACTGGGGCAAGAGCTGACTAAACAGAGTCATCATTTAGGAAGCTTTCAGCTGTTATTCTGTTTATTTATTTATTTTTTTTTGCAGCCATAACCCCATTACACAGGCCCGGTAGCATTCCTCAGATTCAGCAGGTAATTGATGTCAATGAGACCATGTCACTTGCTTTCATGAGTGATATAACCATTAAGATAGATCTACCCCCTTGAGGCAATTGCTCCCATGGGGTGTCTGGTCTCAAATGGGGAAAACATTGTAACATGCATCTCATACATGTGCTCCCACGCTCCACCTTTAACAGGGATATGTGGTGGCAAAGTTGCATCACTCCTATACTCCCCCATGCCATCTGAAGCAGACCCTTGATCCACTAATTGATTTGCCTGGGTAGTAGCAACAGCTTTAGCCCTATATGACAACAGATCTAGCTGCATGACTAAATTTGCTATTTACTCTGTGACTAATTGAATAAAACATGAGTTTTTGCAAAGTAAGGTGGAGAGGGTAATATTGAGGGGGAACAAAGCTGTGCTGAATGGCAATACATAAGAGGAGATGAGGGTGATTAACAGCTGTTCATAGTAGGTACTGGTGTTCCTAGATTTTCAGAGATGCTTTGCAAATGTTAAAAGAAAAGGAGGTGTTATAGCACAGTCCTTAAGTATTTAAAGAACATAAGGAAAAAGGTTCAAAGGACATTTTTATTTAGGGTCCTTGAAAGGAAAAATGTAACTCACTGTGAATGATGCCACTCTGCTAGTTCCTCACATTATCTGTGACACACCTTCAGTCAGTGGGAATGTCTAGATCTGCAGCAGCAACACAGAGGAGAAAAGAATGCAAAGCAGCAAGAGAAAGGTTTCAGGCCAGCAGAAAATCAACAGTGGCTTTCTTCCCTTCTCACCTCATGTGATAACATTCGGAAATCGATTAGATGTCTTCTATTTACAGAGTGGAGTTGGTTCTTGGATTTAGGGTGAAGGCAGGTAAGGAAATTAATGGTGAAGAGAGATGATGTTACTAATACCTAAGATGGCTGAATCCATAAATTTCTATCAGACAATAAAAAGTTTGCTGAGCTGGGAAGACATGAGGAGGGGAGTGACAGAGAAGAAAGACATAGGAGGAAGAATCAAAGGTGTAATTAGCATAACCACTGGCTAATCTGGCAACAGTGTAGGATGGACTGTGTGAAACAACCATTACCTAAAAATACAGTAAAGGGGAAAGTTAGATTTAGATGTTTAACAGGATTGAAAAGACTTCTGACTGAGTTTATTGGAGCCAGAATGCTAGATCTATACCTGGCTATGAAAAGGTAACTTAGTTAACACAAGTCAATCTGTGGTGGTGTAAAATGTAGTAAGCAGCAAGTTATATACATACATTGGATGGAATAGAGTATGACACAGAGAGGAGGAGAGATTGATTTAGGTGAATTTTAAGGAAACAGCAAGTGTTGTGGTGGTGATGGCACTAAAATAGTGGATTAAGGAAGGACGGGGGGATCTACCTCCTAAAGAACATATCGGATAGAGTTATGGCTTGTGTGCTGTTTAAAAATCAGCACATTATTTTAAATAAACAACTACTGATTTTGATTGGTGGTTTCAAGCTCCATAAACAGTAGATAAAGAGGGTAAGAAGAAAGACTATGTATGCTGGAAATAAGAACAGTTTCATGTTGGGATGAAACTTATATTTAAGGACTGCCAAAGGACAGATAAATGATCAATGGCAGAATGAATGGTTAATATGGAAAGCAATTCCATGGCATACACAAGTGCTACATGTAGAGTTTTATATCTGTGGTATAGGCAATGAGGAGATTGAGTGCACATCATTAGTAATAATGAAGACAGTTGTCAAAAGGAAAGGAGAGAAAGCAGCAACTAGTTTTGAAGAGACAGTTCTTGAATCACAGTAAGAATAATAATAGTCACTATAAACTGAGAGGGAATTTGACGAAGATACAGAAAGAATGGGCTAGGTTTTGTGCATTTTGTGCAGAAACAAATATGGTCAGATAGCATGACACAAAATGATAGATTCCCTATGTATTGCAAGGATTTAAACATCTGTAACAAAACATCCCAAACTATATTTACAATGAAACAGGTGTGTTAGTTTGCTCCCCTGTCAACACAATCAGCAGTGTGACACCCAGCTGCTGAATTACAATCTTCTGTCCAGGGCAGTTCAATACTGTTCGCCTTACCCAAAACTAGAAGGAAAAAGAGGGGATAGGGGTTGCTTCTGAACAGAAAGTATTGAACCACCACCTGTCAGTCTGTAGCCATAGACTGTCTGCCCTTTTTCATTACTTTAGCAAATTCTTCGCTAGTAATGAAATATACACATTAAATAGGATAAACCCCACATCACCCAGGTGTAAATCATCTGATGTATACCAAACAGAATCTTCATCATACAGCTCCCAGTGATCCAACAAAACCATACCCATAATCCTCACAACCCTAGCTGCCCGATGATTAACAAATTTATGAGCAGCTTCATTAGCATTGCTTTCCAAGCATTTCTCCTAACCAACACAGGAATCATTGCCAAACATACTGTAATTGAACTAGAGTGTCTATGATAAAACCTTTGCAATCACAGACAATAATTGCAGTTTTGAAACCACAACTTAGCCTTTAAGCCCCCCAAGAATGATTAAAATAATGTCAGGTGACCCTTGTCACCTAACTGTTACCTCCATAATGGACAACAACTGACTGTGCTCTAACCAATGAACATTCCACAACTTGGGTTCTTACCATTAGGTCTAACCATTGCCCTGTTCGTCCTATGATGTTAATAAGGATGACCACTATTTTTTGACTTCCAGGACAAACAAACAACATTAACCAAGCATATGAATACTACACTGCATCACATACACTTATCTGCCCTCTGACACTAAATCAGACACTCTCCCTATTTGAAAAGAATGAGAATATCTTGCATCTCATATGCCCTGCACCCTTAAAGCCTTAATCAAAGCCGCATCGAAATGCCTCAAAAATAACACCCTACAATCTTAGAACAAGAAACTGCTTCCTTTCTCTCAGCTGCATTAGCAGCTGCTATCTTAACCCCACCTCAATCGGCATAACTGAATGGGTCTATATCGCTTCGTCCAAGACTGAAAATATCGAAGCTGATATGGTCGGCACCATATCAGCGAAAGTGAAAGACATTGAACGTTTTAACGGAAATCTCCGTAAGGGGAAATTTCTGTTTACTGCAGTGTAGTGTGATCTCAGAGTTGGTATATTTAAGTAGCGGGGGTGTGTGTGTGGCGGTGGTGCAGCCCCCTACATGGGGTGGGTGCAGGGGTGCTTGCAATGTGTAGTTGTTTTATTTTTTTCTTTTTTGTTTTCTTTTTTTATGTTTGAATTTCAAAATATCGATGATATGGTGTCGACCATATCATATTCGATATTTTGAAATTTCGATGATGTGATATAAACGCTAACTGAACCTCATTATCCCATGCCTATATAATCAGAAGACATTTACACATTTGATCTTTTGTTCATGCCTTCATCCAAAGAAGCACTACCTTTTTCCATAACACATACATCCTTCACTTTAAGCTATCTAACAGTTCTCCAGTCCTGAAAACCCTATATATAATGATAGGTTAAAAGTTGCTCATAAAACATAAGCCTCAACAGAATTAGCACCCTTCCTGTAAACTTTTAACAATGTCTTTAACAAAACTCTCACCACAGGCAGACATTTGTGTAATGCTAATAATCCTCTAAGCCTTTCCCATCAGCTGACCATTATAATGACTAGCCAGTCCTTTGTCCAGTCAACCAAACCCCTAAATTTAGCCAGTGTTGCTAAATCTGACAGCTGCAGCTTAACTATTTTCGCTGATTCATTAAAATGCCATAGATGTACAACATACTTCACAATCAACTCATTCAATCAAGCTCTAACTTCTGCCTTAAGCTCACCCACAAATTAACTAAAAAACTCAAAGTGGACATATATGGCTTCCTTATGGAAGCAGACCAAGACTACCGAAGTAAATGTCATGCCACACTCTGCAATCTTCCAAACCCCCATGGGACACTCCATTCAGAACCTGCAAAACTGAATGCATTACCTATCATATTACAAAGGTCTGGAATTTGCTGCTCTGTAATAGCAGAGCTACTCCTTAAACGCTGTAAAATTAACTTCTTTAACAATAGCTGCATCTTTATTTATTTTTTTTTATTTTATTTGCAGTTGTTTAACCAGGATAGTGCATTGGGGCAGAAGAACCTGTTTTCAATGGAGTCCTGGGGAGAAAAGCTCCAAATACAGATTACATAAAGATTAGGATACACACATAGATTGCATGAGGATTAGTGAGGTTAACATTATACAATTTCTGATAATTAGACAGAACAAGAGTGTTACAATCAAAGGTAATAATGGCAACATGTTTTTTTTTTTGATTGAGGAGAGGTAGTTAGATGCAGTAGGATAAGGAGTTGTTTTTGTGTTTTGATTGAGGAGAGGTAGTTAGATGCAGTAGGATAAGGAGTTGCTAGATACTTGTAAGGAGTTGTATACTAGAAGCAAGCATGAATTTGCTACCTGGGGTTTGAGAGAAGGAAGAGAAAAAGTAAAGAGTAGGTTATGAGGGATGGGAGCAGGAGCATCTGCTCCAACTTTGATGCTTTCTTATCTAGCACTTAAACGCTGTATTGTCAGAAAAGAAAACCACTCATCAGTTGGCCTTCTCCTTCTGCCATACCACTGATGCCATATGAATAGGCATCAATTTCAAGAATGCAATTAAATTCCTCTTTTGTTCATCATATTCTACTGGTCAGGGGATCGCAAACAATTCATCTTCAAACTCTGTCATCGTGTTTAGACCACCTGCTACTTCTGTGAGCAACTCCCAGTCACCTGCAAAACACTAAATAATCTTGCACCTTGAAATTCCATTGCAGCCTTCCAAAATGTTGAAATCCAGAAGTAATGCCTTAACGCCCTAGATATCCTAGCCTAGTAATGTTTCTGCTATTAACCTTCAACAGCTTAGATGACCAGCAAAGAGGAGTCCTGGGCCCACCGCCTTACATCCAAAATTCAGCATTCCTAGCAGCTGCACTTGTCAAAATGCTCCTTCAGTTTGTTCAGGTAAAATCTTCAGGCAAAATTAAAATGACTTACCTGCATCAATCCTCAAAACCCCCCAAAACTAATTTCCTTCAATAGGCCTTCCAACTTTTGTTAAACATACCCCGAGTACAGAAAGACTGAACATAGCTCCACCCATATACTTCTTAGCAACCCCCAACTACCTCATGCACTACCCCACTTCCTTCTCTAAGTGTAACATAAAACAGCTCCCTCCCACTTACAAAACATCTATCATCCTATCTTGTAGCCAGAATTGATTTCCCCCCTTAACTTTCTTAATATATCAGGAGATCTAGGGCAAATAACTTTGCATAGTAAAGTTTACATGGGCGTGCCTTCGCTGAAGGTTGGGCATCAGGCTGGCAACTCAGCACCATAAAAAATCTACTGCCAATCATTAGCGGACCGGAGTTCCGCTGTGGTGACCCCTCACCCTGGTTAGGGGTAACCACAGCGGAACTCCGGTCCGAAAAAAGACAAACACGTAAAGTTTACATTGTCTAATTCAAGAATATGTAAGCATTGATTAGACTCATCAGCTGTTCTAGATAGGTAGTCTCCCCTTTGCATTGTGATGAGACATAGGATAGCAATAGCTACCTGTGAGATTGCCTACACAAGCTGAACAAGTTCATTTGACATGTGTATATGTTAAGATACTGATGATGAACTGTAGTGAGAGAAATGCACATGCATTATTGATACTTCTTTTTATCTGAAATTAATTAAAATGAAGCAAAAAATGTTTCAGATATGCTATTTATATTCATCCAGCAATGCTTACAAGTTGTACCCATCTCCTGTAGTAACCCCAAAAACAGCCACAAACATCCATAGAGTTAATCTGACAAGGAAGGAACAAAAATAGATTACCAATCCTTTATTCTATGTTAG